>NC_066581.1:510497567-511097567 GCF_024323335.1 Lathyrus oleraceus
GATCTTTTTATCTATCTATATCCATAACAGAAAAATATGAGAATAAAACAAATAATATGAAACATAATTGTTATTAGTCATTTTTTATTGAATTTTATTTATATAGAATTGTGACTTTTATAATTTACAATTCTCTGTGTCATGATTTATAATTTGTTCTTTGAGATACAATATCAAACTTTTCCATTTGAGTTAACACCTAAGATATGTAACACAAATGTTTGTACAGGTCTATGGATAGGTTAGGGGTGTTTATAGCTCGTTAAATACACCGAATCAAACCATGGTTTGGTTCAGTTTCTAATAACTATTTTAATAAAAATAGAGTTAATTGTTAGAATTATTTTAATTTAATTTAAAATTAATTTATAATCAATTTATACTTTGAACTCTTTGAAAAATTAACTTATTTAATTTCATAACTTTTTTTCATAAATTAAAAAGTTTATACTTTATATCCAGAATTTTTTTATTATTTTTGAAAAAGAATATATTTTTTTATTTTTTAGAATAAAAAATATTTTTGTCTCAGAATACTTTTTATTTTTGAATTTTTTTTTCCGAAAACAATTATTTTAAAAAAAACATTAGATAATTTTTTTAGGAATTTTTTTTCTTTTAGTTTCGTTTTATTTTAATTTTTGAAATCATTTTTTTATGAATTTTATTTATTTTAGAAATTCATCTCTCTCTCTCTCTCTCTCTCTCTCTCCTCTCTCTCCTCTTCTCTCTCTCTATCTCTCTCTCTCTCTCTCTCTCTCTCTCTTCTCTCTCTCTCTTCTCTCTCTCCTCTCTCTCCTTCTCTTCCTCTCTCTCTCCTCTCTCTCTCTCTCTCTCTCTCTCTCTCTCTCTCTCTCTCTCTCTCTCTCTCTCTCTCTCTCTCTCTCTCTCTCTCTCTCTCTATATATATTATATATATATATATATATATATATTATATATATATATATATATATATATATATAATATATATATATATATATATATATATATATATATATATATATATATATATATTATATATATATAATATATATATATATTTCAAAAATAACGATATTTTGAGAAAAAAATTTATCTTTAAAAGAAAATAGATTTTTTATTTTCAGAAAAATTATTTTTTTAAAATTTTTTCTATAAATAATTTTTATTTTTAGAAACAATGATTTTTTTTGGGAAAAAATTGTTTTGTATTTTGTAGTAAGAATTTCTTTCAATTTTTTTTTTGAATTTTTTATTTTTCACTCTCAAGATTCTTGTCCTCCTTGTTTATATGAGAAACTATTTCATATAATTAACATGTTAATAAAGAAATTGTTTGTGAATCCTTAAACTCAATTAAAATTGTTTAATGGTGCAGCGCAATTCTGATAAGTAATATAATTTTGTTAATCATACTTTTGCCTCCTCTACTATGTGGAATCACAAGTATCCATACTCATTATTTGCATTTCTAGTAAATTAAATTGGTTTAATATAAAATATTATATCATTACAAATTTTGAACAACTTTAGAAAAATTCAAATATTTTATTGAAATTAAAAAATTAAATTTTTTTTAAGCATTTTATTTTTTGGTAAGATTTTTTTTAATACTAAAATTATAAAAAATACTTAAAATAAAAATTATTTGTTGGACTTTATAATCTTGAGGTATAGAGTTTGAATCTTTATAACATGTATAAATTGTAAGATAGATATTAATGTCATTTTAGTTAATAAAACATTTCATTTCTCCAAATTTTATATATATATATAATAATATATATATATATATATATTATATATATATATATATATATATATATATATATCTATAATATTATATATATATATATTATATATATATATATATATATATATATATATATATATATATATAATATATATATATATATATATATATATATATGTGTGTTTTTTTTCTCACTTAATTAATAATTTGATTAGATTAATTTAAGGATTATAATTGGGAATAAATTAAAAAAAAGTATTCTTAGAATAAATTGATTTCCACTTTTATATTATATATATATATATATATATATATATATATATATATATATATATATATATCTATATATAATATATATATATATATATATATATATATATATATATATATATATATATATATATATATATATATATATATATATATATGTATATATATATATATATATATATATATATATATATATATATATTATTTTCACAAAACTTCTCAATTTAATATAATGATGTGTCATCCTATAACGAATCTTTCAATTCTTTAATTTAGTTTTTAATATATATCTGGACACCAATTATCTGTTTTGGAAAATTGAAAATTTTATAAATTATTAAACATATGAGTGGACACCAATTTTATATTAATGTATTTATCTCTTTTGAAAAATTTACAAATTAAGAAAAAGATCCTAAAACATAACTATTTTGGTTTTCAAATATTTATATTTCAATGTTCAATTTTATATTATTGAACAAATTTACAAATTAATAAGATAAGAACACATAAAAATAAATAAAAAATTTGTTTCCAAATATTTCTCCATATATTTTATTTTTCATTTTCACAAACATTAAGTATTTTTAAAAAACAAGTATTACGTGATTAAGTTTTTTTATAAACAATTATCTTATTTTTTAATTTTTTACTTATAAGTTCAAATAAAATTTTTAAACTTGGAATATACACGAGGGAGATGTTTTTTATTTTTTTGTAATAGGAATCTTCAATTTTTATTTACTATATAAAATTACAAAAGTTAGTAACACTAATATAACTATAAATATTTTTAATAATTCCCTTACCATTAATAGGTTCTAACTTTAGGTCACTTTTATAAATTGTTTCACCCTTTTCTCCCTTAAATTTTTTATCATTTCATTTAAAAATAAAGTTATTAGAAATTTGAGAATAAATAGATTTATTTAAAATAAAGTTATTAAAATAAAGTTATTAGAAAATATTTATTTAAAAATAAAGTTATTAGAAATTTGAGAATAAATAGATTTAAAATAAAAGTGTAAAAAACTTTAAGAAATTAATTAAAACTAAGTATTTGATTAAATAAATCCAATTAAATGTTATGGGTTGGGTTTCCTTTGTCTCCTGGATGCGACTCACAATTGACTTTTTCTGCTTCTTTCAGGAGCTCTATGACTTTCTCCTGTGTCTTCTGCCTTTAAGCTATGTCATGTTCCTTCCCCTCATGGAGCACATCATAACTAGCAGTAACGACAATAGAATCATGGTTCCTGCTCAAGAAAAATCTGAAAAAATGATAACCTCGTAACAAAATTATAGCAACAATCAACTACAGAACCAAGAGAGATCTCAAACAGACAAAAAAAAATAGAACATGTAACACACCAGTTTTTGAATGGTTATTATATGTGATTCAATTTAATTATTATGTGCAATAATTAAATTAATAGATGTGTTAGGGATGTGTAACCTTGAGGTGGGGGTGTAGAGACTAAATAGAAGATAGTAGAATTTATTTAGAATAATTGAAGTTTTCTTTAATAATTAAAATAATACTATTTTATAAGATTTAGTTAATTAAAAAAAAGGGAGTTAGGCTCGATTTATAAATTAAGAGAATAGAGGAGAGGAAAGTTATGTTCAATTTATAAATTAAGAGAATAGAGGGGAGCAATGAGTAAAAGTATTATATAATGAAGGAGGAAATTATTATTATGAATATATTATCCTAAATATATAAGGTTAAGAGATAACCTAGGTTTAGAATTTTTTGTCAGTACGTGAAAAAGGGATTAGAGGCACAAGGGAGATAGAAGATTAGAGCTTGGAGAGAAGGGAAGAACAATAAAAGACAAAAAATTTGCTATTGTTTACTAGGATTTGAGGTAAGGGAGGAGAATGGATTCGATAACGAGTATATGCTTAAGGGATAAAATTGAGGAATTTTTAACCTCCGATGAGATTGTATGATTGTGCATGTTTTGTTGTGTTTACATGTGAATCTGAAATTTGGTAATCAATTGGTTTTGTAATCTGTTTTTCATGATGAAATTTGTGTATATGCCTGTATGAGGTTTTCTATTTTGATGTATTAATATGTGTTCACCATTGTTGGGTTTGAAGGTTTTGGGATCATGATAAAAATGGGGAATAATTGATAATTATGCTTGTTAATTGATAGATATAGGTTATGTCATGTTAATATGTTGATTCTTTGTTGTTTTCTGATCGATTTAAGTACCTGGAATGAAAAATTGGAGTTTCGATATGAACTTCATAGCAGAAAATGTAATTTTACATTCTACAGGTCGATGGTGGGCGTCGTAGGTCCATGGCGTGCATCATGGCCATGACGGGTAACCCGCCATGAGCCTTAAGTAGGCGTAAATACGATTTTGGTTATAACTTGAGTTTCAGAACTCGAATTGAGGTGCGATTCAAAGAATTGGAAAGCTAACATACAGAGCTACAACATGGTTGTGCCTTGTTAGACGAATTTCCAAGTTTGAATGATTTGTGAGTATATGTTGTGTTTAACAATTATAAGTTGTGATAAGTATATGCTACTTTATGGGTATGATGATAGATGGTTCATGCATAATCTTGAGATGAGCAACGGGAGCGCCACAAAGAGAAGTCACGTAGGCGTGACACGTTTGAAGTTGCTCAAGAGGAGTGCTCCAGATTGGTCCATGAACATTTGACTTCCCAAGACAACAATTTTAACAGCTTTGCCTCATATGTTATAGAGCAGTTTAATGAGATCCGTCAAAATATGGCATTCAATCATGGTGTTACTTAAACTGACATCAACAACATGATTCATTATCAAAATGACAATCACCATCATTATCAACAATTGTATAAGGAGATGTGTGATTTCTTGGATTATGAGTGTGGAGGCGAAGGTGTTGCTTGGTACCGGGGTTGGAGACCTGAAGTTAGGGATCATAGAGGTCATGGTTGTGGTCATTAGTTGAGCTTAATTATGGATGTTCTTATGCATGCATTTTTGTTTTCATGTTTTTTTATGTTTATTATTATGTTGTTCTATTGTGACCTTCTTATGACTAATTTGTAATGAATTTCATCTCTTTTTTTTCCTGATTTGGTTGTGCATTTATGTTTATGCTTTGTTTCAATTTGACGTAATTCTATGTTAGTGCACATTATAGTTGAATATTTTATCTTTGCAATGCCTCTGAGTGATTTATATGTTGCTGTGAATTTTCAATGACACTTCTCACATTTTCCCTTTTGTATCTTGTTGATGTTGTTAAAGGGGGAGAAGTACAAGGTTTTAAGATGCACATATTCAGGGGGAGTTATGATTAAGACACCAAATGCTTCGTAAATTTTTCCATCATAAAAAGGGGGAGTATGTGAGTGCATTATCTTCTCAGATATGTTTTAGATGATGTCAAAACTAGGACCTTAGTATTTGTGTACATTGGATCTTGTTGTCTATGTCTAGATGTGTATCATCATAATATGACACTTAAAATCAGGTTTGATAGGTCATTACAAGTCAACATTATGATTTTTCATGAAAAACAAGTTTATGAGTCGATACATCAAGCATATGGGTCGATACATACTAAACGAGTTTTAAAAATAAAGATTATGCCTTAAAAGTAACGATACATAGGAGGTGTGGGTCGATACACAAGGCGAATGAGTCGACTCATCTGTGTTTGGAGTCGACTCCAACTGAAATATTTTTCAAAATAACAATACTTCTTTCAATGTATCGAGACATAAGTGGTGTGGATTGATACATAGTGCTTATCATTTGACTCTCCCGTGTTTGGAGTCGACTCGTACTAAAGATTTTTACAAGCAAATGTTTATGAGTTAAATGTATCGACTCCTAGAGTCTATGCATCGACTCATACTTATTTAGAGTCAATACATTTTGTTCTATTTTACAAAACTTGTAATTTTTGGCTAAAAATATTTTTTTTTTGTTATTTTTCATGCATAACTTCTCAACATTGAAACCAAGAACATACAAAGAATTTTCTCATCATCTTTAACTTTTTCTCTTCATACATTCAACAATTATACATAATCATTTTTGTTGAGTGTCATCTAGATTAGATTGATAAGTTTCAATTTAGGATTGTTGTAATAAATTGGATTAAGTATTCTTTGGGGGTTTCATTGATAAAACCAGTTAGGGTTTTTCTTCCAAGATCAATGAGTGAGTTGAGGGGTTTTGTGCAAGATTTCGCAACGAGGATTCAGCCGAGTGAAAACTTTGAAGAATGGGGTTCTGTCAAAGGAGTAACAATAACCAGAGGATCAACATAGAATTCATGGCTCACTTCATCTTGCTTAAGATCAAGGGGAGAGAAGAAGTTAGAATCAACATCGAACATAAGGTTTAAGGATTCAGATTCCTATATTTCTATTGTATACAACTCTTACAAAGGTTAATCACATATCTCAATTCTATTTGAAATTGAGGGCAGATGCACCCATGGTGAGGACAATTGGGGAACTGCATAAACAAATCTTGATGTTCTCTCTCTCTCTCTCTCTCTCTCTCTCTCTCTCTCTCTCTCTCTCTCTCTCTCGTAATTCAAACTTTTTTTTAAAGATAATTACAATCTAAACAATTGGAATTGGTATTTTCAGATCTTCAACACAAAGGAAAATTAGCTTGGTGTTTATTGCACACCAAGTGTTTGGTAAATTGTTTATGTCAATTCTTGTTTCATGATTCATTGGAAATCGATTGCAAAGTGTGACATTGTTAAAACGATTATTTTTGTAAAACATATTGATTTACTTTCTCATCATTAGTATATGTTTTGTTACAGTTTAAACGTATATCTGATTCTTCCGATAACGGTTCAGGATCGACGAATGTCGATCCGGAATTGCTTTCCTTTGCCATAGTAAATATTTTCAAAATAGAATTTTTAATCAAAGAAGCTTTTATTATGATATATTCAACCCCCTATCTCCTTTAGATCGTTGCCTTCGTCAAAGGAGTAACAGTAACCAGAGGATCAACATAGAAGTCATGGCTCACTTGATCTTGCTTAAGATCAAGGGGAGAGAAGAAGTTAGAATCAACATCAAACATAAGGTTTAGGGATTCAGATTCCTATATTTCTATTGTATACAACTCTTGCAAAGGTTAATCACATATCTCAATTCTATTTGGAATTGAGGGCAGATGCACCCATGGTGAGGACAATTGGGGAACTGCATAAACAAATCTTGATGTTCTCTCTCTCTCTCTCTCTCTCTCTCTCTCTCTCTCTCGTAATTCAAACTGTTTTTTTAAAGATAATTACAATCTAAACAATTGGAATTAGTATTTTCATATCTTCAACACAAAGGAAAATCAGCTTGGTGTTTATTGCACACCAAGTGTTTGGTAAATTGTTTATGTCAATTCTTGTTTCATGATTCATTCGAAATCGATTGCAAAGTGTGACATTGTTAAAACGGTTATTTTTGTAAAACATATTGATTTACTTTCTCATCATTAGTATATGTTTTGTTACAGTTTAAACGCATATCTGATTCTTCCGATAACGGTTCAGGATAGACGAATGTCGATCCGAAATTGCTTTCCTTTGCCATAGTAAATATTTTCAAAATAGAATTTTTAATCAAAGAAGCTTTTACTATGATATATTAACCCCCCTACTATCCCCTTTAGATCGTTGCCTTCGTCTAACAAATCTCAGTTTTCTCCATTATTTAAACTTATTAAAATTATAGTTAAATTCTAGTTTAATATTAAACTACCATTCCTCACTTCTACACTAATTTTAAATATAATAAAATTCTACCCAAATCCAATAACCTAAATAGAAACATTTAAATAAGTCAAACACACTCCAAAACTCATTCACAATTAAGTTAGTTAAAAGCAGGGTGTTACATTGTATATATCTTGATTTTATTTAATTATTTATTTGACTAGTTCATTATTTTTATCTTCAATTTTATATTTGTTCTTACTTTGATTTTTATCTCGATCTTTGTCTTTTAAGAGAGTTTTCTTCAAAATAATATCATATTCAAACACTTATATATCTACACACTTTGGGATAGTTTCATCAAAGTTATTTTGGACTAAATTTTCTATAATCAAGGTTTGTTTATTAAAGATTCTAAAAGAATTATTATAAGTGGTATATCCTAAGAATAGGCCTTCATCGACTTTAGGGTCGAATTTCCCAAGGTTATCCTTCCTGTTATTAAGGATAAAGCACTTCATTTGAAAACAAAGAGGTGATAAATATTTGGGCTTCCTTCCTTTGAATAATTCATAGGAGACTAGCTTTATAATTGGTCTTATCAAAACATAATTCATCACATAGCAAGAAGTGTTTACTACATCAGCCCAAAAATACTTAAGAAGGCCGGTTTCATTGAGCATCATCCTTGGTAGTGCTTATAGAGATCTATTTCTTCATTCGACTACCTTATTTTGCTGGGGAGTTTATGGAGCAAAGAAAGTATGCTTATTACATTCTCATTCAAAAGTTCTCGAATTATACATTTTGAAATTCACATTTGGCTAATTTATAAAAGGAGACACATATTTTTTATGAGATAATAAAAGAATCTAGTTGTAACTAGAATAATCATCCACTATTAAAAAGGCATAGTAATTCCCACCAAAACTCATTGTTTTAGATGGGTAAAAAAGTAAAGGCGTATTTGTAAAAATATTATTTTTTAATTAAATGAGGTCTTTACTCGTTTACCCTTTTTCCAGGCATCACACAGGTAACTCTCTTTAAAACACAAGTTTGGAAAACCGATTACTAAATTCTTGCGGGTCAATTTTTCAAATGGTTCATGTGTATATAGAGGTGACAAAACGAGTCGGGTCCATCAAGTCGACCCGTTTCACCCACCTTTTTTGGCAGACCGAGCCAAGGATTTTGACTCGGTGCCATATGTTGCCCATCCATGCCTAACACGCTTTAAAAAAACAGGGCAAGTAGGTTTTCCCGTAGGCTTTTTGTTAAAAAGAATTTTTACTCAAAATTAAAATTGGGTAGTGCATTGAGGAAGACAATCCACAAACTTTTTTTCTTTATTGATAAAAAAAATTGGAACTTGAATACTTACATCTAATGTCACCATGAATTAGAAAACTTGTTTTCATGTTGCTTCCCTTATAGTGACGGTGGCTGCAAGTTGCAACCATGAAAACCGGTCATTTATGAGATAGAAATTAAAAATTGAGAAGTAATGGAATAGTAAATTTTTTATTATTGTTTAGTAAAATACTACAACTTTTTATATATTTTATTTTTTAGTGACTCTTAAAGGTGTGTATTATTGTTTGGACGGTAATGACATATGTAATAAAAAATCAACCAGGTATAAAAGTTTGTAAATAGAGTAGTATTCAAACTGTAAATAAAGTAATAAATTATTTTTATAAAATATAAATAAAATAGTACATCAAACTGGAAAAAATGGCGGGTCGGCCCGCCAACTCGTTAGTAAACGGGGCGGACTTGACTTTGAGCTCAAACATAAATGTGACGGGTCGCCCACTTTGCCACCCCTATGTATATATGGACTATTCTCCTATGTCATAATCATGTTTCATCCTCTTTAATTAAAAGAGAAACATCAAGTGAATGTAGTTTATTAAAGTTTGGTATTTTGACTTCTTAAACTAGTAAAAAGAGTTTGATTGTTTTTCAGTTTTAACGATCCTGCATACAGACAAATCAAAAATCATGCTATCACATTTTTCACATAACTGACTAATACTGAGCAAGTTATGTTTCAAACCTTTAACTAAAAGCACATCCTTAATCGTTGGATTGAGAAACTTACCAATTGTATCAGAATATACGATCCTTCGGTTATTATTATCACCATATGAAACAAATCATCCTTTGTTAGGGGTAAAAGAGGAAAACAATATTCTGTATTCAATGATATGCTTCAAGCAGCCTCTATTAAGATACCATTTCGTGTTTGAGACGGTAAAAATTATATGAAATATGTGTTAGTGAAAAATATGAACGGGAAAGTATAAAATATTACTTAAATGGTGGGGATTTAATCCACTCTTCAATAAACAAATATAAGTAAAATTCAATACATAGATAAAAAAAAGTTTATACAGAAATATAAGACAAACAGACAACAAATTGTGTCGCTATCTCTTTTTGAATAGCAAAATCAATTCTCTTAAAAACTAAATCTAGTGACTTAGGAGATACAACATTTCTGAACAAATATAATTTTACTTAAAGGGTTTTTAATACCTCCCAAAATTTTTGAACAAATATAATTTTACTTAAAGGGTTTTTAATACCTCCCAAAATAATTACCTTAATCAAACACTTTTATGAAGAAGATGTATTCTCTTCTTTCACTTTTATGAAGATGTATTCTCTTCTTTCATTTTCAATGAATTTATTTATTTATACCTATTTTTGAATTGCCTTTTCTTCTGCATTTGCATCATCTTCATACAATCATACATCTTCCGAACAACATAACTTCACGTCTAAATCATCTGGTTTTCATATAAATATCATGTGAAAATGATCCATCTCTATTTATGCATCTTAACAATCTTATTCCTTTTCTCATATGTGTTATTGAGTGTATTTACTTGAACACACATATTTTCTTTCATTGCATCTAAACACTCTGCATACATATTATCAAGTGACCAAAAAATCACTCACTACATTTTTATTCACTATAATTTTCTCTCAAATATTGTTGTCTTTGGTTTCGATCTTGAATCCTTTTATAGCTCCATTAATGGAGATCCACTCCTTTCTCAAACATCCCAGATTTTGTTAACCTTGCAATGTTACAACGCTGATTCTTAGAGTTTGGCTTCGTGTCAAAGGTTTTTCTACCTGGGAAAAGGAACAAGGTTGAAGCTAGGGTTGGCTTTACGAGCTTTGGGGAAGTTAAGAAACTTGATAAACTTATCTCACAACTTAATAGTATTTGGTTTGGGATTTTCAAACTTAGAAGTCACCTAGCTCTTTTTTCTAAATCCAACCATAGAGAGCCTTTGAGAAAGGTGGCTAAGCATGCTCCTCTAGACCTCACATATGGTACATATGTAGGGAAGGTTTCGTTCAAAGAAGTGATGGTTGGAGGCTCTCATGTAAGTGTTGAGAAACTTGTTGTAGGGGAACCAAAAGCTTGCAAAAGATTAATTTCTTGACTAGATGATTCAAATCCCTTATGGTCATCTCGTTGTTATGTGGGCATTCTTAAAACTTTTGTTTCTTTTAAGGAGGTGTGTGATAGTTTTTTCCTCTTTGGTTTATCAACGTTCAATCTTTCTAAGCTAGTAGGTTGTTGAGATGTCAAAGACCATTTTGTTGGCTATAACGAAACTAGTTCATGGAAGAAATGAAATCTTCTCTAGTTTTTTACGATGAAGGTGGTGAGGAAGAAGATGCTTTGCTTTGGGGCACCTGTTAGAAAATTAATTTAAGTCGAATGGATCAAGGCTAGAATCTTGAACGAAATCACTTTCCTTATAAGTATTTCAAGCACTCTCAATTGTCTTAGAGTTTGAACACAGGAATACCCAAGATAATTCATCCTATATTCGAGTTTTCACAAGACCGATGAAAACTCAAATGCAGGAAAGGTGAAATCTGGAATTTTGTGTGAAGAGTATATGCTTTTGTGTTGTATTTTTCTGAATCCAGAATGCTCAACTTATAGGCTAGAGTAATGTTGTTTCATAAGGTTGCGACCCTTGATGATACACACATTTTCAGCAACACTTTTACCAAATGTTGCACATTTTTGCCTACAGAAGCAATTTTACTAAATGTTGCACTGGTTCGTCTACAACAACACTTTTACAAAATGTTGCATTGTTTCATCCACAACAACATTTTTCAAAGGTTGTACTGTTTCACATTCTGCAACACTTAACAAAGTGTTGTCTATTTCTGAAATCAAAATACAAATTGCCTACTGCAACACTTCACAAGTGTTGCCTATTTCTAAATTAAAAAATTAACATTCATTTGCATATTTTCTTGTCATTTTGGAACACACTCAAGATTATTAATTGTTAATAATTTACAATAATCCCCCACTTGTTCTAGTAATGACAAGACTAATTCCAGAAAAATAGAGGAAAAGAATGTTAATACAGTTAAGTATCTTTCGATTTGAATTTATCCTTAGTAAGAATAACACAAAGTTTAATCGGCATGTTAGGTAGATATGCTTTGAACTGTCATTCCTTGTGATTATATCGGCGTTACCTTATGCACATTCTTTAATGGTTCTTCACCTACATCTCCCACCTAGCCTTATTTATGGTCATGTGCTTTTCCTATTTTCGTGAATTTTTCATGAGAGAAACTCCAACTCTCACTTTGAGACGACACCATCTAGAAATTCATATAGGTGAAGTTCATTTTGTATATATTTCTTGAGATACATATCCTCTATATAGAACTTCATTAAGAGTTTGAAAAAACTAAGCCGTCAATATGTAATATTAAACATTGTCACAGAATGTTGCACAAACATCCAAATCATTGACATGTTGTTACCCATTAAATCTTAGGTTAAGGTTTGTTAGATTTGGATTGGGTTGTTATCATTGTCGAAACCCTTATTCAAGTATTTTCAATCTCATACCTCTTGAGGTAGTCTTTACCAAATCTCTGGCCAATGGTGTATCATGAAAATTATAACTGGATCTTATATATGTAAATGAAATGATTACATCCTTAATCAATTTTATCACGAAAGAATGTCTAAGTCCTACTTACCTAGACTTTCTGTTATACACTTTTTGTATGATCTAGGTAAAGTGACTTAACTATCACAATGTATCAACACCTTTGGAACATTGCCTTTAGCCAGTGAAACTTCCAACAGAATGTCCCTCAACCATTCAGTTTCTTTACTAGCAGAAGAAGAGCCTCAAACTTTGATTCTATGATTGAGAGTGTGATCCATATTTCTTTCTTACTCTTCCAAGAAATTGCACCCCGACTAGTGTAAATATCCACCAAAATGAATATTTATGATATTCAACACTTGATATCCAACTCCCATCGGTATATCCTTCTAATATGGCATAAAATCTACCATAATGGAGAGTAAGATTTTTGGTTTTCATAAGATAACTGAAAATCCTAATGATGGCCTTCTAGTGATCACGATTTGGATTTCTAGTAAAATCTACTCATTTTACTAATTACAAATGCTATGTCGGGTCTAGTATATTGCATGCACTTGCATATTCGAGTTGAGCCACAACTCTTCCATCATTTTAATGTTTGACACTAGGATCAAACTGAGTACTCACTTTCTTGAAATTTAAGTGTTTGAACTTATCAAGTACTTTCTCAATATAATATGTTTGACTAAGTTCATAACCCCCACTATTTTGCTTTACTTTGATCCCCAAAAGTGTGTCAACTAGTCCAAGATCATTCATCTTGAATGTGAAAGTTAGAAACCTCTTTGTTTCTAAAATTCCATTCAACTCATTGTTATTGATCAATATGTAATCAACATAGAGACAAAAGAATATCAAATTATTTTCACACAACTTTGTGTCCAAACACTTGTCACAAGAATTAGATGAAGATATCTCACTAGTGCAGAAAGAGGAATTTACACCCATTTTTATATATATTTTACACCCGTTATTAGAGGGTGTAAATTCAAAGGATGAGAAATGTTTGACGAATTTACACCCGTTTTAAAACGGGTGTAAATATAGGGTATATTACACCCCTTTTAGGAAAAAATGGGTGTAAATTGTCACATATTTATATTTAAATCAAACGAATTTACACCCACTTTGATATAAATTGGGTGTAAAATGAACAATGCTTACTATGAATGTTAACAAATTTACACCATAGTTTCTTTTAAACATGGTGTAAAAATATGGTATATTACATCCTGTTTTAGTTATCACGGGTGTAAAATATTTGATAATTATATTATATTTAATTTTATCTAAACCAGATTTCATTCAACCAAATATTTTTGTATATCGCTGGACATTCAATAAACAAATTATTATCATCCAAAGCACACCTTGAATTGCTGATGAAATGCGTCAAATAAGTAAGAGTTATATAACTTATCATAACCCTTATAAATACACCAACATTCGCACTTGTGTCAAATTACATATAGAAAGAAGAATTGCACCATACATAAATTGTATGTACAACATAAATGTATTAATAAAATCTTCAAAAACATTAACTCAAATACACATAATTGACACAAAATATCTAACATTAATTAATTAATATTATAAGTTTAATACTTATAAGTATAAGTCAAGAAAAATAACAAAATACATAGTTTTTTTTAAAAATTTAATACTTAAGTACAAGCCTAAAACAACAACATCCAACTCATTTAAGTTTGCCAAACTCATCATTATCTCCATCATCATCTTCAGCTATGTCATTCTCTTGAAGCTCATCACCTATATCGTCCTCTAGAATCATCACCTACTTCATATTCATCACTTACGTCGCCGTCCTCTTTATCATCTTCATAGATGCCTTACTGCATAAGAAAATGATAAGCAAAATACAAATAAACAAAATTAGCCAAGACAATTCATAAAAAATTCCAAGGCAGACAAAATCAATCACTACAGGAGAATTGAATTATCATTCACACTTGATACAATATTAAGATAAACAAATACGCAGTAATTCAATAAATAATTTATATATAAATAAATAAATATTTAAAATATTAATATATTATACTCAAATAAGTTACATACATACCCAATAATTGTACTCTACACAAATTAGTCTTGATAAAATAATAATCAATGTACACTTTATTCATTAGGGTCATACCTTTTTGAAAGTCATAGCAAGATAATCTTAGAAATGGTTGGGAAATAAGTTTAAGTTGTGATGAAAAACAAGTGTGAGTTTTAGGTTTCACATTGCTTAGAAAAGTGAAAGTCGAACACTTTCTAAACAAGATGACCCATATATCTATCACCTTAAGATCTTAGGTGAATATGTGACGTCTCTTTCACTTGTTTGAGTGAGTGTGACCCAATATGAATGTTTTCCTCTCATGATGACCCATAAGTGATGTTTGAGTCTGGTTCGAGTAAGGAACTGACTCTTTGTATCGAAAGTCTTCCTGATATAATAGTTAGGTGACATTTCCCGTTGTAGTGTCCATGACGAGTAAGGGTATCTGTCAACGGGGGTACAAGCATGTGGATGAAAGAGTTTCGGCTTGAAGGGGAGCATAATGGATGGACTCACACTTGAGGGAGAGATTGTTGGGAATTAAGTGTGAATTGTGTTGATAAACAAATTTGAGTTCTAAGTCCTACATTGTTTAGAAAAGTGGAGGTTGAACACTTTATAAGTAAGAGGACTCATACATCTATCACCTTAAGGTTTTAGGTGAATATATGATGTCTCTCTCACTTGTTTGGGTGAATCTTTAGGAATATTATTTTGACATTCATTTGATGAACTATAAGGTCATGCAAGGAAGCTAATGCAAATGAAACTCTAATTTCGTTGTGTTTGCTACTAGTGCATATGTGTCAAAATAATCAACATTTTTTAGAGAACCTTCTTCACGAGGTTCTTAATTGGTGGGAATATCGAATTCCTTATCCTCCGTGATAATGTTATCAAAATTCTACATCTAGGATTCAATAGTTACATTAGACTTCAAATTCAAAAGCCTATATGCTTTAATGTTAGGTGTACAACCTACAAAAACATATTTGATCCCATGATGACCCAACTTGTTCCTTTTAGGGTTCACATTCTTATAATAAGCTACATACACTCACACTCTAAAATAACTATTATTTTGCGCTATGTCTTTCCATACCTCATATGGAGAAATATCATTTTTCTTCAAAAGAATTTTATTTATTATATGACATAAGAACTTTGTGACACAACAAATTTTATGTCATTTTTCCATTGTCAATGAAATATTTAATAATAATCATTTTACTTTGAAGTTACACTAATGCATTAAATATCTATACCAATCGATAACCATGATCATAATGAATTATATTTCATAACTTCATGTTTAAGAATGTTCTATGTTATATCCATATAAGAATCACATTATAAAATAAACAATGAAGTAAAATCGTCAAGATTTTCTATAACTTTTTTCATAAATATTTGTCAACTTTCAATAATAAAGAAAATGTACAAATTACTTTTAATATCAAGATGATCAAGAAATAATTTTTTCATATTAGCATGCACATATAATATGAGATAAATAATTTTAAATTTAATAAGTTATTGCACAAACAACAATACAATTGTAAAATGTCCTTCAAGTTATTATTATTTATATCATTTTATGTTTCCAATACATTAACCATAACTTCACATTCATAATTTTTATTTTAAATTATTTTACCCATAAATAAATGCATTATTCATCGTATGACATTTTAAGTATTAATTATAAGTCAATATAATTTTCTTTAAAAGGAGACACAAACAAATGTCAAAATATAAATAAAATTCAAATAATTAATTTACTTTAATGGTACATGAAAAATTATTTCTCATGAATATACTGTTGGTTTATTGTCCAATTGTCTTTATTCATTTTTCAATGCATTAAACATATTAACAACATCTCAATATATTTAATATCAATATCAACTTGCATAAAAAAATAACTAATAATCGACAAAAGTTATTTACATGAAAAATGTAATCTAATATCACATGTTAAATATGTACCTTTCGCTATGATTATGAATAAATAAACATGAATATTTATTTCTCATAAAAATTGCATCCATAAATTAATCACAAAAAATCATAAATTAAAATATTATAAATTTTAAAATATTATATGAATTGATTGTGTATCTTTCGCCATCATAGAGAATTGCCATCAAAAATTTCAAAGTAGCAACGTTTATATGATCTTCATGACAATTAGGAGAAATAAAATTTTGTCTTGGTTCATCACTTTGAGACTTGAAACATAAACCTCAGTTTCCATTATATGAACTACTTATAAGATTGTTAGAAAATAAATTAAAATCAAATGGATTGAGACTAGAATTGTGAACCAAATCACTTTCCTTATAAGTATTTCAAGCACTCTCAAATGTATTAGACTTCGAACGCAGAAATACCGAGGATAATTCAGCCTATACTTGAGTTTGTACAAGACCGATGAAAACTCAAACGTAGGGAAGATGAGATCTGGAATTTTGTGTGAAGAGGATATGCTTTTGTGTTGTATTTTCATGAATTCGGAATACTCAATTTATAGGTCACAATAGTGTTGTTTCATAAGGTTAGGACCCTTGATGAAACACACACTTTCAGTAACACTTTTACCAAATATTGCATTGTTTCGCCTATAACAACAATTTTATCAAATGTTGCATTGTTTCGCCTCAATACTTTTACAAAATGTTGCACTATTTCGCCTACAATAACTGTTTCAAAGGTTGTATTGTTTCACATTTTGCAACACTTCACGAAGTGTTGCCTATTTCCGAATTCAAAATATAAATTACCTACTACAACACTTCACAAGTATTGTCTGTTTCTGAATTAAAAAATTAACTTTCACATGTATATTTTCTTGTCATTTTGGAACACACTCAAGATTATTAATTGTTATTAATTTACAATAACACCTTCCCATTTGCTTGTTCTTGGGAGGAAGTTGCCTCTTGTACGTGTTAGTACCAGAGTACTTGGGTCCACATTCTGCTCGTAAACCGTTCCTCATCTCTAAAAGAAATTATTCTTTTAGTTCTAATATTTGTGAAGGGTTAAGTGGGCCAATAAAAGTTGAGGATTCCTTGGAAAAACATGGGAGTCCAGCTACATTTTTTTGGGGACGCAACAACATTTCAAGAAGGGTGTAATAAGTAAGGGGAATACTCTTTCCACCTTTATCGGTGTTCCCACATCACCATAAAAGTCCAGAATTCCCCTAGCATCTAGAAATGCTTATTCTGACGCATCTATTTTAGCCATTTCTCATGCCAAATTGAAGAGGCACCCTCATTTTGTCAAAAATTAATCCGGAGATGCATCTTTCTAAGTATAAAAAGTGCGTCTAAAGATGCATATCCACAAATATAAATTATTCAAAAGTTTATGGGTGGTCCGGAGATGCATCTCCGAACGATAATGTTTCATATCTCGTGTCAGATCTTCCCTCTTCCTTCTTCTTCATTTTCTAAAAAAGTTCTCAAAATAACATTTGAGCTTTGCAATAGTAAAACTTCTCCTCCTTTCCAGCATCTTAAACATTCAAACTATTTCTCATCATTTTGATTAGTTAACTATTTCTCCTTCTTTTTGCTTTTTGATTTGTAGATAGTTGTTTAGGCAACATTAGATGTATTAGGTATGATAGACAGTAATGTAAACGAAATTGATAGGCTAGAAGAGCATGCATTTAGGTTTTTTGGGACTGTTAGGGTAGAAATGGCGTATCTCCCATAGGAGACAATCACAAGTTTGTTTAGAGATGCATCTTCGGATTTTGTCTGCATTATTTTTAGAGATACATCTTCGAATTGGACTCTAGAAAAATTTTGGTTTATTTTGTGGAATTTGTGAATTTCTATGAACATGTTGTTTATATGTGTCTTTGTTTCTAATGCAGGTGCAATGGCTAAAGACATCACTCGTCAAATTAGGCTTGGGTGTGCATCTCAAACTGCATCGGTATGATATAAGAGGGCCTCAGCGAGGACCATGGGGCCATGAGTTACAGATAACTTTTGTGATGGTGCATCTACTTTGCATCCCCGAGGTTCCTATCCGTCTGGTTCTTGTAGTCAACTCTCTCAGGTCTCACAGACAGAAGAACCTGAAGTTCATGTGTACATCTTTATGCACTCTATGTTGTTAGGCTTGTCTAGCATGTCGTGCAATACATGCAGAGGAGGAGGCAAGGGATTAGGCATACCTAGTAGTTAGTTTATGTTTAGATGTGTGAATTTTTAGTATTTTCAGAAAAAATGTTATTTATGGCTTTGACTCTTTGGATTAATGTATGACTTTTTGCTTTCATTTAAGTTTAATATAACTTCATTTTTCGTTGATTTTACTTTACTTTTACTTTGATATAAGTTGACCTCAAAAAATTAAAATGTTTGGACAATGGTGATGTTCTAAAATGATTTGGGGGGTTATTCGAAGACGCATCTCCGGATACACCCAAATAGTATACAAAGATGCATCTCTAAACCATAATTTTTTTAAATCTGGGGTGAAACTCTTAAAATAAAGGGTTGGCGTGATTTTAGTTGCGTCCTGAGATGCATATTTTGATGTATGAAGGGAAAAAATGGATTTTCAACAGTGTGGTATGCATGGGTAAGAGAGAAAAGACCAATTTCCAAAAGTAAACAACTATTTTTAGGCAATTTTTCCTTAGCGCTTAAGGATTATCACTAGTTATTTCTTTTAACAAGATGATCCTGTGGACCTTAACCCCCTAGGATTTCTCTCTCATCCTCTAGTAGATCTCTAGGATCTAGGCATTACTACTTTAGTTTTTCCTTGTAAAGTTCAGGCGCCAGTCTTGAGCTCAAATTCTATTTTAGATCAAATGCCAATGGTTCTCTCCTCTCCTCCTCTAGGATCAATTTGGATGCCAATGGAGCTCGTGCAACCTAGATTTTAGTCATTAGTAAATCTTCATGATTGGGTCCATAATACTATAGTTCCTCTTTATGAAAGACAAACACTTGAATTATGCTCAGATTCTATTCCAGAATAGATGCCATCGATTTTCTCTTCTCCTCCTATTGGAACAAGTAGTTTTTATCCTTGTACTTCTATTGGTGTTTGTTTGCAAGATAATATTCCTACGCCTGTTCCAATAAGAGGATTGAGTTATTAGGTTTTATCTTTATCTATATGACTTTAAGGAGTTTCTTATTCACTTTCTCTTATTTTTTTGACTCCGATTACATCTTTAGTAAGGGCTTATGATGATTTTGAGAAAAGAGTAGCATTTAGGGTTCTTAGGGAAACCAAGTAGTTAGGGTGTTCTTTGGTTACGAATGATGACATCGAGTTATCTAAGTTAGTGGATCTAGAAATGAGATATAAGTCTAGAAAGAGAACTAGATCATTTAGGGGTGCTTTTTAATGTTAGTTTGCTCTTTTAATTGTAGGGGTTTGGGTGGGAGGATCAAGAAAAGTAGAGTGGGAGATATCACTAGGACTTACTCCTTATATTTCTTAGCAATTCAAAAGACTAATATTTCAAATATATCTTATTCTTTTGTCCATTCTCTATGGGGAAATCAATTATGTGATTTAAGTTTCTCCATATCCGTGGGAAGTAGTGGTGGTCTCCTTTCGATCTGGTGTAGTATGAAAGGAAAAGTATTATTTTCTTTCTTTAGTTTTGGTTATATGGATTTTTTTTAGAGAGATGGGCATCGAACTCTGTGTGTTTTGTGATTAATGTGCACTCTAAGTTTACTCTAGCTAATAAAAGAGCTTTGTGGGCGAACATGTACTCTAAGAAAGCTAGTTTTTGAGGTCCACTTTGGTGTGTCATAGGGGATTTCAATTCCACCTCCTCTTCTTCTGAGAGGATATGGGTGATCATCTCTTCGAATACCTTTGGGAGAGTAGAGTGTCTGTACTTTTCTAATTTAATCTCTCAATTGCAGGTTTTAGATCTACCCTTCTATGGTAGAAAGTTTACTTGGTTTCATCCTAAAGGTGGGACGGTGTCGTACCTCGGAAAATGAGAACACGACACTCGCGAAGCGCAGTCGCACACTGGTGAAATAGACTTAACAGAGTCGCCACCAAACTTTATTTATTCCCAAAGAGAGGAAGGGAAAACATCAATAAAACCCCTAAAAGGACGACTAAGATTATGGTCTTCACAACCAATATCGAGTTCGAGAGTCGGGTACGTAAGGGGGAGGTATTAGCACCCCTCATGTCTGTTGTACTCAATGAAAACCGTTTAGTTAGTTATGCACATTAGTGTTTTCTTAGAAATGTTAGGCTTCTTGAGTTATTGAGAGGGAAAGAAGAAATAGGACCAAAAGGTTTATTTTTTATTGGGGTGCCTGACGAGACTTTGAACCTCGCTCCTACGTATCTCAGGGTGCGATGGAGAACTCAAGGCTACGTATTTCTCAGTAGAAAGTGCTTATTTGTCGATCAATTTTAGCGAAATCTAATTTATCACAATTGACGGAAAATATTACTAACCCAGAACAGGTGAGGAGCAGGCGTTTCATCACATTGAATGGATTTCTACATACCAACACTCACGGGAAAATGTCACTTATCTCGACTCAAACGACTGTGGACAAAGCATTATTTTGCATCGTCTCAAGACGAAATATCTTTCGTTTGTGAAAAGGTTTGAAGATCCTACAACGGAGAGAAGAAGAGTTTGATGTATTGGATGTCTTTTTGGGTTGGAAGATGAGGATTTATGACTTGTAAGCTCTTACAACTTGAGTATAATACCCGAGACTATGATTGGACCTCTAACTCATGTAGTATTTTTAATCCAATTTTGTTATGAAAGAGTTTGAATATTTACAAGTCTTTTTAAGGTAAGACGAACACTTACGGCTTACAAGCTCTTACAACTTGGGCATAGTATTCGGGACTATGACTGGATCTTACACCCAAGTAGTATTTTTCTTCCAATTTTTTAACAAAGAGAGACACATTTGAAATTTTTAGAAAAAGACAAGCATTTATGACTTGCAAGCTCTTACAACTTGGCTCTAACACTTGGGACTATGATTGGAACTTTCACTCAAGTAGTCTTTTTCTTTCAATTTTGAAATGATCAAAGTTTGTTTGTTATCATTTTTATTTGCTTTAGAAAAGAGCTTGATTTTGGATCAAGCATTTGATTCATGGTTATGAAAAATGGTTTGAAGTGATTAGAGGGTTTGAAAATGATTTGAATGTGGAATGTTTGAGAAATTGGGAGAATGGAAATGGATTGAAATGGTTTGATTTGAGAAAAATATTCGACGTTTGATCGAGCGCTTATTTTTGTTCTTATTTGAAAATGGTTGATTTTACCTTAATCTTTAATTAATAATTAACTAACGCAATCAGAACAAGAACAAAGGAATGCGGTAAAATTATTACAAGTCATGGGAATGGGGGTACATTTTGTAGAATGTGGGATATAATGAAGCGAAGAAAGTACAAGCTACCAAACAAGTAAATGCAAACACATAAAAGAAAAGTGCTCATAAGAAGGCCTAATAGTAAGTCGCAGGACTAGAAATAAACCAAAATCAAGAGCAACTGAATTTGGCTCTTTGTTAAGATAACTTAGATTGAACTCATGTAGGAATCACTCTATAATAATCCGATGATCATAATTTATGCGTTTAAACGATTTTTGAAAGTTAAATTGAACTTTAACTCTGAGATCGCAACACAATGAAGTCGATGCAACACAAAATCAAATAATCTACTTAGAGTTTAAAAGGAAATTAATCAAATAAATTACAATCAACTAATAAAAAATAAAAAAGTAAAATACTAATTAAATGGTTAAACAAAAAGAAAATAAAATAAAAACACCAATCACAACAAAAGTGCATACTAATATGGGGTGAATTAGCAAGTAGCAACAATCTAGGGCCCGAGGCTCAAATTCTAAATTCTAAATTCTAAATCCTAGAAATAGAAATAAATAAATGAAAATTAAAACTAAAAAACTAAAACTAAAACTAAAACTAAAAAAAAATAAAAATCAAATTATGAAAACGCAGTGATGCATCCCAACTCTCACTCACTAGTCTTTTTTTTTCAACACCCACTCAAATATTGACATGTGGAGATGCTATAATAACAAAAAAAATAATTATTATCATCTCTCTCTCTCTCTCTAGATCTCTCTCTGACTTGCTGGTAATCTCATGCATTATGCCATTTGTCTCTTGATCTCAGCCTCCCAAAACACCACCAACACACACATATATTGATTCAAAATAAAAAGCAAAATAAATGGAGCAACACAAAACTATAAGGAAGAAAAAAATAATGGATATGGCGCAAGAGATTTGCGGGGGACCTCTAAACGGTTCTACATTAGCTGTCGGAACTGAAAGGGTGGCCGGTTTGGACTGTCAGAGGGTGGTCGTGAAGGGGTTATGGAGAGCTGAGTTTTGTTGTTGGGTTAGAATCAACACTTGATTTTAAGGAGGAAGGTTAGTTGAGTTTGAAAGGAGGTTCGCTGGGAGGTTTCAAGTTGTGAATAGAGGGAGTTGAAGTTCTTTGCTGATGGAAGTTTGTTGTCGTTGTAAAATTGTGTTTGAGTAGTTTGTGGAAGTAGATCCATGGAGAGTATGATATGAGGAAAAGAGGATGGAAAGTTTTATTGTGTGTATATAGTTTGTGTAGTATGTAATGGAAGAAGATGATTTATGAAGGTGAAATTAGTGAAATAAGGTTAATGATGCTTGCATGAAGAAGAACAAATCAATGGTTTTTACATGGTGGCTTGGAGGAAGGGTTTGCAAAGTGAATAGTGGAAGAATGGTGTGGGATATGAAGTTAAATGATGAAGGTTTAGTATGTCATGTTGTCAAATGATATCTCGCGTGTGAAGAAAAACAAAATCATGTTTTACTGAAACCTCAATTTTTCTAAGGTATTTGAGAGATGAGAGGATAGAGAGCCTCTTCAACCTTAGAGTCTGAGTTGCCTTCTTTTTGAGGCTTTGGCTTATCAACAAATTTCAAAATTCCTTCTTTGAGAGCATTCTGGACCAGACCCCTGAAAAGAAGACATTGTTAGGTTTTATGACCTAGGAAGTTGTGAAATTTGAAAAAACCTTTTTTATTTCTTTGCTCTAATAATGGTCTTTTTAGCCCCTTTGGGACTATGATTTGACCATCGGTAGCTAGCAGGTCGAAGATTTTATCGCACTTGGTCACATCAAAGGTATATATATGTATTTGTAACATATTTCTCATCTTTGCTAGGCTCGACAAGGTTCTTCTCGTTCTAAGGTTTTAACAACTTATAGGTGTAAGGTGGCTTTGGCTTTAATTCTACCTGTAATACCCTAATTTTCACTCCTAAGATCCCTTATCATTTTTATCATTTGCATAACATCAAGGTCATCAAATACTTTTGTGTATATCCTTATGTTTTGCTAACCCCATAAAAATACAAAAGATTTATATCTCTTGCTTTGCTTTGTTTGCAAGTTAGGGTTTTAGCATCAAGAATTGCAAGGGATGGATCAATCAAGGTAGTGTGATAATAAATATCTCAAGGTGATCAAGAGTCTCCCTCCATCAATAATCAAATTTTGTACTCACCTCAATTCAAGTTCATCAAGCCACAATTTATCTGACACTCTAAATTAGGGTTTTGGTCAAAGTCAGCTTAATGTTGACTCTTTGACCAAAGCATGACCCTATGGATTGAGGCATGATCCAAGGTGTTCAATGTGTCCTCATAATCCACTCATATAATTCAAATGGCTCAAGAGGTTAGGTTTATGAACAGATGAAAGTTTGAACACAACTGATGAAAAAGTCAACATATGCTTCAAGTTAAAGTTTGACTTTTAAGATTTTTGGTCAACTATGGACTTTTCAAGTCAAGGATTATGAAAATATGATCATTATTTGATCAATTTAGTCAAGAAAATCAAGGTTACTTGCAAAAAGGGCAAAGATGGAGAATTTGAAATTTTTACTAAGTCCCTAAAAATCATGTCCAAGTACCCAACTTTCCAAGGCCATAACTTGTGATCCAAGCCACCATTTTCTTTGCTCCAATAATCAGATTAAAGACCTCGCTTCATACTTCTACTTTGTCCTAGGTGATGAAACCTCAAAAAATGCACGAATAAGGAGAAATGGGACCATGAAGTGGATGATTCATTTGTTTGTCAAGTGGTAAAACACTTAGTGATATTTCCAGCATGCTGACCTAGTCAAGTGACCAACTTTATGCCAATTTTTCACCAATATCCCAACTGATTCATGCAAAGTGATCAACATGAAAGTTGTAGATCATGATTCCATCTTTCCAAAATGTCCAAGATCAATAATTTCATATGCTTGAGCTAAGAGAGTCTAATTTGGGAAGATAGCCTCATGGAATGGTTCATAGGTCGAATTCCAAGCCAAAGTACATTACAAATAAAAAAAAATCCATAAGTACATGTACTTCTTGCTTCCAAATCCCCCCTAATCAGAATATTTCACCCACTTTTGAGCTATTATCCTTGTAAATCCATTCGATGTGATGAAAGTGTCCGTTCCTCACCTATTTTGGGTAAAACAATGTTTCTTGTCGATTAATACAAGATAACTTTCGCTAAAATCGACCAACAAACAAACAATTTTTACACACAACTACGTAATCCTTGAATTCTCTATTGCACCCGGAGATACGTTGGAGAAGGATTGCGAAATCTTGTCAGGCCCATTAATAAATATTTAGGTTTAGTTCCTCTCTGCCCCCTAATAATAAAAAACATTTTTAGGTACTCTATAACATTCAAAAACATTTCTATTCTCTCTTTTTCTATACCGAATAAGTAGAAGATTAGAAACTAACATAATCTAACATTCAACTTGAAACTAACCAAACGGTTCCCGTTGAGTACAACGGACGTGAGGGGTGCTAATACCTTCCCCTTGCGTAATCCACTCCCGAACCCTGATATTGGTTGCGATGACCATATCTTATCCTTTCTTTTAGGGGTTTCATCGATATTTTCCATTTCCCTCTTTGGGAATAAATAAATTATGTTGGAGACTCTGTTCAGTCCATACCGCGAGCGTCGTATTCTCATTTTTCGAGGTACGACAGATTGCGACTCTGCTTGGGAATAGGAACATCCCTAAGTGAGTCAACCCTAGTTTAGTTAGGTTTTTGTATGTGTTTTAGCTTTGTTTTTTTCTTCTTTTCTTTGTATATGCGTTTCCTTTATGCTTTCTTTATCACATTATTATATTTATATATATATATATATATATATATATATATATATATATATATATATATATATATATATATATATATATATATATATATATATATATATATATATATATATATATATATATATATATATATATATATATATGTGTGTACGGGCTTTGGGATTTTTGATATCATGAATAAAGCTCTACACTCGAGCATTGGAAAAAGAGGAGAGAACATATAAGTTAGAATTGGAATTTTTGTAGTGTTAGTCCCTAAGGTACACTCCTTGCGTGTCTAGCATGAAGACTCCTCTAGAGTAGACCTGTTTGTATATCTCGTTATAAGACAGTTAGCCTGTTGCATGACGCTGATTCATGAAGGGTCCATGACTCCAGGAGCCCCTATTAGAACTAGTTTCCGCTTTAGTGGTTGCATAATGTTGAACTCCAAGGACCTCTCCTTGTTGCACCCAATATGAAAACCCCACTCAGAAGAGACCTTTCGTCACTCTTGTCATAAAGCGGCTAGCCTATTGCATGATGTTGATACGATTATGGTCCATGACTCTGGGAACCTTATAAAAAATGTAGAAAATATGCCGTGAGTGGGTTTATGGGTAGATATACTAGAAATATCTGTTAAGGGGCCTACCTAGTAGGATATTTTGAGTTGATCATATTATCCCATATCCTAACTACCTGCATTGCATTTTATTTGCATGCCAAAACACAAAAAAAATGCATTGGATCCATTCATATGTCATTGCATATGCATTCTTCATCATTCATTGCATATCATTTTCTGAAAATACCCAAAAAAACTCATCCATCCTTTGTCCATGATCAACAAAGTGATTTCTGACACGCATTTAGAACAAAGAACTACGTCTCAAAAGATGATAGATGCGCTAAGGAAAAGCCAAGAAGCATTGAAGGAGGAACTCAATCTTTTAAAGATCCAAATGGGATGGATCTTGGAAACCCTGCAAGCCTTGTTGCGAAAAAAGGGTCACCCCATATACACTGCTGTAACGGAGGGAGCTACTGCTCCATATCCATCCAGTGTTACCCCAAGTCAAGGGAAATTCCATGTGACAACTCCTCATCTACCATCATATAACCCTTCTTTGGGATATCATCATCGACATCCTCTGTCTATACCTCATTAAAATCACTGAAGTCAGGTTCGGAACAAAAATCAAAATCAGAACAATGGGAACAAATATCACAATGATTCGATTTTGATTCCATATAGCAAGCTCTACCCGCAGTTGATCCAGAATTCTTTGGTGATCCCTCGAGCTCTCACACCTACGTTACCATACCTGCCATGGTACAATCTAAATGCAACGTGTGAATTCTATAAAAAGGAAGTGGGACATGACTTAGATTCTTGCTTAGTGCTGAAAGCCTTGATACGAGAACTGATTAACAAAAAAAGCTTAGTGTTTGAAGAAGACCACCCGAAGGTCAAGTGTGGATACCATACTGGAACAATGGAGCACTTCATTAAGGAATGCAAGAGTTTTAAGCTCAAACTACAAAGATTGATTGACATAAGGTCACCCACGCTCAAGGAGGAAGGCTTAGGTACATATATCTTGATTTCTAGGTCAGGTAATGAGAAAGGAAAAAGACCCCTGAAACCCCTTAAGGTTTTGTACCACGGGGAAGAGGTCATGGATGTGGCTAACGGAATATCATTATTTCTCGGAAAGAGCATTGAGATATAGCCTTGGATTTCCAATTTCACGACCCATGCCAACGGAAGTAAAGGAGAAGTGACTAGTGGATCCAAGAGGGTTGCATTCAACGATGAGATTGAAGGAAAAGAATTTGAAGATCGTCATGTCAATGTCAAAAAGCTTGTTGATCCCAACCTTCAAGTGGCTGAAAATGAGCAGTTAGTAATGCCTAAAGTGCCATACCAGCAACCACTACCTTTTGATCTTCATTACCGATAATCCTGGTTTGCTCCTCATCCCAATCAATGAGCCCAAGGCCCGAGATATCGAAATCAACATCAAAATCAGCCTAGGCCTCGAAATAACTTGGAAGGAAGAAATGACCATCATCATCCAACCCTCTTGACATGTAGCCAACTTCTACAACCTCTAATTCAAAACTCGTTGGTGGTTCTCAAGTCTCTCAAGATGGTTCCACAACTTTACCCACCCGGATATGACCCGAATGTGCAATGTGGATATCATGCCAGATCAGAAGGGCATTCAACTAAAGACTACAACGCTTTCAAAGCCAAAGTACAACAGTTGATTGACAACAAGTACATAGCCTTTCAAGAAGGAAGCTTGGTGGTGAACGTCAACCTATCACTCAGATAAGTGTGAAGACCTTAAGGGGTGTCCTCCGAAGTTAATGGATCAAGTTTGAATAAGTCAATTCCCTAAAGTTGGAAATCATTTGGTTGTTTCAACATTTCTTTTGTAATTTCCTTGCATGTTGATTGTTAATTGCTTTTAAGCATTATTGTTTTCTTTGAATTGGTAAGATTAATGAAATGTTTATGCATCTTTTGAATTAATCCATTCGTATTCACTCGTTTTTCTTTTATGTTAAAAACAAAAATACTTCTCTCATTCACTTTTGTTTATCAAACCGTTGTGTTAACAAAGATTGGAAGGAGGAGGATGAAAATGAAACACCTAAAATTATTGTGGTATGCTTTTGAAGAAAACCTTGTCGATGATGTAAGGCATTGTTTTAAATCCCAAAACACCGGAGAGATAAGAAGTTAGTCCCTAGTCAACCACTTTGAGCCTTGAAGTTAGTATTTCGTTCGGAACTAAAACCCTTAATCTTAACCAGGGGCAGGGTAGTTTGTTTCAGTTAATCTGACTTTGCATTTAAGTTGCAAGAGGAAACATCCCACTTAAAGAAATCAATCATATGCTATCCTTCGCACACATCTTAAAGTGTCAAAAAACTTGTGAAAAACCCAATATTATAGCGGTTGTTCCTCAATAACCAATAACATGGCAGTCAAAATTTTTTTTAAAAAGAGAAGAAAATGCTCGCAAGTCAAACACCGCAAAAAAAAAATAACTTAGGCAAAAACTAGGGCCTCCCGATGGACGAAAAGCTTCAAAGAAGTGGTCCAGGCAAAAATTAGGGATATGAACAAATCAATCAAAAGAGGTCACTAAATCCTCAACAAAAATAGAATCAAAATAAGGTGGGTGCCATATTCAAGAAAATATCATCTTGAATACTCATCTTACACAATCGAATCCTCTTGGAAGTTGAATACATGTATCGAATTAACTGAAGGTAGGAATTTGAGATTGTCAAGAAGAAGGGGTGGGTTAAAATTAAATTTGAGCCTTATATCCCTTTGTTTAAAAAAACTGTGAACCAGGCCACGTTACAACCCTTAAAATACCTAATTGAGGCATGGTTTATTCTGAAAGCATACTACAATAAGATTGTGTTAACCTGACTCCAAAATATCTTTGTTAATCATCTGATTGCACCACCTTGTACACTGTGAGTGACTAGATCATCATTGTGTTCTTATCAATGACTCATTTACTATATTTCACTCATTCGTATTAATAAATTTTGATTTCAAACTTTTTCATAAGCACTGCATTGCAAGTCAACACTTAGCATCAAAGGAATTCCAATAATATACAGTTGAGGAATTTGATGAAGTGAAATAAGTCCAGATAGGGGGAAAATCACTTTGAGTATCAGTTAATCCAAGCCAATCACCCTAAGGTTCAGTTAGCCAAGAGTAATTTGCTTCAAGACTCAGACTGGGGCAAGCCACCTCAGAAGCTTATTGAGTCCAACAAGCCAAGGACAGTCAATCAGAAGTCTACCGTTCCAGGTTATGGTTAATTAGGGTCAGATCAGTGCGGTATTTAAACATTAGGGTAAGCCATCTTGAGATTGTCTCATGTCAAGCTATTTCAAACTCATTTTCAAGGTGAACATTTTCAAAGACCCAACAGATTGGGGCAAGATGAGCCACGGAGGGGAATATCCCCTTCCTGCTTTCAAACTAGTCAAACAATTTTTTCCATACGTCAACAACTATTGAGTTTAAGACCAGTTCCCGAAAATTATGATAGCACTATTTATTAATTCTGCAAAAGGATCTCATTGGCTAAGTTGTGGCTGTCAAGCTTGGTAGAATTCTCCTTTCACATCATCTATCATAAAATATTTGGTTGAGTTACCGGTGTTGAGGAATCATGACCTCCATAAAAAACCTTTACAAACTCCTAGTTCACTCAAGTGTCAGCGTTTTCATATCATGATCATTCATATATCATGCATGAAAACAAATTGAAGTCATGCATAGCCAAAATGTATTTCACGCTCATTTTGCATTGGCCCAGGTCTTGTTGTTGATCCTATATCCTGACCTCTAATTCTAGTTTTTCTTTGGTGCCCTTAAACCATCATCTGGTTTTCGCATTGATTTTCAAGTCCAACTCAGTTGGTACCTATCAAAAAAATTCCCATGATGTTCAATTGCTTTTTGGGTTATCCGATGAATTTACGAACCACTCATTTGTTTATTGATGTATTTCCATAACTTGTCTGATGTATTTCCAAATGTTCCCCCACATATATGATGTATTCTCGAATATGTCTATTTTGTATTCTGATGTATTTTCAGAATTTCCTCGATGTAGTACCCGGATGTGTCTGTATTCTGTTGTATTTACAGAATATCACTTGTAATTTTGATGCATTTCCAGAATTCGTTTCTTTTACTCTTTGATGAATTCCCGGACATGTCATTTCTGTTCTGACGCACTTCCAGAACCCCTGTGCCATTCCCTAACATTATTTCAAGGATCATTGGTGTCTCCTAAATTCAGTTGTCACTAGCATTATTCCAATCTCAATTGTCACTAGAACTCATTTTAAACCCAATTTTCGTTGGCATCATTGTCACTCTGTTTGTAAATACAATCATAATTGGTATATGAAGTTTGGTGGTCGCCAAGATCATTTCAAGTCCAGTTGTTGTTGGCAAACTACGTTATAGCCGGTTTTTGTTTTACTAATGTCCTCGGTCAAGTCCAACTGTTGTTGGCAAAATCCTTTAAAAGATGGTTGTAATCCATTGCTTACGATGAAAGTCCAATTGTTTTTGATGTTGGTGTAAGCCCAAGAGACCAATACTTTTGGTACTTGTATATAATTATTTATTAATAATAAAAGGCTTTTTCTTTATTATGTTTGTTTAATAAAGTCCCTAGAATAGCTAGTCCGTTTAATGTATCAAGTGTGACTTAATAATGAGATACCATTAAACATAAGGACACTATTCTTAAAGTATCCGTAGTCGAGCTTTGTTGTGAAGTGGGATAACATTAAAGCATTAAGACTATTATGTATATAGACTGATGATCACATCTCATGGATCATGGATAAGGAGTTATCAAGTCTTAAACATAAGTATGAATATTGAGAGTAATATTTATACTGGATTGACCCGCTATGAGAATACTATATAAAATGTTATGCTAAGTACCATAAGTTATTATCATGGTGATAATAGTGTATACCACCCTTTGACCTGAAACCACCATGTACCCTAGATGTAGAGTCGAGTGCCTTATTGCTGATCAAACATTGTCCGTAACTGGATGATCATAAAGACAGTTGATGGGTACTCCACGAAGCATGCTGAGAGACATGAGTGACCTAGATGGAATTTGCCCATCCTGCATAATAGGATAAATGTCTACGGGCCCAATATTGAACTGGACAAGGATGACACGGTCTATGCCTTGTGTTCAATATAGGCATTAAGGCAAAAGGGTAATTATACACATAAGTATTATCACAAAAGGATTTGTCAGATCACATGACATTTTCGTGTCTTGGGTTGCAGTGATGTGTTTCCAGATACCGCTCACTGTTTATTATGTTAAATACGTGATTTAATATAATTGCTAATGTCGCGAAAAACTACAGGGTCACACACAAAAGGATGGATTAATGAGAGATAGAGTAAATAAGGAACACCGTAAGGTACAGTGCACTTAAGTGAATTGTAGAACATCGTAAGGTACGGTGTACTTAAGTAGAATACGAAATATGGTAAGGTACGGTGTACTTAAGTAGAATACGAAATATGGTAAGGTACCACACGCTTAAGTGATTTTGGCATATCATAAGATATGGGCCACATACACTTAACTGGGCTTTTTAGCTTGCAACCCACAAAAGTGGTTCTATAAATAGAACCCTTGTGCAGTTGTAATTTCATTCTCTCTCTCTCTCTCTCTCTCTCTCTCTCTCTCCCTCTCTCTCTCTCTCTCTCAAAGCATTCATTCATAGAAGTTAGCACTGAGATTGAAGGAATCCGTTCATGTAGACTGAGTAGAGGCATTGTCACTATTTAATGTTCGTGATCGCTCCGTAGATCTGCATCAAAGGTTTCAATCGCCACAAGAGGTAACGATTCTACCACTGATCATGCCCATTCGTAAGGATCACTAAAGGAGAAATTTTAAAATTTCTCTGCCCTTTGGATCGCACTTCTCCTTCAGTTGGCACCTATCCACTAAAAGTTGGTTGTAATCCATTGTTTACGGGAAAAGTCCAATTGTTGTTGGCATGTACAGAGAGTTTGATTACCCTGTATTTCCTGATGGTTCCTTGAAAGTCATGTATGACTCATTATTTTGAGGGATTCCCATAAGCTTAGAGGTTCCAATGATGTTGGTTTTTGTTTGATTTCTTTGTAAAGAATCATCGTAGCCTTTTGCATGGATGATCTACTTATAAGAAGACTCCCATTTATCTTTCATAAATTCCCTATTAGGAATCTCCAAAATCTTTGATTAGATTAATTTCTTATGAGAAACCTCTAGAACCGTCAGATGTATTCTAAAGTATCAGGTCATGTATGAACCTGTTGATGAAACTTGCTTTGTATTGTTATCCAATACTGTCAGGTCATGTATGAACCTGTTGTTAATGTTTTCTTTGGGTTTTTCTAGTGTTGTTAGGTCACGTTTGAATCTGTTATTAAAATCTCTTTGAAACCTCCAGAATTGTCAGGTCATGCATGAACCTGCGGATATACTTTATTTGAATTTTTTAGTGTCGCCAGGTCATGTATGAACCTGTTGATAAAAATCCCTTTGATTTTCCCAGGTGTTGTCAGGTCATATCTGAAATTGTGGGTGAAACTTTCTTTGAATATCCCAGTGTTTAGGTCATGTATGAACGTATTGATTAAACTTTTCTTGATTTTCTAGCATTGTCAGGTCATGTTTGAACCTGTTGTTGAAACACTTTGAATTTTCCAATCTTGTCAGGTCATGTATGAGCTTGTTGATGGAACTTTTTTTGTATGTTTTCCAGTATTGTCCGGTCATGTTTGAACCTGTTAATGGAACCTTTTGATATCCACCAACACTGTCAGGTCATGTTTGAACCTGTTAGTGAAACTCTTAGAATATGCCAAATGGTCGGGTCATGTATAAACCTATTGATGGAATTGTTTGATTTTTTTCCAGTGTTGTCAGATCATGTATGAACCTGTTGACTAAACTTTCCTTGATATTCAGACTATCATCAGGTCAATGTCTGAACTTGTTGCTCAAACATTCTTTGTATTTTCCCTAATGCCGCTAGGTCATGTTTGAACATGTGAGTTGAGCACTCTTTGAATAGTCAAGTCTTGTCAGGTCATGTTTGAACCTGTTGTTGACAATTATTTGAATATTCTGATTTTTATCAGGTCATATACGAACATGTTGTTAAAATCTCATTGCATATTCCCCAATTGTCTTTCCTCCAGCAGGATTGTCATCCCTAACAAGTTTTCACCTTCATATTTGTTTCCTATGGGCCGCCATTATAACATGTCTCCATCATTCCCCATAGGTCCATTTGTCATTCTTCATCCATCACAAAGTATCCAGTTGGGGTTCACTTCATATCATATCCCTAGAAAATCAAAATAAAAAAATTCTTCATGCATTCATAGCATTTCATATCATCTGCATTTAGGGATAAAATTAGGGTCTTTTTAGTATTTAACTATCTCCCACCGCGATCATATGAAGATTAACATTCTTCATATTCTCTGATTGAAAATATTTAAATAGGGGCAACTGTCACACCCCAAATTTGCCCCTCATTCAATAAATCAATACACTCATCCGGAGTTTTACATCTTTGCATATCTAGCATGCATTCCATACTGTATAATGCCTGGAATTTCAACCAGAATAAATATTCGGATTTATAGACATACCGATCAAACTGATCCTCAAATGTACATAAAATTAGCGGGTGAAAATTTTCAAGATTGATCTTGTAGACGTCAATTTTTTTAATCTACGGTTCACGTAGTTTTACCTGGCATACTCGTTTTAATTTTTCGACTACTTTTTTGGTCGCATTTCAGTCAGTCTGAGCCTTTTAACTGGTCAAATTTTATTTTGAATCTAGAACAATTCATGTACAAGCGGCGCATGGGATTGGAGAGTTGTTTTTTTTTATTTAAAAAAAACTCAAAAACATAGACCAATCGAAAAGAGAGAGAGATTAGGGAGAAAGAGAATCATTGTATTCTTTATTTTTTCGACTGTTGATGATTCTCTTCCACTTTATTTTCTTCATCCCTCTTCTCCTTTCACTTTGTTCTCCATATTCTTTATTTCCTTAAACCATCCAATCCACAACTCCATGTGCACCCAATCCGCAACCGCTCATGAGCTTCGGCCACCGATGCGCTGTTCACCGTCGTAGCTTTATCCGTCGTTAGTACTTCTCCTATCACTTTTGTTTCTTTTCCATTTTTTATTACTTCTTTCTTTTTATTTGGATAAGATTGTGTTTGGTTATGTTTTGAATAAAGGATATGTTTTTATTATTCTTTATGTTGGTTTGGTGGTTGTTAAAGTGTGCAGGTTCATTTAAGTGTTGTTATTACTTTGTTTTGTTTTTTTTTCTGAAAAAATATTTCAGCTGAGTTAGCTTGTTGTTGAGAGAAGAAGAAGAATGAACAAGTGGTAATGAGATTGAAAGATTTAGAGAAGAAGCTTTTTTTTCATACTCTGTTTTAACTAAGTCACAAGCATGAGAGAAGAAGACTTTGTTTTTTTTTATTGTTTTCTTTAGAGTTTCCATGTGTCTAATTTTGATTGGATAATGTTGATTTTTTTTTAAAAAGTCACAAAGCACACTAGTGCATTAACACTTCAGATAATCATTAAAAAAAGTTGTTATTTCCTATATACATCATTATAAGTGTTGAGGTCACAGAAAGTCTTTGACATGCATTAGGAAATCAAAATGATTTTTTTACTGTAATAAATATAATGCTACAAGTAACTACACGGTGTAGTAAAGAAAAAACAATTAAAAAAGGAGTAGTAAAGCTTGTTTCTAAAGATGGTGTTGGTTCCTCATCATGTTTTTATTTTTTTTTTAATTTTAGTTTTAATTATTCTTGGCTTGTTTTATTTTTAGAATAGGGTTTTAGTATTTTATTTTGGGTTGGGCCCAAATTACTAATAATATTTGCACTCATGCCCAATCATTTATACACTTTTATTTTATTTCTTTTATTTTAGTTTGGTTACATTTTAATTAATTAGTTGCTCTTAATTGCTAATTGGATAATTTGATCACTTGTTTAGTTGATTTCAATGGGATAAGTTATTTAGTTAGGTATTTGCTCTATCCATGTTCATACTATCATATATGTCAATAATTGTACTCGATATTTCACTAACATTTCATTGAATTTCAAAATCATTTCATAATCAAATTCCAACTTTTCACATTTCATCATTTTTCAAAACCAATATCAAACCATTCCCAAATCCATTTCAAAATAAATACAAATAATTTCAAACATTTCACAAATCATCTATACGAATTAACCCTCGATCAACATCGAGTGACTTTTCTAAATCAAACATAAAATATTAAAACCTTTTTTTTTCAAATAACTCGAAAGAAGATGACCATTGGAATCTAGCATTCCGGTGCAAACCCTCGAATGATCGGTCCTGAGCCTCGCGTTTTAGGTTAACCATTCATTTTTTCTTTCGTCCCTAAAACACTTTAATTAACTTGGACAAAGTAAGGATCGTTGGGATCAAGCATTCTAGCGCAACTCTTTGAACAATTGATTCTTATCAAGCGTTCGTTGTCCATCAAACAATTTTCTCAATTAATTCGAATGAAAAAGGACCATTGGTATCTAGCATTCCGGTGGAACCCTGAATGATTGATCTCAAGGCTTATGTCTCGTTCTCATGAAATGTTCACCATTCACCTATAAAAATATTCAACCAATCAAACTATTTTTTCGCCGTTGTGCAATTAATCAAAAACCTTTTCAAAATGAAACACATCTTGTCTTAAGATGATGCAAAGCAATGCTTCATCCATAATTGTTGAGTTGAGATAAGTGACGTTTTTCCGAATGTTGATTTGTAAATCCATTCGATGTGATGAAAGCATCTGCTCCTCACCTGTTTTGGGTAAAATAATGTTTCTTGTCGTTTAATACAAGATAACTTTCGCTAAAATCGACCAACAAACAAATATTTTCTACCCAGAACTACGTAAGCCTTGAATTCTCTATTGCATCCGGAGATACGTAGGACCAGAATTTTGAAATCTTGTCAGGCCCATTAATAAAAATTTAGGTTTAGTTCCTCTCTGCCCAATAATAATAAAAAACCATTTTAGATCCTCTATAAAATTCAAAAACATTTCTTTTCTCTATTTTTCTATCCCAAATAAGTAGAAGAGTAGAAACTAACATAAGCTAACATTCAACTCGAAACTAACTAAACGGTTCACGTTAAGTACAACTGACGTGAGGGGTGCTAATACCTTCCCCTTGAATAGTCGACTCCCGAACGCTGATATTGGTTGTGATGACCATATCTTACCCTTTCTTTTAGGGGTTTTATCGATATTTTCCCTTTCCCTCTTTGTGAATAAATAAAGTATGATGGCGACTCTTTTGAGTCCATCCTGCGAGTGTGCGATTGCGCTTCACGAGCGTCGTGTTCTCATTTTTCGAGGTACGACACCCCCAATCAGTGGAGGCCCCTTTAGGGATGATATTTATTGAACAAGAAATCACAAATACGCTTTATATCTATAACCTGGGAGCCTGAGAAGTTAATGAATTTAGTATCCTTTTACCCTACTAAGCCTTGTTAGGACGTAGTGTGGTGACTATGAAAGTGTAAACCTAAATTAGTTGATACATGATACTACACTCAGATGGGTTTCTCTTGAGAATATTATTGGTTTGCAAGTAATTGTCCAAACCAGTAATATCCAAACGATAGGATTATGATTCTGGGAACTTTCTTAGAACCTTGGTTCCTATATTGATGATAAACCTTTAGCGCTTACATTGTTGGGATGGTTAGACCCATGGCCTCATGCTCGTGAAGCCAAAGCTATGAACCCCATATATTTGATATCTTGCTTATGTTTATTGATCTTGATGTGTTTGTGCATTCATAATTCATGCATTCATTAACATCATCTTAATTAAAGTCTTCAAGGAACTTAAAAGCATTTGTTGCAAATATCATAGGAATGTTTCACTATGGATTTTGGAAGAAGAAGAACTTAAAAGTACACTTTCAAAAGTCCAAAATTGGAAGATTTAAGAGAGATAGGATCTTTGGTAGTTAATCCTGAAGACTTCAAAGGTAGATATGGGAGACTTCTACCTCTTTTGAAGACCAACATGATGGAGGGGATTCTTTCTACATTGGTTCAATCATATGACCCATTGAACTGGTGTTTTACCTTTCCAGGTTATCAGCTTATGCCTACCTTGGAGGATTTTTCTCACTTGATTGGCCTACCCATCCCTGATCAAGTTCACTTTTCCAGTTTAGAAGAAATTCCAAAGCATCAAGACATTGCAGAAGCTACTCATTTAAAGATGTTTGAGATCAAAGCTAATCTGACTACAAAAGGAGGAATTATTGGCTTGCCTGCTAAATTCTTGATAGAGGAAGCTCGTTATTTTTCTAACATGAATAGTATATATGCTTTTGAGACTATTCTTGCCTTGCTCGTCTATGGATTGTTTCTTTTCCCTTAGGAAAATTCCTCTTGCTTTTAATGCTATCAAAATATTCTTAATTGGAAACCCAATACCTACCTTGCTTTCCGATGTTTACCATTCAGTACATCTCATGAATTTTCATAAGGGAGGAATGATCATATGTTGTACAACTCTACTCTACAAGTGGTTTATTTTGCACTTTCCTCGATCTACTGCCTTTTGGGTCCTTAAGGATGATTTGCTATGGTCACAAAAGATTATGTCTCTCACCCATTTTGACATTGATTAGTTTGATCGTGCTTATGAGGGGGTGACAATTATTGATAGTTGTGGTGAGTTTTCTAATGTACCTCTTCTTGGTACAAATGGGAGCATTAACTACAACCCGATTTTGGCTCGCCGTCAGTTTGGATACCTAATGAAGGACAAGCCTAACACCATCTTCTTAGAGAGTTTCTTCTTCAAGGAAGGATAGGACAACAAAGCATTCAAATAAAAGATTGTTCATTCCAGGCGCCACGTCCATAATAAAAGAAGAGAAGTTCTAGGAAAGCTAGATTGCGTCTCTTTGGAGCCTTATCTCCAATGGGTGCAAGCTAGGGCCGTCAGTTTGAAAATACCTTATCCTCGACAAGAGCCTTTGTCTTTGACTATTAAATAGCCTTCTCTCATTTTTATGACTGACATGGATAAACTCAAGATTTCTTTGACTAGGGTGCAACGAGAAAGGAATGTTTGGAAGAACAACTATCAGATTATTCATGCAAAGAATGAAGAGCTTCAAAGACATTTGAAGTAGAGGAACGATCAAGAGCTTGATAACAAGAAAAGAAAGGTGCAAGAGGATTTATTTTCCTCTAGCATTAGGCCAGTTTCTGGTTCATATTATCTTCCTACTTCATGCGCTTGGAAGATGATTATCGACAAGCTAGTGGTTGAAAAGACTCAAATGAAGGACCGAATGAAAGAGCTTAATAGGAAGCTACAAAAAAGGATTGGATCTTCTTCTCAACAACTTCCTTAGGATTCTAGCCATTTTCCTTGTATCTTTTGAAAGTGTACTACAAAAAAAATTGTTGTAATCTTTCTGATATTAATGAAAGGAGTTTTTAGCTATCAAAAGAGTAATGCTTCTCTCCATGATGTTTACGATAATTGTGATTCTTAAAGTTCCTTAAAAGACATTTTCATTGCACATCATACATCATTCTAAACATTGCATTTTTTACATTCCCAAGACTTATCCATGTCTTTCACTCCGATAGACAAACTGTTTCACTGGTACAACACTCGAACTAGTCGTCAGAAAAGGATAAAACAACTTGAATAGGAAAACCAGGATCTCAGGTAAGAGGTTACTTCACTCAAAGGCAGTTTGGAGAGACTCACAACAATGATGGAAATGCTGGTGGTTGCTCAGAATCAGCCACCCCCAGAGACTATTCAAAGAACTGTAATTTCAGAGGTCGTGTGTACGCCTATTTCTGTGACACCTATAAACTCTCCTCAGTATCAGATGCACACCAATTTCCCTTGGGGAATTCCACCAAATTATATACCGGAAGGTTATCGCCCACAAGTTCCTGAAGCTCATGTAGTGCCTGTTGTCATGTTTGTGCCACCTCCTATGATACACACTACTCCATACCACGAAGAGCCCATCTTTCACACCACTCTAAGTGAGAGTATGGGAGTATATGAGAAAATGGATTATTTCCAAGATCAATTCACTGAGATTCAAAGAGAGATTAAAGCCCTTAGGGGAAAAGATCTATTTGGGAAGAATGCCCATAATCTCTGCCTTGTGCTAAATGTCAAAATACCTGCCAAATTCAAAGTACCTGACTTTGAAAAGTACAAGGGGGATTCTTGTCCGAGGAGCCACTTAACTATGTATGCCCGAAAAATGTCCACTCAAACTGACAACCACCAGTTGCTAATTCACTACTTTCAAGATAGTGTGACTGGTGCCGCTCTCAAGTGGTACATGAACTTGGATAGTGCCCGTATCCGCACATTCAACGATCTAGGTGAAGCTTTCATCAGGTAGTATAAGTACAATGTTGACATGGCGCCGGGCAGAGATCAACTCCGAGCTATGTCCCAAAGAGACAAGGAAACTTTCAAGGAATGTGCACAAAGATGGTGCGAGGTTGCCTCCCAGATTTTTCCTCCTCTCGAAGAAATCGAAATGACTAAGATCTACTTGAAGACTCTAAGTTCTTTCTACTATGAAAGAATGATAACGAGCACTACAAGTGACTTAACTAACATGGTGAATATGGGGATGCTGTAAGACCCCAATTTTGACCCTATGATCCCTCATGTAATCTCATCATATGAATTAGCATTGGGATCATACCTTGGCATCCTCCTTACCCCTCTTTCATTAGGTTTGTGTTGGGAGAGATCACCAAGAACCATGTGATTGTATCATACTTGTATATTATTATTTTACTAACCAAATACCAAAAATATGTCTTTGTATTTGCCTAACTCTTTTGTAGGTAGGGCATGATCACCATTGATCTATCAAGTTCATATCTAGGGTTTAAGACCCTCATGGATAAAAGAACAACCAAGGATTGATCCATAATGTCTCAAAGCATCATATATGAGTCCCAATGATCTCTACATTTTATTCTGATCAAGTGTTCTTCAAGAGTTTGGAGTTGGTTTGCCTTGGAAACCCTAGTTTGTCTAGGTATCTTGAGCAACTTCTTCAGCAAGCTACCTCACCAATTGATCAAATTTATCAAGGTACACTTAAAAATTCATTATCTTATGCATATATGATCTACCATGAGCCTAAAAATTCAAGATAATTGGAAGTTAGCAAGTTGGTCGATGGTAGTTGGCCAGATGAATTCATCTGATCAAAACTGGGTCCCCCTAGACCCTATCTCTTACAATTTTCACCATATGAAAATTATTCCAAGATAAAAGTTACTCTAAATGACATTCCAAACAACTCTCATGTTGATACCTAGATCTATTTTTGCTTGTAAAATCACTTTCTATATTGAAACATTATAGGTCATTTTGTCTAAACCCTAATTTGAAAGTCAACTTCCCAAGGCCATAACTTGCTCAATTTTTATGATATGAAAGATTTACAAGTTGAAAAATAAAATTCAAGATGTATAATTCAACTTTGATGTTTGGAGTGAAATCTAAATCAACTTTCCTCAACTTGTGATATGAGGATACATTATAGGTCATTTTTGCCCTATACCATTGAACAAGTGATTTTCCTCAACTTAAAAAAGGTATAACTCTATAATTCTAAATCCAAATGACATGAAATTAGTTACTATTTTGAATTTATTTGAATGAGATAAAACTTTGATGAAGACATGTTTCTCATTTGGAACTCACATAAAAAGTTAAGCAAGGTGGAATATTGAGGTATATGACTTGACACTTAGAAAAAATTTCAACATGTTGAAATTTCCAAACTTCCACGTCAAAATTCACCATGATCCAAGTTTCAAATGGAAAATTGTCCAATATAAGAGTTGTTCCCCTTGATCTAAGCTTTCCAAAGACTCCTATTTCATCCATTTTGGACAAGGTTTGCTAGGGTTGCGCATGGTTTGAACAGGTCTGCATCAAGTGGAAAGATCAAATGTTCAAAACATCACATTACATTGCCTTGCCATTCAAGCTTCATTTCAACTTCATTTGAGATGTATTTGGACCCTAGTGCATTGCTTCATGGGCCTATGCACGCCCATGCAAGCTTGTGCATGACCTTGCCAAATTTGGAAGCAAATTCAAGTTTGCAAATATCACTCCCAATTGCTATAAATACAAGCCCTCTGAGCTCATTTGAAAGGAACTTTGCGCGACAGCTTTGCCCCTCTCTTCAAACCCCCACAATTCAAAGGAAAACCTGAGAATTTTCATTTGAAAATTGAGTTTGAATCTCACTATTTGGAGATTCAAAAATTCCAGGATCCAAAGCTTTGTTCCATTGCTAAACCACTTTTGCAAGCTTCCTAAGTGTGATCAAGCAAGGTTTGAAGCAAGCAAGATCAAGTTCTGCACAACATTGAAGGTATTTTCCATAAATTTTCTTCTCTTTGATTCTCACTCAATTCTCATCAATTCTCTTGGATCTTTGGTTGTTTGAAGTCCTACCAATGTCGGCAAGAAGATTGAGTTGCTTTGAGGTCAAATCGAAGCAACTCAGTTGACACACCTCAAAATTCAACTCCTCATACCTTTCTATATATTTGGAGTTAGTTAAAATTGAGGTCAGATTCGTGCTCTACGCCATTTTTTCTTTCAGATCATGTCCTCTTCTTTCATTTATGTGATGGTGATGACTGAACCAGTCTGGTGAGGCTCGCTTGAGAAGGTGACCGGAGTTTCAGCGCTGGTGATGTGCTGGATAGGTTCAAAGCCATTGATCTTGTTCAAAATGTTTTAATCTCATACGTTGCTTGTAATTACGACTTGTGTTACACGTTGACTAGTGAGTATGGTGGAAAGTGTGCGCTGATGGCCACTTGATATGCCACCTCAATTAATGAGGGAGATCAAGTGGTCCCCGTTTTTTTCTGAATATTTGAATTTCATTTTATTTGTTTTATTTTCATTAATTCACATTAATTTTAATATTGATCCAAAAAATATGAGAGTTTCACCCAAAAAATTTAAATAAAATCCTCTTTCATATTTTGAATTAAAATTATTTTTTGGATCATTATTAATATTTTTCATGATTTAATTAATTTTGTGAATGTTTTTAATTGTTTAAAAATATTTTTAAGTTTCCAAAAACTCTGGAAAATTTTCTCCAAGGTCCTTTGACCTTGTTTGACCTATAATAAATCTCATGGCCATTTCTTTGGTGTTTTGATGAGGTTTTAGGAATTTGATAAACCATATTTAATTTAATGCACTATTTTTAGTATTTAAAATTGAATAAATGCCAAATAATTGTGTTGAGTCATTTTAATGGTCTTTGTAAGTTTGACTTGTGTAGTTAGGCCTTGGTCAAGGTTGATTTGACTTTCCTAGGTTAAGATCATTGGATTTAGGGGATTGATGGAATGTACATTCCATCTCCCAAAATGAATGAATGATCTTAACTTGGTAAAAGTCCTTCCTTGTCCAATTTGAGTTTTGATCCATTCCCCTCCCTCTTCATCTAATTCCCCTTATTTATGCATCCATTTCATTTGACATATGATATCTCTATATCCTAAGACTAGTTGATTGCAAAATCAACATAAGTATGGATGAGATTAGGTCACCATTCTTGCATATTCTTTTTGTGTGTGGTATGTTTCATGAGCATGGTCTATTATACTATGTCTCTAACATGCATTAACACCAAAATTCTATTTTCCGACCTCAAATAGTTGTGACTTCTACATAAGTCCAATTACGATTGCTTAACATAGCGCTAAATTTTGACACAAAAAGGCATAGCATTCTAGTTAGTGAGATTGTAAGTCTCCCCTCTTTCATGGTATTATGTGGAAACTTGGCCTTTTTTCCTTCCTTTGGAAGATGTCTTGGTTCAAGGATACATGCTTGTGATAAGTGGGTTGAGTGTTCTCCAAAGAATGACTTAAAATAAAAAGAAAAAGCAAAAGCAATACTAACTTCTACTCATTAACAACTAACATTTAATTTCAAGTCATTTACCTTAATGTGTAACACCCTTCTAAAATACCCCAATAATTAATTAAAACAACAAAATATGAATCAGAGTAGATATGCAATTTCAGGGTGTCACACTTGACACTTCACACCATTCACCAAAATAACTTGTCATGCTCATTTATTAATCAAAATAAAACATTGCACAATTCGCAGCGGATAGAAATCTAACGACATGCAACCATGTAACACATTACATGTAAAATTGTTCAACAACCGAAAATGAAAACAAAGTAAAACATCCCGTCCCGATGTTACATATACCAGAGCATGACCCACTAAGGAACTACACTAGACTCCAAGCACTAGCTTCTACTCAATCACTGCTCGTTACCTGAAACATAGTTGTAAGGTGAGTTCCTCAATCGATATAATAAGCATTATAAAATATCATGTAATGCTAAGTAAATTAACACATTCATCACCCTAATCATATCACACATTCAGCAACGGCAACATCAACCCATAATCATACTCAACACAAACACAAAACATACGTATAATATTGGAATACATCCATTCATATTATACGCCATAAATACATTATGAAATGAGACTCCATGCATGCGGTACCGACTATTCGTGAACACATAGTTCAACCTCACCGATCAAACCCAGATACGGCTACCAAGCTCACTAGTCCCACTCATTTGAGACCTAGTGACTCACTCACTAATTCCTCACCATGGGAATTAGCTACCACCATAAAGGCTATGCTATGCACGCTAAATCACCTAGCATGCAAACATCAACAATAATCCACAATGGACATATGCTCACACTCTAAGCCATAAACAGTCCATCCACAATTGCATACATAATAGATATATTCACAGCATTATGCATACCATCATACATCATCAGCATATTTATCACAGAACCATATCATGTCATGTCAATTAATAAATCACAGTATTAGCACACTCTACTAATACCTATACTGCTCAAAACAACGGGAAATGATCCCTACTATATCATATATGCAATATATCATTCACCAATATAGGCCAATCATCAACTATGTACACATAATTCCATTCCAAAACGTACACAATATTTAAATATCAATTTTTCACTTTTCAAACAGTGTTAACCCGTTAACGCATTTGGTTAACCTGTTAACGCAAGACAGAATACAGTTTTTCAGTATTTCAACAGTGTTAACCGGTTAACGCCCTGGGTTAACCTGTTAACGCAAGACAGAATACAAATTTAACAGTTTTTCAACAGTGTTAACCGGTTAACGCCCTGGGTTAACCTGTTAACGCAAGACAGAATGCAATTCTAACAGTATTTCAACAGTGTTAACCTGTTAACGCCCTGGGTTAACCTGTTAACGCAAGATAGAAATTATTTTTTTTAATTATCATAACAGTGTTAACCGGTTAACGCCCTGGGTTAACCGGTTAACGCAAGACAGAAAGTTGTTCCTGCGCTAACAACGAACAGAATGCAGAATTACCCGCATTTTTCGCCGTTGGAGGACTTCCGGACCTCCGATTTCGATTCCGTAAAAAGCTACACGTCCAGAAAATTACGACTCATCCAAATATAGATTCATTCACGGTTTTAACGTAATTTATTAATCACAATTGCAGCATTCATCATCCTGATTAGAGTCAATTCAATGGCTTATTACTACCCATTACATGTTAACCCATAATGCCCATTAAACGACGATAAACCCCCCTTACCTGAGTTAATCCGGCAAATCCTTTAACTTTAAGCTTTTCCCTTCTTCAACCCTTTTTCTCTTGCTCTTCTACTTTGCCCTTTTTCCACTTTTTAGTCGCTTCTCTCCTTTCACGTGAAAAAAACCCTTTTTATAAATGGGACTCTTTACCGATTCCAACAATCGTTCCAATTCCAACTTTATTATTCCAATAATAATAATCCAATAATATTCCAATTATTTAATTAAATTAATAAATATACTAATAATAATATATATGAAGGGTTCATCTTTTATTTTGAAAAATAATACCCTCTCATTCATATTATCATCATAATATACTATTAAACGTAAATGAAATAATTATCATATTTTATCGGGGTGTTACAACTCTCCCCCACTAAAAGAGTTTTCGTCCTCGAAAACATACCTCAAGCGAATAACTCTGGATAAGACTCCTTCATCTGACTCTCAAGTTCCCAAGTCACATTGCCACCTGCTGGTCCTCCCCAAGCTACCTTTACCAAAGTAATCTCTTTACCCCGCAACTGCTTCAACTCTCGATCCTCGATCCTCATAGGTGATGTTTCAACAGTCAGGTTATCTCTCACCTGTACATCATCTACTTGGACCACATGCGACGGATCAGGAATGTACCTCCTCAACTGAGACACATGAAAAACCTCATGCAAATTCGCAAGTGACGGCGGTAAAGCGATACGATAGGCTACCTCCCCTATCCTCTCCAAAATCTGATAAGGACCAATAAATCGAGGTGTCAACTTCTTCGACTTCAAAGCTCGACCAACCCCAGTTATCGGAGTAACACGAAGAAACACATGATCTCCCTCTTGAAACTCAAGTGACTTCCTCCTCTTGTCGTGATAACTCTTCTGACGACTCTGAGCAATCCTCATCTTCTCCTGAATCATCTTAATCTTTTCCGTAGTTTGTTGAACAATCTCCGGTCCAACCACAGCACTCTCACCGGACTCATACCAACATAAAGGTGTCCGACATCTCCTACCATACAAAGCTTCAAACGGTGCCATACCAATGCTCGAATGAAAACTATTGTTGTAGGTAAACTCAATCAAAGGTAAATAACAATCCCAAGCACCTCCCTTTTCCAAAACACAAGCCCTCAAAAGATCCTCCAGTGACTGAATCGTCCTCTCAGTCCGACCATCAGTCTGCGGATGATATGCAGAACTCAATCTCAGCTTAGTTCCCAAAGCCCTCTGCAAACCTTCCCAGAATTTCGATGTAAATCTAGGATCTCTGTCCGAAACAATACTCGACGGAATACCATGCAAACTTACAATTTTCTCAATATACAACTCAGCTAATCTCTCTAACGGATAATCCATTCTGATCGGAATGAAATGAGCCGATTTTGTCAATCTGTCAACAATCACCCAAATAGCTTCAAAATTCTTAATTGTCCTCGGTAAACCAGAAACAAAATCCATACTGATACTATCCCACTTCCACTCTGGAATAGCCAACGGTTGCATTAGCCCAGACGGCTTCTGATGCTCAATCTTTGACTTCTGACAAGTCAAACAAGAATAAACAAAACTCGCAATTTCTCTTTTCATTCCCGGCCACCAAAATAACTTTTTCAAATCATGATACATCTTCGTAGCCCCAGGATGAATACTCAGGCCACTACGATGTCCTTCCTCAAGAATACTCTTCTTAAGTTCGGTAACATCCGGAATACACACCCGATTACCAAATTTCAAAACACCATTCTCATCAACTCTGAATTCACCACCTTGACCTTGATTCACTAAAGTCAACTTATCAACCAAAAGCACATCGGATTTCTGACCCTCTCTAATCTCATCCAGAATACCACTCGTTAACTTCAACATTCCCAATTTAACACTATTGTGAGTACTCTCACACACCAAACTCAAGTCTCTAAACTGCTCAATTAAATCCAATTCCTTAACCATTAACATAGACATATGCAATGATTTCCGACTCAATGCATCAGCCACTACGTTTGCTTTACCCGGATGGTAATTCAAACCAAAGTCATAATCCTTCAGAAACTCTAACCATCTCCTCTGTCTCATATTCAGCTCTTTCTGATCAAACAAATACTTTAAACTTTTATGGTCACTGAAAACCTCAAATCTTGACCCGTACAAGTAATGCCTCCATAACTTCAGAACAAATACCACAGCTGCCAACTCTAAATCGTGTGTCGGATAGTTCCTCTCATGAACCTTCAGTTGTCTCGAAGCATAAGCTATAACCTGCTTATTCTGCATCAAAACACCACCCAAACCCAACAATGAAGCATCACAGTAAACCTCAAATGGTTCCGACGGACTTGGTAATATCAGAATAGGAGCAGTAGTTAACCTTCTCTTTAACTCTTGGAAACCTTCTTCACATTTTGAGTCCCAAACAAACGCTTGCCCCTTTCTAGTCAACATCGTCAACGGTAACACCAACTTAGAAAATCCCTCAATGAATTTCCTAGAATAACCTGCAAGTCCAAGAAAACTCCTTATCTCAGAAACTGACTTCGGAGCTTCCCACTTAGATACCGCTTCTATCTTAGAAGGATCAACAGCAATACCACCTCTTGAAACCACATGACCAAGAAAACTAACCTCTTCTAACCAAAATTCACACTTGGACAGTTTAGCAAATAACTTCTTTTCTCGTAGAACTCCTAAAACCACTCTCAAATGTTCAGCATGCTCTTCTTCAGATTTCGAATACACCAAAATATCGTCAATAAACACCACAACAAACTTGTCTAGGTACGGATGGAAAATCCTATTCATATACTCCATAAATACCCCAGGCGCATTAGTCACACCAAAAGGCATTACAGAATACTCATAATGTCCATACCTTGTTCTGAAGGCAGTCTTTTGAATATCCTCAGTTTTCACACGTATCTGATGATACCCCGATCTCAAATCTATTTTGCTGAACACACTCGCACCAACCAACTGATCCATCAAATCATCAATCCTCGGCAAAGGATACCGATTCTTGATCCTCACTTTATTCAGTTGCCTGTAGTCCACACACAACCTCATAGTACCTTCTTTCTTCTTAACCAATAACACTGGTGCGCCCCACGGTGACACACTCGGACGAATAAATTTCTTATCCAACAGATCTTCCAGCTGACTCTTCAATTCAGTTAACTCAACAGCAGACATACGGTACGGAGCCATCGATATCGGCCTAGTACCAGGTACCAAATCAATCGAGAACTCAACTTCACGCTCTGGCGGTAATTCATTCACTTCTTCAGGAAACACATCAGGAAAATCACACACCACGGCTAGATCGCAAATCACCAGTTTATCTTTAGCCTCCAAAGTCGCTAACAGCATAAACAACTCTGCTCCATCTGCTACTGCCTCATTCACCTGCCTTGCTGATAGAAACAAACTCTTTCCTTCCTCAATCTCAGGAAAGATCACAGTCTTATCAAAACAGTTGATATAAACTCGGTTAAACACAAACCAGTTCATACCCAGGATAACATCAATCTGCACTAGTGGAAGACACACGAGGTCCATCCCAAAGTCTCTACCAAAAATACTCAGAGGACAATTTAAACAAACTGAAGTAGTAGTCACTGAACCCTTCCCAGGAGTATCAATCACCATACTCCCATGCATCTCAGATATCTCTAATTTAAGTTTCACAGCACAATCCAAAGATATAAAGGAATGAGTCGCACCTGTGTCAATAATAGCTACAAGAGGAAAACCATTAATATAACACGTACCTCGGATCAAACGATCATCTGCAGAAGTCTCAGAACCCGATAAAGCAAAGAACTTGCCTCCCGACTGGTTCTCTTTCTTCGGCTTAGGACACTGTGGACTGATATGACCCACCTCTCCACAGTTGAAACAAGTCATAGTCTTCAACCGGCACTCTGCAGCCAAGTGACCACCTTTGCCACACTTGAAACACTTCTTCTCAGTACTGGTACACTCATGGATACGATGTCCAGCCTGACCACATCTGTAACACTTAGCAGGGGCACTGGAGTCTCCCCCACTAGGTCTCTTCATCCCACTCTGTCTTTGGAAACCTTTGCCAGCTGCATACGGCTTCCCACGATCATTCTGATTCTTGCCTTTCCTATCAACCCTCTGCTGATAGCTCTCCGCTCTGGCCTTGGTATCCTGTTCAAAAATCCTGCAACAGTCAACCAAGTCAGAAAACACTCTAATCCGCTGATACCCAATAGCCTGCTTGATCTCGGGACGTAACCCGTTCTCAAACTTCACACATTTTGAAAATTCCCCAGTAGCCTCATCATAGGGAGTGTAGTACTTCGACAGCTCTGTGAACTTAGCAGCATACTCAGTAATAGACCGGTTGCCCTGCTTCAATTCTAAGAACTCTATCTCTTTCTTTCCTCTGACATCCTCTGGAAAGTACTTCCTCAGGAATCTCTCCCTGAACACCGCCCAAGTGATCTCAGCACTCCCAGCAGCTTCCAACTCAGTGCGGGCAGCAACCCACCAATCATCTGCTTCCTCTGACAGCATATGCGTACCGAACCTGACCTTCTGGTTATCGGCACACTCAGTCACTCGGAAGATCCTCTCGATCTCCTTCAACCACTTCTGAGCACCATCTGGATCGTATGCTCCCTTGAACATTGGAGGATTGTTCTTCTGGAACTCACTCAGTTGACGAGCAGCTCCCAATCCCACAATATTCGGATTCCCTCCAAGTACTCCAGCTAGCATACCCAGAGCCTCAGCAATCGCAGCATCGTCTCTACCTCTTCCAGCCATCTCTATTCTGAGTTAATCCAACAAGCCAAAACAATAAGTACTGATAGGGTTACACAACACCTATCACATACAGGGAAACAGAATAATTACGACTCGACTCGACCGACTATGCTCTGATACCACTAATGTAACACCCTTCTAAAATACCCCAATAATTAATTAAAACAACAAAATATGAATCAGAGTAGATATGCAATTTCAGGGTGTCACACTTGACACTTCACACCATTCACCAAAATAACTTGTCATGCTCATTTATTAATCAAAATAAAACATTGCACAATTCGCAGCGGATAGAAATCTAACGACATGCAACCATGTAACATATTACATGTAAAATTGTTCAACAACCGAAAATGAAAACAAAGTAAAACATCCCGTCCCGATGTTACATATACCAGAGCATGACCCACTAAGGAACTACACTAGACTCCAAGCACTAGCTTCTACTCAATCACTGCTCGTTACCTGAAACATAGTTGTAAGGGTGAGTTCCTCAATCGATATAATAAGCATTATAAAATATCATGTAATGCTAAGTAAATTAACACATTCATCACCCTAATCATATCACACATTCAGCAACGGCAACATCAACCCATAATCATACTCAACACAAACACAAAACATACGTATAATATTGGAATACATCCATTCATATTATACGCCATACATACATTATGAAATGAGACTCCATGCATGCGGTACCGACTATTCGTGAACACATAGTTCAACCTCACCGATCAAACCCAAATACGGCTACCAAGCTCACTAGTCCCACTCATTTGAGACCTAGTGACTCACTCACTAATTCCTCACCATGGGAATTAGCTACCACCATAAAGGCTATGCTATGCACGCTAAATCACCTAGCATGCAAACACCAACAACAATCCACAATGGACATATGCTCACACTCTAAGCCATAAACAGTCCATCCACAATTGCATACATAATAGATATATTCACAGCATTATGCATACCATCATACATCATCAGCATATTTATCACAGAACCATATCATGTCATGCCAATTAATAAATCACAGTATTAGCACACTCTACTAATACCTATACTGCTCAAAACAACGGGAAATGATCCCTACTATATCATATATGCAATATATCATTCACCAATATAGGCCAATCATCAACTATGTACACATAATTCCATTCCAAAACGTACACAATATTTAAATATCAATTTTTCACTTTTCAAACAGTGTTAACCCGTTAACGCATTTGGTTAACCTGTTAACGCAAGACAGAATACAGTTTTTCAGTATTTCAACAGTGTTAACCGGTTAACGCCCTGGGTTAACCTGTTAACGCAAGACAGAATACAAATTTAACAGTTTTTCAACAGTGTTAACCGGTTAACGCCCTGGGTTAACCTGTTAACGCAAGACAGAATGCAATTCTAACAGTATTTCAACAGTGTTAACCTGTTAACGCCCTGGGTTAACCTGTTAACGCAAGACAGAAATTATTTGTTTTTAATTATCATAACAGTGTTAACCGGTTAACGCCCTGGGTTAACCGGTTAACGCATGACAGAAAGCTGTTACTGCGCTAACAACGAACAAAATGCAGAATTACCCGCATTTTTCGCCGTTGGAGGACTTCCGGACCTCCGATTTCGATTCCGTAAAAAGCTACACGTCCAGAAAATTACGACTCATCCAAATATAGATTCATTCACGGTTTTAACGTAATTTATTCATCACAATTGCAGCATTCATCATCCTGATTAGAGTCAATTCAATGGCTTATTACTACCCATTACATGTTAACCCATAATGCCCATTAAACGACGATAAACCCCCCTTACCTGAGTTAATCCGGAAAATCCTTTAACTTCAAGCTTTTCCCTTCTTCAACCCTTTTTCTCTTGCTCTTCCTCTTTGCCCTTTTTCCACTTTTTAGTCGCTTCTCTCCTTTCACGTGAAAAAACCCTTTTTATAAATGAGACTCTTTACCGATTCCAACAATCGTTCCAATTCCAACTTTATTATTCCAATAATAACAATCCAATAATATTCCAATTATTTAATTAAATTAATAAATATACTAATAATAATATATATGAAGGGTTCATCTTTTATTTTGAAAAATAATACCCTCTCATTCATATTATCATCATAATATACTATTAAACGTAAATGAAATAATTATCATATTTTATCGGGGTGTTACATAATGCAATTTAACTTCAAGCTTTATTCATTTGCCATTATTCATACCATTCTAATTGTTTATGTTAATGCCATTTTCACTTTGTCCACTTGGACCATATTGTGTGATATATCTTGTTTGTGTATATTTTGTTTGCTTGTGTGGTCTTTGACCATTAATGTACATAAAAAGAACAAAAACTCTAAAAAACATCTTGTGTGGACTGTTGGTTTGATCTGAGACAATTGGACTTAGAATTTAGGCAACACTCCTTATGAAAAGGACTTGGCCAATGCCAACTTTTATGAAACCAAATGCTTGTAATTTGAAACTTCATTTGATACATCATTGAAGATCTATTTAAGATCATCTGCAACATGATCATTATGAAGTTGTTACTTTGAACCCGTGACTTCTGGAATTCATCTGCTACATGGGAAAATTTGAAGAAGATCATGGAGTTGCTAAGCTTGGATGTGGATATCTTTATTTGATGCCTTTCTCTTCAAGTTGATATATTGTGCATTGTTTGTTTCTTGATTCTAATGTCCAAGGGAATTTGGGTTTCTATATGACATTCTTGTCTATTGGATTGCAACCCATTGGTCAGATATTTTCAACTCTTAACTTTTAAATTTATGCTTAGGATTAGTCTCTTCATCTCCTCCCCATTTCTTTAATTTCAAAATCTCTCCCCCCCCCCCCCCCCTTTTAAAAACTTCTTTGCTTGTGCTTGTTGTTGTTTTTTTCTAAACTTTGACCATAATGCAAACTAGAAACTTTGGCCTTATGCCATTGCATTTTTAAACTTCTTTTCTTAAATAAAATTGTAAATAAACTTAATTATACTTTACTTCAAACTATCAAAAATCCAAAAATAATTAACTCATTCAAACCATTTTAGGCCTTTGTGCATTTCAAACTTAATTTTGTTAAAAGCAATGCATCCACTTTGAAATTTATACCACGAACTACGAGGTTTTGATCCCTCATTTTATGTTGGTACGTGTAGCACCTCAAATTTGCACCTATCATTGTACATACCATATCATATTAGGTCATAGCATATCATGGTCCATTGCATAGCATTTGCATAGTCCTCAGTTGCCTCAAGAGCAAGCAAGCAGAAATTAAGTCAAACTGATCAGGAGATCAGTCAACCAAGCAAGCAAAGGTGTTTCTCAAGGAGCCAAGGCCCTAGGGTTTGTCCATCAAGTTCACATGACTTGGAGGTTCATTTGAAGTGTTCAAGTCAAGGGTTGAAGGCTCAGAAGCCATCAGTTCATGCATAGCCAGGCAAAAACCCTAGAAAGTCAACAGTCAGTCAAAGCAGTGGATGGTGGCCATTCTTGTGGAATTTGGGCACCATGATCAATAATCAAGAATCCATACAACTTGGGACATCATTTGAAGTCAAGGTCTCAAGGAATTAGGGTTTGGAATTCATCAGAAGTGCACAGTCAGTCCAAAACCCTAGAAAAGTCAAAGTTGGTCAACTGTGGTTGATTCTATGGTTTTGATGGATGGAAATGGTTTGAGAGAGCTTATTCATGTCCTAATAGGCCTCATATGTCATGGCAATCAACATCATGGAAGAATTTGGAGCCAATCAGAAAATTTCCAGAAATAGAAAGTGGACCTGTAATTTCAACTGCCAAAAATAGAAACTTCTTGATCCTCAACTTGCATCATGATACAAGCTTCAAATGAATTTTTGCCCAACATGAAAGTTGAAGATCTTGTTCTCCCATTTTCAAAAAGTCCAAGAACTCTCAAATCCCATGTGTGGTTGTCAAGATGTGATCAATTCAAATTCAAAAATTTGTGAACTTCAACAAGCCATATCTCTCAAACCATAAGGCCAAATTTGGTGGGGTTTTTTCCTACAAACCACATTTTTCCTCCTCTTTCCAAAAATATAAATTTCACCCTCCAAAACCTTGCCAATCAAAATGGCATTTTTTGACCTTTTCCATTTAAAAATCAAGTTTGACCAAACTTTGACTTTTTGATTCTTTGATTTTTTTTTACACTTTGGCCAATTGGAAATGCTTGGAAACATCATTTGTGATTTGTCTAGAGCTTAAAATCATGTTCATTCCACCATCATACTACAATTTTGGACCAAAGTTGCATAACTTGGTATTTTGCAAATAACTTCATATAAGCAAATCAATGTTAGCAATGCATAGGCAGACCACAAACAGCAAAAGCAAAGGCCATGTATAGCCTGTTGGCAAGCCCATTCGACCAGCACTACACCCTCCATTATCCACTTATGTGCAAATTAGCAAAAAGGCAAATATTACCATTTGAACTAACCAAGTTTAGTGCATGGATTACAAACCTTAAACAGCAATATAAAAGTTCATTTTCTGCCAGATTCCAACCCTAGAAACAGCAGACACACAACAGCCACCATACAGAATTCTCTCTACTCTCAAATCACCATTTTCACCAAATTGAAATTTCTGGCCAAAATTCCCAAAGAGATTCGAGCTAGCTTTGTATTCTCATCATCTACCAATAACCTTGAGTGAGTTTGAAACCCTGTTTCCTTGCTGTGGCTTCAATTCGTGCTGCTGCTATATGAAGTTACAACAATGGTGAAAGGAGATTTGGAAGTTCTCAAGCATCATTGAGCTGACTAGCTTCAAGAATCCATCAATCCAAAGCACAAAGGAGATCTGTTCAAGCTCAAACCATCCAAACAAGCACTGCTCCCTCCATTTCTTCATAACCAAGTAAAATCTCAACTCTATTTTTTCTCTTATCCATGCTATGCCATGTATAGTCCTTGCCATTATGAGTCTATTGCAACTTATATCATGCTAAATGGTTGATTCTGTTGAGAGAAATTTGGATTTCATTTTTTGTGTTCATGTTAACTTTTGCTCGATTTGCCTTGCTGGAAGTGTTTTAATGAAATTGGATGATACATTCTTGTTGCTTGATGTGTGATGATGCTATTGGTATGCCTGCCATGAATTTCTGGGCATTTTGTTTTTTGCTCGTGCTTGAATGTTGATGAATACCCTGTTTGAATCCTGCATGTCTGCCCAGTTTTTATTCATGAATATGTTGGTCTTATTGTTATTCAGATGTTGCATGAACCATACCATGTCATTATGTGATGTTTGTTTGAATGTTGGTCTGTTGATGTTGGATGATGAACATGAAATGCCCAGCTGCATAAACCCTTGTGATAAACCCTAGTTGCCCAGAAAACTCGATGATGATTGGCTGTTGTTGCTTTTGTCACTATTCCATTGAAAATGAGCCAATAGAAATATTTCCCGTGCCCATCCAAAGTGCAGTCGTTTTGATAAGTGGCATGCTTATTTACAGCTTTGCCACTCGGTCAACCTTGCTTTGACCATTTGCCATGCTATTTGTTCATACTTGCTTCAATTGTTCATTCAACTTTGAAAATTCATTTCTCTCTCAATTTTAATCCAAAAATCATGAGTTTTTTTCCATCATGTTCACAAGCATGTCCTCTATTTTATCATGAATTTTATTAATTTTTTGCTTGGCTGGATATTAATTGGCTCTAGGGTTTGTGAAATGTGACAAAAATTGATACCTCTTGCCTTTTCTTTTGTGAAATACTCATGTTGCATCCTTTGACCTTAAAATTTTTTGTGGAGAAACTAGACACATTCACCTTTGTTTTGATATAAAGTTTGTGCATTTATCATATGTGGTGTGTGAGCTTTGATTTTTTGAAGTAGGGTGTGACAATTTGTGTCACACCATGAATGTGCATTTTCCCAATTTTGGTAGACATGCTTCCTTGCATCCAAATGACCCCAAATTTTGCATGATCCCTCCCTTTCATGTCTAGTTCATGTGTGAATTTTCTTGGAATTAATTGTGCTGTTTTTCCATTTATTTGAGATTTTTCTTCCCTGCCTAGTCAAATGTTGACTTTTTGTGCTACATGTTGCCAAATCCTTTGGGAAATTCTCATACCATATTGTATGACCATGAAATTTCATATGTGATAACTAGACATCTTGAGCTTTGCATTGGTGTTAATCTCATTCATTTCTCATCTATTTTCAATTTGTTATGATTTTTTGAAGTTGACCCATGTTTGTTGACTTTCATTGTGCTTACTTGAAATTATGTTGACTTCATGATTTTCATTGACTGCCTTCCTCTCATCCAAATGCCATGAAATTTGACATGCTTACCATGATAGATGTTAGGATTGAGTTTGATTTATTTGATGATTTTTGAGATTGTTTGGGTTGACTTTTGATGCAAGTCATTCTGTTGACCTTTTTTGTGCTTTCATTTGCCTTACTTTGACTTCAAATGTTCATAAAATGACAATGATGCATGATTTGAATGTGGGCCCAATTGTGATAGCTTCTTAAATGTTTGACCTTGACTTTGGTTGACTTTTCTTTGCTGTTTTGACTTTTTCTTTCATCCTTGACCCTAGGCTAGTCCTAGTGGTCTTTTGGACTTACAATTGAGTTCCTGTTTCAGGTTAAGCACCAATGCCTCAAAGATCATTCAAACTTGATTGAACTTGATTGTTTTATCATATGCTAACCTTTGTTTTGTAGGTTTGACTCATGTGTTTGGGTCTTGTGCCTTGCACAGTTGACCATCTGTATTGACTGTTTACCAATTCCTTTTGATTTAAACTTTTGAACTGTTTGCTGATTGTTTTGACTTTTTCAGGTACTTTAGTTGCTTAAGTTCTCTGAACTTGCTTGCTTTGCTATTTAGCAATTGCTTTTGAGGTATAATTACTCTTTCTTCATGTAGTCTAGAGACCCGGTCTGTTATTTGACCGGGCAAACTGTCTGAAGTCCTCCTTAAGAGGCCATGTTTGTGTATGTTTAAAATTGTCCCAAGCAGGAAAAGTCCTTCAAGTAAGGCAATTGGTGGAAGGTAGGGATATGCAATCTATCCCCCACTACTCTTGTTGTGTCATCCCTCTGCTCACACTGCTGTGTGTTGATGCATTGGGATACAAACCCAAGATCTTGTACAAAGTGTACAGTGTCAGAGTCTTCGAGTATAGAAGGGTTCCCACTTTCTGGACCCATGCTCATTTGTCTATTAGCTCTCCCTGGCCAGGGATAAGAGCTGTGAGGTCTTATCCTCACTTCATCCTTTCATCTGCTTCACCTTAGCCTCTCAATGGCAAGGTTAAGAGCACACTTACCCTATTCCAGTTGGCCCTAGTGCCTAACCCTTGTGTGAGCCTCTTGTATGCATATAGAGTGTGCTTTTTGTGATTGCCTGTTTGCTTTGCCTCTTTAGGTGTAGCTTAGACTTGCCCTTGTGCAAGGTAGGTTGTGCTTGACTTGCTTCCTGTGCAAGTCAAGTCTGTGTGGCTTGCTTCCTGTGTAAGCCATGCTTAGAGTTGTTTTGCCGAACTACGGCAACTCTGATTCTCATGTTCAGATGAGATACGTAGGCACGAGACGCGATGTCTTGCCGAGTTTGACTAACCACTAACATCTAATCCTTTTCTCTCGCCTTCGTTGCGATTGAGACTTCCCCTTTCTCTTGCCCTAGTTGCAATCGAGACCCTTGCTTCCTGTGCAAGTCGTGTCTAGGATAGGTTGGCCCTTGTGCCATTTAGCTAGAAACCTTAACTTAGGGTTGATTTTGCATGACAACATCTAGGCTCGAGTCGTAGTCTCCCTAGAGTTGTGTCTCCCTCTGTTATCTGGTTAGGCTAGATCCTTTGTCCCTGCGTAGGGGAACTACATTGCCCTGATCTTCACACCAGATGAAGTATGTAGGCAGGAGATTGAGCTGATCTCTCCGGGCGCCCTTTTTCTTTTTCAACCCTTTGTGTCTTAACCACCCTTGTGTGTGTTCTGTTTGGAGTCCGACATAAGTCCAGCGATTGGCAGTTGGTTTCCTGTGTGTGTTTTGGTCCGGATGCTGACATAAGTCCAGTGATTGGCAGTCGGGCTCCACGTTTGCCTGTGTCTTGTTTGTTTGTGTGCGTGTCAGCCGAGCTACGAATGCTCTGATTCTTCTCTCGTCCGAGAAGATACGTATGCACAGGATGCGATATCCTAGCGAGCATGTGTCGTCTCCCCAGTCCGAACTACTTTGACTCTGATGTCTATGCCTGATAGACTAAGTAGGCCCAGGATGCGACATCCTGCCGAGTTCAGTTTCAGTCAGTCTCTTTCGTTTCTTTCAGCCTGTGTAGATGTTTATTTGAGCAGTGTTTATAGCAACCATTTTCCTTTCTATTGTGCGTGGATCCCGTAGAGTACTACGGATGCGTAGGGGGCCTAACACCTTCCCTTCGCATAACCGACTCCCGAACCCATTCTCTTTGGTCGCGAGACCATGTTCTTTCCTAGGTTTACTTCGAGCGTTTCCTTTCCCTCTTTTGGGATAAATAACGCACGGTGGCGGCTCTGTTGTTTCTTTCTTTTCCCGCCGGTTTTTCGCGCGATGCGACAGCTGGCGACTCTGCTGGGGATATAAAGAAGTTGACCTGTTGTAACACCTCAAAATTTGCCCTCCTCTCTTGGGACTAGCATTAACATATTTGCATTTCATTTTAAGACATTAGGCATTTCATATTGCATAACATGTGGTTACATAGTGCAAGCTATCTTCCCAAGTCTTGATCAGAAGATGAGGAAGTCAGAAAATGCAAGCCTAGGGTTGTACTGATTGATCATGGGCCATCTGAGGATTGAGCTGTGAATTAGGGTTTTGTGACTCCCAAGGGTATTGGTCTTCATGTTGATTGAATCGATACATCATCATCACCATGGTTGGATGTCATCAGGAGATTGAAGAAGATTCCTTGAGATTAGGGTTTTGACCACTGGTCAACCCTAATCAGTTGTATTGGGCCAAGCAGGGCTGGATCAGGAGATGGGGTTTGAGATGGAGATGAGGTTCATTTTGTGATTATATTGTGCTTATTGAGGCTAGGGTGTCACCCTTGAGCCATTTCAGTTGAAGATTGGGGCTCAGATTGATCAATGCATTGCCAAATTCATCTATCAGATGAAAAGTCAACTGTGGTCAACTGTACATGATCTGGTGGATTTGGAGGTGGAAATGAGTTAGACACACTTCATTCATGTTGGAACAAGTGTTAAATGAGATTGCAAGGCTTAAAAATGAAGAAAATCAAGTCAGGACAAAAACTGCCAAAAATAGCAAGTGACTTGTAACTGAAGTTTCCAAAAATGGAAAGTTTTTTACCTCAAAAACAGAAGTCCAAGGAAGCTTCAAATGAAAAATTGTTCAACATGACAGATGTAGATCTTGTTCTCACCTTTCCAAAAAGTCCAAGAACTTGAAAATCCAATGTACGGTTTGCAAAATATGGCTCAGTGAATTTCAAAAAAACCCGTAATCAGGAGGCCATAACTTCCACATGGTTTGTCCAAATTGCAAGTTCTTTATATGCACAAACTCCATTTGACATGTACTTTGAGGGTGCATCATTGGATTTGTTCAAAAATGGCCAAGGCAAAAAGTCACTTTTCAACTGGACAGCTGAATTGGACCAGGGGCAAAATTGTCCAAAAGTCAAAATATTGGGAATTTTTGAATGGGACTTTTTCCAACACCTCAGGAATGGCATTTTAAGTGTGTTTGAATATTCATTTCATGGTTAATGCACATGGTTTGAGTTTTGGCATGAAAAATGAAATGGTTAAAAATGGATACTTTACATACACATAGTGAAAATGAGATTTAAGCAACCAATTGCAATGGGAATTGTTTCTACACTTCACATATGGTGTTTTGGACATGTTGGAACCAATTTTGAGCTGGCATGTGCTGTCATTGTGAATTGGCTATTTTGCCCTCATTTGCAAAAATTACATTATCACTAATTATGCCAAATTGGTTAATTACATGATTAGTGATCAATTAAGCACACATATATATTCTAAATCCTTGCCTAATCATAACAGAAAAACACTTTTCCCAAGATTGGATCTAGATCTCTCACATTCTCTCCAAACCCTCAAGAACACAACAAGCTTCAATCTCAAGTTTCATCCTCAATTCTCAACCGTTTTGGTGATTCTTTTTGATTTGGAACCCTTGCATCATCTACACCATCTGTTTTGGCACATTGGAAGGAATTAGGCTCGGATTCTCAACTGTCCAAAATTACCTCAACAATGGCAAAATCGAATTATGGACGATAGGAGCAAAGGCAGTTGCGGATAGCACCACTTATCATCTTCCTCATCCCTCTACTCTTGCTGTTTCAAGGAATTGAGAGCAAAGGACGCTGGTTTTAGCACTGCCATTACAGGTTGGAGTTTTTTCGAATCTCATGAAATGTGCAATTATTATATGCGTTGTGAAGCCTGTTCATCATAGATCATGGATATGTGTTTAGTTTTGCAAGTAGTGAACCGTAGCATGAGATGTCTTGAATTGAACATTGGATTCGAAACCCTAACATGCTCGATCCGTAGAACCTAGGAAGAATTGGAAGAAATTAAGTGGAGATTCGTAATCTAGGTTCAAAGACCTTTCCAACGAGTATCCATTTACTCGTTTTGGTTGATGTTTCGTGTTCATCCGTTTCTGGAAAATCTGGGCAATTTCTGGACGAAGAAGGAGATGAAAACCGTGTTTGATCTTGAAATCCATTTGAATTTTCAAATAGCTAGTTTCCCGCCAGCGCCAATTATAATTACTCATAATTTTCTGATATTTTATTTAATTATTAAAAATGTTTAACACATTAAAAAATTCAGAAAAAATAGTAAAAAAAATCAGAAAAATATGAGAAAAATTTTGTTGACTTCCTTGGTTTGTGTAGGTTTTTTTTGACCTATTGGTCAAAGTTGTGCTTGGCAATTTTTTTAGTTGACCTAGGGTTTTCCATTGTATGTCCATTTTTGATACATGTTTGTAATTTGATCATGAAATGCTCATAATGTAGAATAAATTCTTGAAAATTTTTGTGGTGGTTCTTGACTCATTGAGGATTATTTATATGTAAATTTCATGAATTTTGGATACCTGGTTAGAGAGCAGCAAATTCTGGAACTTAGGTGTGACAATTTGTGTCACACCTCATTATGTCAACTTGCAGGATTTTTTTGAGTGACCTATACATGTTAGAATTGGCTGAAATTTTGCATGATGGTTAGTTAGCATGTCGTGATGTTGTATGAATTTTTGTAGAATTTTTCACTGCATTTTCTATTTGATCATGATTTTTCATTTCTGGAGATCATTTGTGCAAGCTCATATGACATAGGTTGGTAGAATGATTGGGAAATGCTCACATTGTATTGTATGGCCATGAAATTTGATATGCATGAACTAGACACATTTTAGGACCTCCTTGTTTTGGTCTCATCCATTTCTTTTTTGTTTTCAATGAGATATGAATTTTTGAAGTGGATGTATGCATTGATGGTATGAATTGAAGCATGAAATGGTGTCTGTTTTTGTTGATTTTCATTGACATGGTTCCATTTGCCCAATTGAGCTCAAATTTGACATGGTAGACCTTGATTGACCCCTGTTTAGGTGTATTTAATTTGAGATTTTTTTGATGTGTTTTGGCATGGCTTTGAATGCAATACTTCTGTTTGTATATTTGGTGCTTCATTTGAACCAATATGGATTGTTTTGTGCATGAATTGAACTTGATGGATGATATAAACATGAGACCAATGATGTTTGCTCTTGTTTGATGTTAATTTGATGTTGGATGGTGGATACCTTGCTGTTTTAATTTTTTTCTTGCTTTTGGACCCTAGGCTTGGCCTAGTGGTCTAGTTGCTAATATTTGCTTGGTTTTTCAGGATCAAAAGCATAATGTACATGGAGAATGATCCAAATCCAATTTTGATTGATGTTGTGGATGTTTGTACACTAACATAACATTTTTTTGTAGGTGTTGGAGCTTGGGCTTAAGCCTTGAGCTTGCTTTGTGTTGTATTGTTTAAACTGTTTGATTGTTTGCCGTATAGTTTGTCTGATTGATTACTGATTGAGTTTGATTGTTTCCAGGTACTTTAGTTGCTCAGTTCCTTGTGAACTATTGCTTTGCTTTGCTTAAGCAACTTGCATTTGAGGTATAACCTTCTTACTTCATGTAGTCTGGAGACCCGGCTGTTACCGGGCCGGGCAAATTGTCTGAAGTCCTCCTTAAGAGGCAATGCTTGTGTATGTTTATTTTTCAAGCCCAAGCAGGAAAAGTCCTTCAAAGAAGGCAATTGGTGGAAGGTAGGGACAAGCAACCTGTCCCCCACTATTCAGTGAGTCATCTCCTTGCTCCCATTACATGGTTGTAGCATTGAGATCAAAAGCCCAAGATCTGTTGTGTCAGAGTCATCGAGTATAGAAGGGTTCCCCTATTCTGGACCCATGCTCATTTGTCAGCTCTCCCTGGTTAGGGATAAGAGCTGTGAGGTCTGATCCTCACTTCATCCTTTCATCTGCTTCACCTTAGCCTCGTAATGGCAAGGTTAAGAGCAAAACCAGCCTGTACAGACGACTCGCTTCGGCGGTCAAACCCCATTGATTGAGCCTCTTGTTTGGTTATAGTGGGTGTTTTGTGATTATTTGATTGACATGTTTGTTTGAGATGCCTGTTCTCATTTAATGTTGATATATGATGGTATGCTTATGTGCTAGCTTCTTTCCTGGTTAGGTTAGTTTGCTTATGCAAGTAGGATAGAAAACCGAACTTAGGGTTAACGATGCATGACAACATTAGGCTCGAGTCTCAGCTCCCTAGTTGTGTATCTTTCCCCGGTTTCTGGTTAGCAATTTAGTCCCTTTCAGGGGAACTACATCGCCCTGATCCTCGTGCCAGACGAGGTATGTAGGCAGGTGGTCGTGCGAGACCACTCCGGGCAACCTTTTTCTTTTTTGCGTGCGTTTACTTGTTATCTGACTGTGCTGTTTGGTGTTTTGGTTCGGATGCCGACGTAAGCCCAGTGATTGGCTGTCGGGCTCCAAGTTTGCCGTTTTGTGCGTGTTTTGGTTCGGATGCCGACGTAATTCCATCCAGTGGTTGTCGGGCTCCATGTTTGTCACTCTTGCTTGTTTGTGTTGTTTTGTGTTGTTTGGCGTGCGTAAGCCGAACTACAGTGGCTCTGATTCTTGTTCCAGACAAGATATGTAGGCATAAGGTGCGATACCTTATCGAGCTCGTTCCTCTTAACCCCACCTGCGTTCCCCGTGTGTGTGTGTGATGTTTTAGCAACCTTTTCTTTATTCTAGGACGTGGATCCCGTCGAGTACGACGGACGTGAGGGGTGCTAATACCTTCCCCTCGCGTAACCGACTCCCGAACCTTTTCTCTCTGGTCGCGAGACCATGTCTTTCCAGGTTTCTCTGAGCGTTTCCTTTCCCTATCTTGGGATAAATAACGTTTAGTGGCGGCTCTGTGTGTTTTTATTTTCGAGGCTCGCCGGTTGATTTTTCGCAGGATGCGACAGCTGGCGACTCTGCTGGGGATAACAGACATGTTGACCTATGCTGGTCCATCGTCCCTAAGCGAGTCCTTCCTAGCGTTCTAGGATTGGTTTAGGTTGCTTGTATGTGTTGATTATTGCGTTTATTATTCTAACCAGTGTGTATCTATATTTGCATTAATGTCTGCATGCATCATACTATCATGTTATTGCCGCCCTCTGCAGGTGGTTCTGTTGTTTGGGGTGGGTGTTCTGAGTGGGGCTAAAACCCAGGCCCGAGTATACACCTAGGACTAGTGTGGTCTCACGTTGCCTCTTTCATGTTAAGTCAACATGTGCCTGGCGGCGTGATGTGCCACAAGCCGGACGAGACTCACTTGATAGTGCTCATCTCTGTGGATATTCCGCTTTGTTTGAGTCATTCCATTTGAGTTGTTGACTCTGGTGACCGATCATTCCCGGATCTTTGGTTTAGACGATTTTAAGGGAGCTACAATGGCACACCCGAAAGGGCAAACCCATTGAGTATCTCCGCCCGATTTGTCGAGACTATTATCCGCCTTAGGATGGCTTGTTTAGAACCTACCTGTGAGGGGAGGGTTGTTCTGTCAGATGTTTATTCAGATAACCTTCAGATGGTGACCTTTTGATCTGTGATTCAGAGACATAATTATAAGTCGGATTTATGGTTATTTATTGCTGTGACGCCGGAGTGCTGTCCGTGACTTATCAGTGGGGATCCGTTTATTTCGGATTCCCCGGGCCGAGATATTTTATCAGTGGGGATCCGTTTATTTCGGGTTCCCCGGGCCGATTCAGATAAGGGTGATGTGTCTACTCGGATATGGTTTGGTGATGATGGTGATGATGATGTATCTGTCTTCCGTTTATTTCGGAACCCGTGGGTCAGAATTGGGATTGTACATTCCTCAGATGGTTATGATCAGTTCAGAGCCCAGATTCAGTGCAAATGATCAGATGGCTTGGAGGATGGCAACGCATTGCATTCATTCATCAGCATCATTACATTTTGCATTAATTGCATCTAACCCATGTTTACCCATATGCAGGGACACTTTTGATCGAGATTCTGGTTGAGAGATTTCTGTTCAAATATGAGGACCGGTTTGAAAGACAATGTTGCCTACAGTTTCTTTGATCCAGAGATTGGTGTGCTCAAGGATATGATAGCATTGATTACTCCTGACCATGTGGGAATGTTTAGAGAGTCATACGGCGGTATTCTGAAGATGGTTTTCAGACTCACTGACTGCGACAGGAGCGCCATCCACACTCTTCTTCAGTTCTATGACCCTGGGTTGAGGTGTTTCGTTTTTCCAGACTATCTGTTGGGACCTCTGATGGAGGATTATGTCAGCATCCTGGGTATTCAGATCCGTGATCAGATTCCTTTCCATGTCACTAGGGCGGAGCCGGATGTCCTTGGGATTTCACGTGCTCTTTATTTGAGTCCGGAAATGGTCAAGGAAGGTTGGAAGGAGAAGGGAAAGTTACCTGGATTTCATTTGAGTTTCTTGGAGGCTAATGCCAAGGAACATGCTGCTGTGGGTAACTGGAAGACGGTTTGTGCTCTGATTGCTGTGAGCATTTATGGGATTGTTCTGTTTCCTAACCAGAAGAATTTCGTGGACCGTAATGCTATCAGGTTGTTTATGAAGAGAAACCCTATTCCTACCCTGATTGGAGATGTATACTACTCAGTGCATAACAGGAATGAGAAGAGGCGTGGTGGTCTGGTCAGATGCTGCTCTCAGCTACTCTTTAGGTGGTTCATGGGATATTTGCCTTCCCGAGGTGCCTTTGCTCAGATTGATCCTAGTGTGAAGTGGTCCTTTCGATTGATGGGTCTGCGGGCTGATGACATTGCTTGGACTCATAATGGTTTAGCTGGTCGGGACTTCATCTGCAGTTGCGGGAGTTTACCTAATGTGCCTTTAGTGGGAGTTCAGGGTTGCATTAATTACAACCCGATGCTTCTCCGGAGACAGATGGGGTTTGCTATAGAGGGTCCTCCTCTCGGGCGAGAGATTCAGGAGTCCTTCTATTTCCCGATTGATGGTAACCAGACCAAGTTGAGGCAGGTATTGGACGAATGGCGAGATATCCAGAGGAGGGGTAAGGTTCCTTACGGCAAAGTCAACTGCCGGTATTTTCCACTATTTGAGGATTGGTTGCGGAAGAGGATTGAGTCTACATTTCTACCGTTCCCTGGAGGTGACTCAGTGTGTCCTAGGATTGAGGGTCCAAGTTCTTCTGTCAGCATGGAGGAGTTCCTTGAGATGAAGAGGGCCAGAGATCAGTTACTTGCAGAGAAAGCGGAGTTGGAGAGAAGTGTTGCTCATTTTCAGGCAGCTAATCAGGAAATCAAAGTGAAGATGGAAGATCAAGACAAGCGACATGCTTTGGAGGCCAAACGCTTCGAGATGGATACAGCCTACTATGGGAAGATCAGCCAAGCTTTAGCATCGTCCAACAGGGAACATGACATCACAAAGGAGAAGCTGTTCAGAGCATCAAAAGTCATCGAAGATGAGAAGAGAAGGCAAATCATAGTGAAGGATCAGAGAGATGACAGAGTCAGGGGTCTCATTGCTGAGTGGGAGGCAAAGCTGCAAGTCAAGGAGTCAGAGAAGCTAAAGATCATTGCAGAGAGAGATCACTATATGGCTGAGAGAGACCACTACTTCAGGCAGATGAAGATTCATCAGAAGGAAGTTGGAAGACTACAGCAGGAGAATACCGAGCTCAGGTTCGCCGCAGAGTTCGCGAGGATGGAAGATGAGATAGGGCCATCTGTGGGACCCTCATCTAGCTAGATCTTTCATTTGTGTTGAATTACCGTCAGGCTTGTTGACGGAATTCACTTTGTCTGTATTTCTTTTCTATTCTGGAGGATTGTATTTGATATTTGATCTGATGTATGACTATTGCACCGATTGTGCACTTTTTGGTTATGTAATGATGGTTTCTATTCAGTGATTGGGTGACAAGCTTTATTTGCTTTACCGTATGCACTTACACAAGCACACACATGGTTGGGGGTATTCTTGCTAAATCACATATCTCCGATCTGCACAACAAAATCAAACACTGCTAATCAGAATGTTAATGCCGGCTTATTATTTGTCTCGATGATGCCAGGGTCGAGAGACAAAGTGTCCTTCATATGGATAGACACTGCATACATGCATTAATCATGATAACTTGTGTTTTATTTTGCAGGTGACTATTACTAACGTGCTTGTTTGTAAACAGGAACCATTGCTCGCGCTCGTAGAGCTGTACCCCTGCACTCAACTCGCCCTCACAGATATTACACAAGAAGAAACACTCCCAGACTCATGGAGCTTCCCAGTGCTGATATGCTGGAATTGAAGGAGAAAATGACCGAACTGATCAATATAATGCAAGGTTTTGCCATTGGTCAGAAAGCGCTGGCGGATAAAGTTGAGAAACTCGAGCGGGTTTCTGCTCAGAACAGTGGGGTCAACCTGGATGGAGTCTCCAACCAGGGGCAGGGATCTCGTGATGGTGGAAAGAGGACAACAGTTGGTCTGGTGAATAATGCTGGTGGTGTTGGTGGCCAACCGGGGCAGAATACGAAAGACAACTTTGTGCCTCCGTTTTATGGTTTTGACGAAGATCAGGAGGAAGATAGAGAGGCTGACCAGTTCTCTATGCGAAATGAGCCTTTTGTGCCTTATGACATTCCTCCTCAGAACAAGGAAATCCAGCTGCTGGCTGAGAAGATAAAAGTGCTTGAAAGTTATGCCACGCCAGGGGTGGTTAACATGTCCAACATGGGATTGGTGGAGGGGATTGTCATTCCTCAGAAGTTCAAGGCGCCTGCGTTCGACAAATACAATGGCAGTTCTTGCCCGGAAACTCATCTCCAGGCATTTGTCCGCAAAATCTCGGCATACACCGCGGATCAAAAACTGTGGATGTACTTTTTCCAAGACAGCCTGTCTGGAGGCTCCTTGGAATGGTACACCAAGTTGAGATCGTCCGATATCAAAAGCTGGCAAGATTTGGGAGATGCTTTCTTTAAGCAATACCAATTTAATGCTGATATGGCTCCGAGTCGTACCCAGCTGCAGGGTATGTCTCAAAAGCATAACGAAGGATTCAAGGAGTATGCGCAGAGGTGGAGAGAACTGGCTGCAAGGGTGCAACCTCCTCTGGTGGACAGAGAGATGTCCGATTTGTTCATGGGGACCCTGCAGGGGCCGTTTGCAGAAAGAATGGTGGGTTGCCCTGTCACCAATTTCTCTGACATTGTGGTGGCAGGAGAAAGAATCGAAAGTTGGTTGAAGCTGGGTAAAATCCAGGGTGGTGCATCTGCGTCTTCTTCAGGAACGAAGAAACCGTTCGGTAATAACGGTCAGAGAAAGAAGGAAGGAGACACCAGTGCAGTTTATACACAGCGCGGACCCAGTAGGGACCGTTACTTCCAGCACAATGCTGCAGTAACAATTCCTGCTGAGTCTCAGTCAGCACAACCGCAACAACAACAGCAGCAACAAAGACAACCGTTCCAACAGAGGCCCCAGAGGGCTGGATACCAGGTCAGGGGCAGAGCAAATGATAGACAATTCGACAGGCCTCCGGTGACTTATTCGTTTCTGTTGAAGAAGCTTCTGGATCTCGGGCTGGTGCAACTGAGGACGCTGGCGCCTTTGAGACCTGATCAGAGGCCGCCCAGTTACAATGAAAATGCTAAGTGCGAATTCCACTCGGGTGCGCCCGGGCATAATGTTGAGGACTGCAAAGCTTTTAAGCACGTAGTCCAGGACCTAGTGGATTCCAAAGCAATCAACTTTGCGCCTTCTCCCAACGTAAATGCAAATCCCATGCCTGCGCATGGTCAGAGGGGAGTAAACGCTATTTCTGTGGAAGATAGAGTGGGGCTGTCTGAGGTCGATCAGTTGAAGACGCCTTTGGTTGAGTTGAAAAGACAACTGCTGATGAATGGGGTTTACCCGGGCTGTGGGTTTGAGTGTGCTGAGTGCACTATTTCTACGAACGGTTGTGAGCTTCTGAGGAAGCATGTCCAGGGTCTGATGGACGGTGGTGAGATTGTGGTCGAGAGGACTGAAGGAAAGAAGGAAGAGGTCTCCACCATAACTATATACTATGATCCGGTGGATTTGTCTAACCTGGTGGAGGAGGCTCCAGTTACCATCACGGTACCTGGGCCAATTCCATATGACAAAGATGATGCCGTGCCATGGCATTATGGGGGAGAGGTCTACTGTAACGGTGAGAAGGTTGAAGAACAGACTGCTAGTGAGACCACCGTGCTAAGGGTGGATAATGCCGGTCCCAGCGGTTTCACGCGCAGTGGAAGATTGTTTGCTCCAGATGCATTGAGGAGGGGAGAGGAAGAAAAAGAGAAAAAAGAAAAGGCCGAGGCTTTAGCCAGGGCAAAGGGTAAAGCTGTGGCAGATAACGGTAGTACTCCTGTGATGACACCGGCGCCTGCGGGGTCGGATAACAAATTTAATGATGAAGCTGAAGAGTTTCTGAGAATAATCAAGAAGTCGGAGTATAAGTTGGTGGATCATTTGCAGCAGACTCCGTCCAAAATCTCCATTCTTTCATTGTTACTGAGCTCAGAAGGGCATAGGGAGGCTTTGTTGAAAATATTGAAGAAAGCCTATGTTCCTCAAGAGATTACAATTAACCAATTGGAGACGGTCGTATCCAACGTGCATGCCAGCCATGGGTTGGGCTTTACTGATATGGATTTGACCGTGGATGGGAGAAATCATAACCGGGCTTTGCACATTGCAATGGAATGCAAAGGAGCCGTGCTTTCGCATGTGCTGGTTGATACCGGTTCCTCGTTGAATGTGTTGCCTAAGAAGGCCTTGGCAAAGTTAAACTGTGATGGGCTGATTTTGACCCCGACTGATTTGATTGTGCGGGCGTTTGATGGGTCAAAACGGGCCGTGTTTGGGGAGGTGGAATTGCCAGTGAAGATTGGCCCGGAGGTGTTTAAGTCAACCTTCTATGTTATGGACATCCAACCAGCTTACAGTTGCTTGTTGGGTCGCCCATGGATTCATGCTGCGGGGGCAGTTACGTCGACTTTGCACCAGAAGCTGAAGTATGTCTGGGGAGGCCAAGTCGTTACTGTTTGCGGAGAGGAGGACATCTTTGTCAGCCACCTGTCTTCGTTTAAGTATGTGGAGATGGATGGAGAGATATGGGAAACGCCTAGTCAGGCATTTGAAACCGTCAAGGTGGAGAATGCTCTGTTTGCTAAGCAAGAAGAGGAGAAACCATCCATCGCTTCGTACAAGCAGGCTGCTGAGGTAGTTAAAAGTGGAGAGGCTCCAGGCTGGGGCAGAATGATGGAAGTCCCTGAGAAGAAGGACCGGTTTGGGGTCGGATATAAGCCGAGCCGAGGCTCTGGGCCGAACAGAGGGGGTCGTACGTCTGTAACTTTCACGAGTGCCGGAATGCTAGATCCAGACCACATCTGCATGATGGGTGAAGATACTGACAGCGACTGTGACATGGACCGGTGGATAACGCCGTGCGAACCAGGGATGGAAATCCACAACTGGAAGGCCGAGGAAATCATCCGGGTCACTCTCCTCGAAGAGTAATATTTTTTTTGTTTTCTTTCTTATTTGCATGCAAACCATGCGTGTTGCCCGACACGTAATGGTCCATTGTAAGGGCCACCTCATGTTTAAATTTGCAGAATTTTGCATCATTAATAAAAGGATGTTTTTCAGTTAAAAGCGGTGTTCCCTGTTTTTCATTTATTTTTGCAGTTTAAAAATAAAAACAAAATAAAAATGGCAATGTTTTCATTTTCCTTTTTCAATTTTTCACACCGGTTCTAAAGCAATGCATGAATCAACATTCATGCAGATGCGATTCCTCTCCGGATCTCATTGATAACGATCCTGTTACACCCTCGTATGACTTCGACAATCCGATCTATCTTGCCGAAGAAGAAGACGAAGAAGATTGTGAACTGCCAGGGGAATTAGTCAGGTTGTTAAAACAAGAGGAGAAGGTGATTCAACCGCATGAAGAACAGATAGAGGTTGTAAATCTGGGTACCGACGAGGCTAAGAAGGAAGTGAAAATCGGGGCTGCTTTGGAGGAAAGTGTCAAGAGCAGAATGGTGGCATTGTTGAAAGAATATGTCGACATCTTTGCCTGGTCTTATCAAGATATGCCAGGGTTGGATACCGATATTGTTGTGCACAAGCTACCGTTGAGAACAGATTGTCCTCCAGTGAAGCAGAAGTTGCGCAGAACTCGACCTGATATGGCGATGAAGATTAAGGAAGAAGTGCAGAAGCAGTGGGATGCTGGTTTCCTTGCTGTCACTAATTATCCGCCATGGGTTGCGAACATTGTGCCAGTCCCGAAGAAGGATGGGAAGGTGAGAATGTGTGTGGACTACCGAGATCTGAATAGAGCTAGTCCGAAAGATGATTTTCCACTACCACACATTGACGTGTTGGTAGATAATACTGCTCAATTCTCGGTGTTTTCCTTCATGGATGGCTTTTCTGGCTATAATCAAATCAAAATGTCGCCAGATGATATGGAGAAAACAACGTTCATTACACCGTGGGGTACCTTTTGTTACAAGGTGATGCCATTCGGTCTCAAAAACGTCGGTGCTACTTATCAGAGAGCTATGGTGACTTTGTTTCATGATATGATTCATCATGAAATTGAATGGTATGTTGATGACATGATAGCAAAGTCCCAAACAGAAGAGGGGCATTTGGTAGATCTGGCTAAGTTGTTCGACCGGTTGAGACAGTTCAGACTGAGGTTGAATCCGAACAAGTGCACGTTCGGAGTGCGGTCCGGTAAACTGCTGGGGTTCATTGTAAGTGAGAAAGGAATCGAGGTTGATCCTGCAAAAGTAAAAGCAATAAAAGAAATGCCTGAACCGAGAACAGAGAAGGAGGTTCGTGGTTTCTTAGGTAGATTGAACTACATTTCACGGTTCATATCTCATCTAACGGCCACGTGTGAACCAATCTTTAAATTGTTGAGAAAAGACCAAACGGTCAGGTGGAATGATGATTGCCAAGCGGCATTTGAAAAGATAAAAGAGTATTTGCAGGAGCCTCCGATTCTGATGCCTCCTGTGGAGGGGAGACCGTTAATTCTGTACCTGACAGTCCTCGAGGGGTCTATGGGGTGTGTATTGGGGCAGCATGACGAGTCTGGTCGAAAAGAGCATGCCATATACTACCTTAGCAAAAAGTTTACCGACTGTGAAACAAGATATTCACTGCTCGAGAAAACTTGATGTGCTTTGGTCTGGGCTGCTCGCCGACTAAGACAGTACATGCTGGTTCATACCACTTTATTGATTTCCAAGATGGATCCAATCAAGTACATTTTTGAGAAGCCAGCATTGACCGGATGGGTTGCGAGGTGGCAAATGATTTTGACAGAATATGATATACAGTACACCTCTCAGAAAGCGATCAAGGGGAGTGTATTGTCTGATTACCTCGCCCAGCAACCCATTGATGATTATCAACCGATGAAGTTTGAATTCCCTGATGAGGACATCATGTTTCTCAAATCGAAAGATTGCGAGGAACCGATCCCGGAGGAGGGGCCTGACCCTGAATCCGAATGGATTCTGATGTTTGATGGGGCCGTTAACGTGAACGGAAGCGGTGTTGGTGCTGTTTTGGTTACGCCGAAAGGATCCCATATTCCTTTTGCTGCCCGGCTAACATTTGAGTGTACCAACAACGTAGCTGAATATGAAGCTTGCATATTGGGTATTGAGGAGGCTATTGATTTGAGAATCAAGAACCTTGTGATATATGGAGATTCAGCTCTGGTGATAAATCAGGTTAACGGGAAATGGTATACGCATCAATCTCATTTGGTTCCGTATCGAGATTATACGAGGAGATTGTTGACGTTTTTCACCGAGGTGAAGTTGCATCATGTGCCTAGAGAGGAGAATCCTTTGGCAGATGCTTTGGCTACTCTGGCCGCCTTGATTAAGGTGCAGAGGTGGAATCAGTTCCCCCATGTTGAAGTGGGACGTCTGGATAGACCGGCTTATGTGTTTGCTGTTGATACGGCCTCTGATGATGAGAAACCGTGGTATTATGATATCAAGCGCTATCTAGAGACTCAAGAGTATCCTGAGGGAGCATCGAAGAAAGATAGAAAGACTCTGCGGAGGTTAGCCATGGTGTTCTACCTGAATAAGGATGGGGTTTTGTATAAGCGGAATTTTGATTGGGTCTTGCTCAGATGTGTTGATGATGCAGAAGCAAGCCAATTGATGAAAGAGGTTCATGAGGGATCGTTCGGTACCCATGCCAGTGGGAATGCAATGGTGAAGAAGCTGCTGAGAGCAGGTTATTATTGGATGACAATGGAGGCCCAATGTTTTAATTTCGTGCGGAAGTGTCATAAATGCCAGATTTATGCTGATAAGGTGCACGTGCCTCCAAATCCGTTGAGCTTAATGTCGTCTCCATGGCCGTTTGCTATGTGGGGCATTGATATGATTGGAAAGATAGAGCCTACGGCTTCGAATGGGCACAGATTCATATTAGTGGCTATTGATTACTTCACCAAGTGGGTAGAAGCAGCCTCTTATACGAATGTGACGAAGCAGGTTGTTGCTAGATTTCTCAAGAGAGACATCATTTGCCGATATGGAGTTCCCGAGAGAATCATTACTGATAATGGTTCTAACTTGAATAATAAGATGATGGCAGAGCTGTGTCGGGAATTCAAGATTGAGCATCACAATTCTTCTCCCTATCTTCCGAAGATGAATGGGGCGGTTGAGGCAGCCAACAAGAATATAAAGAAGATTGTGCAGAAAATGGTGGTAACCTACAAGGATTGGCATGAGATGTTGCCGTTCGCATTGCATGGGTATCGAACGTCGGTACGCACATCTACTGGGGCAACTCCGTTCTCGTTGGTATATGGGATGGAGGCTGTACTACCTGTCGAGGTTCAGATTCCCTCTTTGAGAGTCCTGATGGACGTAAAATTGCAAGAGGCTGAATGGGTAAGGACCCGGTACGAAGAGTTGAGCCTGATAGAGGAAAAGAGGCTAGCAGCCATCTGTCATGGGCAGTTGTACCAGCAGAGGATGAAGCGTGCTTTTGACAAGAAGGTGCGACCTCGGGTGTATCACGTAGGTGATATGGTGCTGAAAAGGATCCTTCCTCCTCAAAACGATCGAAGGGGCAAATGGACGCCGAATTACGAAGGTCCATTCGTGGTCAAGAAGGTTTTCTCTGGCGGAGCCTTGTTGCTGACGACCATGGATGGCGAGGATTTTCCATCCCCTGTGAATGCAGACGCAGTTAAAAAATACTTCGTATAAAAAAGACCCGCTGGACGAAAAGAACAAAATAGTCCAGGCAAAAATGGGCATCCCGGCGAACCAAAAAACAGAAAGAAAGGTTCGGGCAAAAATTAGGGATATAAATGAAAAGATGTACACCCGGCAAGTCGAAAACCCGAAAAGGCGACTTGGGCAAAAAAGGGTATCCCGGTGGACTGAAAACCTGAAAGGGCGGTCCAGGCAAAAGAGGGATTGAAACGAACAACTGCGTCTAGCATGATCGTTTGCGCTTTGGTTAAAGCATCATGGATAATACCCGGTGGGGATCAATCAGAATTGTCTTATTCAGAATGCAGAAAGCACGGAGAGTCTGAGGACATATGGGGTGTAACCGAGTTGGAACTCGATGAGATCACGGGTTTCACATTGCCATTAGGATAGATTTTTCCTTTTGAGCGCAATTACCTCTTTTCAGGAATTGCTTCCCTTTGTATTGCTCATTTGAGCCACACTTTTCCAATCAATAAAATGCATATTCAGTCAAATAATTTTGTTTTTGTTTTTCATTACCGCTTTGATTGCAAAAACATTCGATTATTTTGATAAAGAATCTTTGCATTTTAAGACATACAGGTTCCTTCCAATGCATGTTTATAAGATTGAATGCTGGAAATCTTATTTGGAAGGTTGAGTGACCCAAGTGTTGAAATCTTGACACGCCTGGGGCACGGTTTTATCTGACGATCTGTTTTGCAGGTACTGTTAGATATTCTTCACTCACTTGCAGGTTGTGATGTGGAAGCTTTGTAATAGATCCCCAGAGAGTTCGCTCAGGGATAAATGAATGAAGAATGACGAAGACGTTGCGGCGTACGACGATCCTTGATGGTAATCAAGAAGACTCTTCAAAGTCGGAAGACTTGAAAGTTTGTAGTTCCCCGCAGAGTTCGATCAGGGACGAAGGAGGAACGGTGGAGAGAAGACGTTGAGACGTCCGACGACCTTTGGAATTAATCAAGAAGACTCTTCAAAGTCGAAAGATTGAAATTTCTGTATAAATCCCAGGAGTACGTCTCTCGTCGAGCGCAGGGCGATTTGAAATACAAGATGATGGAGCAGAAAAGGTCCGGATGAGTCCGGGAATTCTTATTTCCCAGCTAAGTCCCCAAGCAGAATCGTAGGACTAGCTCCCCAGCCGAGTCAGTGTGGTTATACCTGGCAGGTTTATAATGGTGTTTCCTCAGCAGTCAGGTCTGAAGGTTGCTACCCCCGAGTGGAGCGGGTCTTTTCCAAAGAAATATATCTCCAGCAGTGTTCATCTTACCGGAGGATTGAACAAATTCCCGTGGCGGACGGGTTTCTGCATCCCCAGCTGAGCCGATTCTACCTATGGATTGCATGGGTAATCCCCAGCGGAGTAGCAGTCGTTTCTCCTAGCATGGTCTGGATGGTCATCCCCGGTAGGTTGAAGATTGCCCATTTCCTCAGCGGGAGTATCGGTGAGGGTTCCCAAAGTAGAGTTGGGGCGTGTATCCCCAGCAAGACAAAGAGATTGTGGTATCCCCACAGAGCGCGATGATGGTTCTTCTGCCCCAGCAGGTCCTCGAGAGGGTTGGGTGCAAAGGAGGTATTCCCCAGCAAGGGTGGCATTCTCCCAGCAGCAGTACTATTCCCCGGCAGGGTGGAAATCGGAGCAGTGACGAGAGCCTCAGCAGAGAGTCTCGTGTCCCCCAGAGGATTCCCCAGAGGGGGATATTTCTTTTTATGCATTCATCATGAAAAAATAGCATGGCATATTGCATAAAAAATGAATAATCGCGTAGCATTTCCATGTTTATGGAGCATTACGCAGAAAAATCAATCATGCATCATTGCAAGCACAAGCTAGTCCCAAACCGTGGTTACCGTTTGAGGGGTGGTTTTGCTGAAAGATAAAGGTGTTATTCTGAGGAGTCTAGCATCAGAACGTCAGATCAGCAATGTTCCCCAGTAGTGCGATATTGGAGGAAATGTTTCCGTCGGGCGGAGAGGGAAATAAAATCAGAGGACGTTACGCGATTAGCAGTTTTCCGGAGTTCAGACCGAGGCGGTATCCAGACCGAAGTGGCGTTCAGGCCCAGTTTCCGATTCTCAGATCGAAGAAGTTTCCGACGATCAGGTTGATGTACTTGTGGTATTCAGGCCCGGTTTCCGATTCTCAGATCGAAGAAGTTTCCGACGATCAGGTTGATGTACTTGTGGTATTCAGGCCCGGTTTCCGATTCTCAGATCGAAGAAGTTTCCGACGATCAGGTTGATGTACTTGTGGTATTCAGGCCCAGTTTCCGATTCTCAGATCGAAGAAGTTTCCGACGATCAGGTTGATGTACTTGTGGTATTCAGGCCAGTTTTCCGGAGTTCAGACCGAGGCGGTATCCAGACCGAAGTGGCGATCAGGCCAATTTCCCGGAGTTCAGACCGAGGCGGTATCCAGACCGAAGTGGCGATCAGGCCGATGTCCCGGTGTTCAGACCGAAGGGGTTTTCAGACCAAGAATTATCAAAAGTTCCGGGGTTCAAATGCAGAGATCCGAGGATCGTTTGCGCGGAGAAAGTTTCGGGGTTCAAGAAAATGAAAAAAGATAAAGAAAATTTCGGGGTTCAAGAAAAGAATAAGAAAAAAGAATGAGAATCCCGAGTGGATGTGGTGTTCAGACCCTGGTTATCCCTGCGTTACCATTTATTTTGGCATCCAGGTCGTCGGTTTTTCGAGTTTTTCTTCGCCGATGCTGACAGGCGTTGTTAATTATTATCCCATCAGAGTGCAAATTGTTCGTCTGTTCTTAGTATTCAATCACTCTTCATCCTGATCATCCGAAAGCCGAGGCTATTTCGTATCGACAGGTTCACAGTGGATTGAATAGGGGCAGCTGTAACACCTCAAAATTTGCCCTCCTCTCTTGGGACTAGCATTAACATATTTGCATTTCATTTTAAGACATTAGGCATTTCATATTGCATAACATGTGGTTACATAGTGCAAGCTATCTTCCCAAGTCTTGATCAGAAGATGAGGAAGTCAGAAAATGCAAGCCTAGGGTTGTACTGATTGATCATGGGCCATCTGAGGATTGAGCTGTGAATTAGGGTTTTGTGACTCCCAAGGGTATTGGTCTTCATGTTGATTGAATCGATACATCATCATCACCATGGTTGGATGTCATCAGGAGATTGAAGAAGATTCCTTGAGATTAGGGTTTTGACCACTGGTCAACCCTAATCAGTTGTATTGGGCCAAGCAGGGCTGGATCAGGAGATGGGGTTTGAGATGGAGATGAGGTTCATTTTGTGATTATATTGTGCTTATTGAGGCTAGGGTGTCACCCTTGAGCCATTTCAGTTGAAGATTGGGGCTCAGATTGATCAATGCATTGCCAAATTCATCTATCAGATGAAAAGTCAACTGTGGTCAACTGTACATGATCTGGTGGATTTGGAGGTGGAAATGAGTTAGACACACTTCATTCATGTTGGAACAAGTGTTAAATGAGATTGCAAGGCTTAAAAATGAAGAAAATCAAGTCAGGACAAAAACTGCCAAAAATAGCAAGTGACTTGTAACTGAAGTTTCCAAAAATGGAAAGTTTTTGACCTCAAAAACAGAAGTCCAAGGAAGCTTCAAATGAAAAATTGTTCAACATGACAGATGTAGATCTTGTTCTCACCTTTCCAAAAAGTCCAAGAACTTGAAAATCCAATGTACGGTTTGCAAAATATGGCTCAGTGAATTTCAAAAAAACCCGTAATCAGGAGGCCATAACTTCCACATGGTTTGTCCAAATTGCAAGTTCTTTATATGCACAAACTCCATTTGACATGTACTTTGAGGGTGCATCATTGGATTTGTTCAAAAATGGCCAAGGCAAAAAGTCACTTTTCAACTGGACAGCTGAATTGGACCAGGGGCAAAATTGTCCAAAAGTCAAAATATTGGGAATTTTTGAATGGGACTTTTTCCAACACCTCAGGAATGACATTTTAAGTGTGTTTGAATATTTATTTCATGGTTAATGCACATGGTTTGAGTTTTGGCATGAAAAATGAAATGGTTAAAAATGGATACTTTACATACACATAGTGAAAATGAGATTTAAGCAACCAATTGCAATGGGAATTGTTTCTACACTTCACATATGGTGTTTTGGACATGTTGGAACCAATTTTGAGCTGGCATGTGCTGTCATTGTGAATTGGCTATTTTGCCCTCATTTGCAAAAATTACATTATCACTAATTATGCCAAATTGGTTAATTACATGATTAGTGATCAATTAAGCACACATATATATTCTAAATCCTTGCCTAATCATAACAGAAAAACACTTTTCCCAAGATTGGATCTAGATCTCTCACATTCTCTCCAAACCCTCAAGAACACAACAAGCTTCAATCTCAAGTTTCATCCTCAATTCTCAACCGTTTTGGTGATTCTTTTTGATTTGGAACCCTTGCATCATCTACACCATCTGTTTTGGCACATTGGAAGGAATTAGGCTCGGATTCTCAACTGTCCAAAATTACCTCAACAATGGCAAAATCGAATTATGGACGATAGGAGCAAAGGCAGTTGCGGATAGCACCACTTATCATCTTCCTCATCCCTCTACTCTTGCTGTTTCAAGGAATTGAGAGCAAAGGACGCTGGTTTTAGCACTGCCATTACAGGTTGGAGTTTTTTCGAATCTCATGAAATGTGCAATTATTATATGCGTTGTGAAGCCTGTTCATCATAGATCATGGATATGTGTTTAGTTTTGCAAGTAGTGAACCGTAGCATGAGATGTCTTGAATTGAACATTGGATTCGAAACCCTAACATGCTCGATCCGTAGAACCTAGGAAGAATTGGAAGAAATTAAGTGGAGATTCGTAATCTAGGTTCAAAGACCTTTCCAACGAGTATCCATTTACTCGTTTTGGTTGATGTTTCGTGTTCATCCGTTTCTGGAAAATCTGGGCAATTTCTGGACGAAGAAGGAGATGAAAACCGTGTTTGATCTTGAAATCCATTTGAATTTTCAAATAGCTAGTTTCCCGCCAGCGCCAATTATAATTACTCATAATTTTCTGATATTTTATTTAATTATTAAAAAATGTTTAACACATTAAAAAATTCAGAAAAAATAGTAAAAAAAATCAGAAAAATATGAGAAAAATTTTGTTGACTTCCTTGGTTTGTGTAGGTTTTTTTTGACCTATTGGTCAAAGTTGTGCTTGGCAATTTTTTTAGTTGACCTAGGGTTTTCCATTGTATGTCCATTTTTGATACATGTTTGTAATTTGATCATGAAATGCTCATAATGTAGAATAAATTCTTGAAAATTTTTGTGGTGGTTCTTGACTCATTGAGGATTATTTATATGTAAATTTCATGAATTTTGGATACCTGGTTAGAGAGCAGCAAATTCTGGAACTTAGGTGTGACAATTTGTGTCACACCTCATTATGTCAACTTGCAGGATTTTTTTGAGTGACCTATACATGTTAGAATTGGCTGAAATTTTGCATGATGGTTAGTTAGCATGTCGTGATGTTGTATGAATTTTTGTAGAATTTTTCACTGCATTTTCTATTTGATCATGATTTTTCATTTCTGGAGATCATTTGTGCAAGCTCATATGACATAGGTTGGTAGAATGATTGGGAAATGCTCACATTGTATTGTATGGCCATGAAATTTGATATGCATGAACTAGACACATTTTAGGACCTCCTTGTTTTGGTCTCATCCATTTCTTTTTTGTTTTCAATGAGATATGAATTTTTGAAGTGGATGTATGCATTGATGGTATGAATTGAAGCATGAAATGGTGTCTGTTTTTGTTGATTTTCATTGACATGGTTCCATTTGCCCAATTGAGCTCAAATTTGACATGGTAGACCTTGATTGACCCCTGTTTAGGTGTATTTAATTTGAGATTTTTTTGATGTGTTTTGGCATGGCTTTGAATGCAATACTTCTGTTTGTATATTTGGTGCTTCATTTGAACCAATATGGATTGTTTTGTGCATGAATTGAACTTGATGGATGATATAAACATGAGACCAATGATGTTTGCTCTTGTTTGATGTTAATTTGATGTTGGATGGTGGATACCTTGCTGTTTTAATTTTTTTCTTGCTTTTGGACCCTAGGCTTGGCCTAGTGGTCTAGTTGCTAATATTTGCTTGGTTTTTCAGGATCAAAAGCATAATGTACATGGAGAATGATCCAAATCCAATTTTGATTGATGTTGTGGATGTTTGTACACTAACATAACATTTTTTTGTAGGTGTTGGAGCTTGGGCTTAAGCCTTGAGCTTGCTTTGTGTTGTATTGTTTAAACTGTTTGATTGTTTGCCGTATAGTTTGTCTGATTGATTACTGATTGAGTTTGATTGTTTCCAGGTACTTTAGTTGCTCAGTTCCTTGTGAACTATTGCTTTTCTTTGCTTAAGCAACTTGAATTTGAGGTATAACCTTCTTACTTCATGTAGTCTGGAGACCCGGCTGTTACCGGGCCGAGCAAATTGTCTGAAGTCCTCCTTAAGAGGCAATGCTTGTGTATGTTTATTTTTCAAGCCCAAGCAGGAAAAGTCCTTCAAAGAAGGCAATTGGTGGAAGGTAGGGACAAGCAACCTGTCCCCCACTATTCAGTGAGTCATCTCCTTGCTCCCATTACATGGTTGTAGCATTGAGATCAAAAGCCCAAGATCTGTTGTGTCAGAGTCATCGAGTATAGAAGGGTTCCCCTATTCTGGACCCATGCTCATTTGTCAGCTCTCCCTGGTTAGGGATAAGAGCTGTGAGGTCTGATCCTCACTTCATCCTTTCATCTGCTTCACCTTAGCCTCGTAATGGCAAGGTTAAGAGCAAAACCAGCCTGTACAGACGACTCGCTTCGGCGGTCAAACCCCATTGATTGAGCCTCTTGTTTGGTTATAGTGGGTGTTTTGTGATTATTTGATTGACATGTTTGTTTGAGATGCCTGTTCTCATTTAATGTTGATATATGATGGTATGCTTGTGTGCTAGCTTCTTTCCTGGTTAGGTTAGTTTGCTTATGCAAGTAGGATAGAAAACCGAACTTAGGGTTAACGATGCATGACAACATTAGGCTCGAGTCTCAGCTCCCTAGTTGTGTATCTTTCCCCGGTTTCTGGTTAGCAATTTAGTCCCTTTCAGGGGAACTACATCGCCCTGATCCTCGTGCCAGACGAGGTATGTAGGCAGGTGGTCGTGCGAGACCACTCCGGGCAACCTTTTTCTTTTTTGCGTGCGTTTACTTGTTATCTGACTGTGCTGTTTGGTGTTTTGGTTCGGATGCCGACGTAAGCCCAGTGATTGGCTGTCGGGCTCCAAGTTTGCCGTTTTGTGCGTGTTTTGGTTCGGATGCCGACGTAATTCCATCCAGTGGTTGTCGGGCTCCATGTTTGTCACTCTTGCTTGTTTGTGTTGTTTTGTGTTGTTTGGCGTGCGTAAGCCGAACTACAGTGACTCTGATTCTTGTTCCAGACAAGATATGTAGGCATAAGGTGCGATACCTTATCGAGCTCGTTCCTCTTAACCCCACCTGCGTTCCCCGTGTGTGTGTGTGATGTTTTAGCAACCTTTTCTTTATTCTAGGACGTGGATCCCGTCGAGTACGACGGACGTGAGGGGTGCTAATACCTTCCCCTCGCGTAACCGACTCCCGAACCTTTTCTCTCTGGTCGCGAGACCATGTCTTTCCAGGTTTCTCTGAGCGTTTCCTTTCCCTATCTTGGGATAAATAACGTTTAGTGGCGGCTCTGTGTGTTTTTATTTTCGAGGCTCGCCGGTTGATTTTTCGCAGGATGCGACACCTGTGCTGGTCCATCTTCCCTGAGCGAGTCTCTCCTAGCGCTCTCTAGGATTAGGGTTTTGGTTGCTTTCTGCTTGTTGTATTTTATTGCATTCATTGTATATATGTACATTTATTGTTTGCATTGATTGTGTGCATTGATGTTTGCATTCATATTCATTATTCATTACTGGCTGGTTGTCTGTTTTTCTCTGTGTGGGGGGGGGAGTCAGTTGAGGTAAAAGGTCCAATACCCAGACCATGAGTGAAAATCTAGGATGATTAGGAATAGAGTGATTCATGGGAAGCGGGTGGTATGGCGCCACTTAGCGGAACATTGATATCACGAGCAGTTCAGACCCTGGTGGGATACTGTCGTTACATACTTCGGGTGTGTATATGATAGTATTTCCGCGAAAGGTTATTTATGTTGCGTTTCTCTCGGCTTTACCCTGGCCTAGACTACACCCGTGAGTGGGGGGGATTGATCATTTTTACAGGTACAGTTGGTGACTCCCAGTACTGATGGTAACTACGAGTTATATTCCTGGACGCCGGAGGTTTGACCCTGGTATTGATCGGAGGGTTCCGTTTATTTCGGATCCCTGGGCTGAATTTGAGGGTACTCGCTCAGATGGTGACTCAGTTCTCCAGATTTGGGTTCAGATGCCAGCTCCTCAGTTGACTTTGGGGTTTCAGATGGTTCCTCAGATGCCAGTTCCTGCCAGTCTTGGCTCCATCATTTGCATCATAGCATATTTATTTTCAAAAAAATAGTAATGCATGAAAAAAGTTAACTCGCATACGCATATCCTTTTCAGGATCATTCATGATAAAATAGCATCCGCATCCGCATCATGCATATCATACACATCCTTGCATTGCAGACATGTTTGGAAAGACTCCTCGCTTTGGTTCCCGACTGAGACAGGATTGTTGATCACCGTCCGCACCGCGACCAGACTCAACCATCAGAGAAGTATGGATCAGGTTCAGACTGAGTTGGCTGAGATGAGGGCAAACACGGCCCAGTTCATAACAACGATGCAAGGAGTTGTTCAGGGGCAAGAGGAGCTGCGTGCCTTAGCCCAGAGACTGGAAGCCGTAATTCCACCAGTCCGCCGTACTCCACCAGTGGATGTACCCGTGCATGAGAATGCTGCTGTCGCTATTCTCGTCGATGATTGTGCCGTGGGTGATGAATTGAGGGGGATCAAAATCAGTGAACAGCCTCTTGCTGCAGAGACTGTTAATGTCAGAGCAACCCGCGCTCCGGTTCGCCATCCTGGTTCTTCAAGTTCTTCCAGTTCTAAGAAGCCATTCTCTGGGGCACCCAAGAGGGGAGAGATTGAAACAAATGTTGTGCACCGTCGAAGGAGTGCAAACAGAGGACAGCATCGTCAGGCTGCTGCTGTGACTATTCCAGCAACTCAAACTCAACAACAACAGAGAAGACCAACTCAGCAGTATCAGACTCCACAACATCGTCCTCAGCAGCAGGCTTCCCAGCATCACAATGATAATCAAGCCAATACAAGTCATGAGAGGAAGAAGATCATTTTTGATCCAATCCCCACGTCCTACGCCGAACTGTATCCCTCTCTGTTAGAGCGGAACTTGATCACTCCTAGAGACCCGCCGGCTATACCCGTCAACCCTCGGTGGTGGTATAGGCCTGAACAGCATTGTGTGTATCACTCGGGTGCTCCTGGTCATGATGTGGACAGTTGTTTCCAGCTGAAAATGAAGGTTCAAGACCTTGTGAGGTCGGGTATTCTGATTTTGGAAGACTTAGGTCCCAATGCTAATCGAGCTTGAAGATAACAAGTCCTGGGCTGGCGCCGACTTTTTCTTCAGAAGGGTTGTTCAGAAAAGCAGAAGTTGCTAATGCAAGATACTGGCGGTTGTCATCCCCGGTGGGATCTATCACAATTGGGTCACTGTGGGAGTTCCTACAGTTGTTCAGAAGTCAGAGTAATAATCACTTTGTTTAAAAACCCTTCTCCCATGTCAAAAGGAGAAGTGATGACATTGTTGGCAACATTTTGTGCAATGATATTTTCATTCAAATAAATGCATGTTAAACATTTGTTTTTTCCAATTGTTTTCCTTTTTCACTTTTTGCATGAAATTGGTGATCACAAAAAACCTTAAAAAACAAGAATAAAAGCAATCTTTTCATCTGCATAACGATTGTCTTGTTTGTTTTTCAAAAAGCTTTTCATATCAAAATCATTATGCAGGTTGTTTCTCAAACCCATTGAACATAGTGATCGGACGTCATCTCCCAAATTTGAATTCCCTGTATTCGAAGCGGAAGAAGATGATGATTGAAGGGATTCCTGACGGTATTTCCCGACTTCTTGAGCAAGAAAAGAAGATTACTCAGCTGCATCTCGAGAATCAGCAGAACAGCCAACTGGGGCATTAACAAAAAAAAAGAAGGAAAAAAAAGAAAGAAAGAGGAGGGTGCAAAATCCAAGAAAAAAATCAAAAGAAATCAAAAGAAATCAAAAGAAAGAAAAAGAAAGAAATCAAAAGAAAACAAAAGAAAATAGCACCCTCAAAGTCCCAAGTTGGCTGATGCTGAATTAGATCAACTGCCATGTGTCATGGTCAAGTTATATCAGCAGAGAGTGAAGAAAGCACGCGTTAAGAAGGTCGAACCTCGTGTGTTCCAAGGGACCTTGTGCTCAAGAAAGTCTTGTCTTTCGTGCCCGATTCCAGGGGCAAGTGAACTCTAAGCTATGAAAGTCCATATGTTTTCAAGAGAGCCTTTTCAGGCAGTGTTCTAACACTTACTACAATGGATGAAAAAGTTCGCTCGTCCTGTGAATTCCAGATGCAGTCAAGAAATACTTCGCCTAAAACAAAAAAGCAAAAAGCTCGATAAGTCGAACACCCCAAAGGGCGACTTAGGCAAAAAGGAGCGTCTCGGTGGATTGAAAACCCGAAAGGGCGATCCAGGCAAAAGTTAGAGACATTGAAAAAAAAAAAAGAATTTGCATCCTGCTAGATTGATCACCTCACACTGGGGCAATCTAGGCAAAAATTAGGGATTTGGCAAGTAACTGCATCTTGACAAGACTGTGCTGTACATCTGTCATCCGTCAGGGATTCTCGATTCGTCGTCGACTGAAGCTCCGAATACATCGAAAATTCGGAATGGTAGAGGAAAGGTCATTATGTTCAATGTAGCCCTCTCCAATATACATCACCGATTTCAAACTTGTACAAATCTATGGAGTCTCGCCCTTTGCAGACTACCATTCCATTACATCTATTTGAGCTTTTACCCAATTATTTGCACTCTTATTTGTTTCAACTCAACAAACGTTTTGCATGTTTTAATTGATAAAGTATCATTGTTTTCAAAATAAACAATTTTTTCACAAAAATTGTTCTTAAACAAAGTGAACGTTCACAATGATGGAAGGATACTTAGGAGACCCACAGTGCTCTCCCGGGGGTGGTATGATTACCAACAGGTAAGACAATTGTTCGTATCTCGAGCATGACTGTATCTTTGTCCTACAGAACCTCGTATGGTCTCTCCTCAGTGAAGTTGCCCGATGCAGTGTTGTTTGAAGATGTTCATCTTCATGTTCCCGGCAGTACAGATTCTTCCTCCAAATCCCTGTTAGCTCTATTATGGGGCATCCCCAGTAGAGTGCTGTTTGAGCCCTACCGTGGGGCATCCCCAGCAAATTTGCTGTTTCGGACATTATTGTGGGGCAGCTCCCCAAGCAGAGTGTTTACTGAAGACTTCAATTTTCGCCTCTCCAGCAGAGCAGTCTTCATCTCTCCACCAGCATGGGTGTTTTTCTTTAAAGATTCAGTATTTGGTAGATCAACATCCCAGTACTATGTCATGCCCTCAGATGGATCCCCCAGCGGAGTTGTTGGCATGATGAGCTTTATCAATGCCTATGTATCCTCATCAGAGATCTGGTTGCTTCTTGGTATCCCTGATTTCCAGCACAAGTTGTTGCGGCGCGTACGCCTGTATGTTGAACTCTGTTCTCCGGTTGTGACTGACGATCCCTCCGGAAGCCTCCGGTGGCCTTCCTCCCCTGCAGGATAAATGTTCCCTGATATCCCAGTCCCCAGTGGATTTTCTTTGCTCTCTGGTGGCTTTGGTTTTCTCTCCGGACGGTTGGTTCCCGGACCTGCGTGTTGAGCATGTCTGTTTGACAACATTCATCATACATTCATCATGCATAATGCATACATGCATAATCATAGCATTCAGATACTCATGTTGCAGTTGTTGCAGTATATCCGTTGATGATTGTCTCCTGCTATTGGTTGATACAAATCTCTCCAGTAGATTTTCCTCAAGCAAATATGGGTGTGTCCGATCTCTCCATGTAGAGTCTACCCCTTAGGCAGAAAGTGTCTATCCTTTCCTGCCATTTCCCCACTGAGATACATCCTCGTGGATGACGGTTGCTTCCGTTCCCTCCCTACACGGGATGGGTTTTCCCTATTGAGTTCTTTCCTCATTAGGATGAGTCTTGTTTCAGTCTGCCTTTTTGGATCGATCCTAAACTGGCTCCCCGTCGACTGTTTCTTGTGCTTCCCTGGGGCATAAATGAATAGTTGCTCACTAACCAGCACTCATTCATCTTATCCTCAACGGAATTTTGGGCCTCTACCTACGAACCGGTAGTTGTAAGTCCTATTGTCGTGGTTTTCTACCTACTCCTGGTAGTTGTAAAATCTCACTTTCATCCCCTGGCGGATATGGTTTGTTGGCCTCTACCTACGAACCGGTAGCTGTAAGTCCTATCTTTACGGTCTTCTACCCACTAGCTGGTAGTTGTAAATCCTTTTTTCTCACTCTGTCTCAGCAGATCGTTTGTTGGCTTCTACCTACAAACCGGTAGTTGTAAGTCCTATCTTTGTGGTTTTCTACCCTCTAGTTGGTAGTTGTAAAATCCCACGTTCTCCCCTTGGTGGAGTTAACCCTTTGTGCTCATCCCGATGATGACTGGTTGCTTTTCCATGGCCTCTACCTACAAACCGGTAGTTGTAAGTCCTATCTTTGTGGTTTTCTACCCACTAGCTGGTAGTTGTAAAATCCCACATTCCTCCCCTTGTTGGAGTTAACCCTTTTTTGCTCATCCCGATGATGACTGGTTACTTTTCCGTGGTTTTCTGCCTACAAACCGGTAGATGTAATCCCCCCTTTGTGGTTTTAATGGTCTTTTCCCCTTGGATACTTGCCTTGATCAAGCAGTATTGTCCCCATTGGGTCTTCCCCTTCTTTTTGGATATTTGCTCCGAGTTAGCAACTTTGTCCTCTTTTGATTGGTCATCTTTTGCATACCTAGCCTGGTACCCAGATGCCTTTCTTTTCGGTCGTTTATCCATCTAACAACCTACAACCCGGTTATGGATAATCTTCCATGCGAGTGTATTATCTATGTTTTGACGGCTATAGATAATATGTCTCATGTTTTTTCCGGTATTCAGACTGAAGAAGTTTCCGACGATCAGGTCGATGCACTTATGTTTTTCCGGTATTCAGACCGAAGGAGTTTCCGACGATCAGGTCGATGTACTCATGGCACTCAGGCCAATTTTCCGGTATTCAGACCGAAGAAGTTTCCGACGATCAGGTCGATGTACTTATGTTTTTCCGGTATTCAGACCGAAGAAGTTTCCGACGATCAGGTCGATGCACTTATGTTTTTCCGGTATTCAGACCGAAGAAGTTTCCGACGATCAGGTCGATGTACTTATGGCATTCAAACCAATTCACGCTTTGGTCGGTCACCCGTTTCATACCTACAACCCGGTATCCTTGGTGTTCCTTCCTGTTTGCTCGCTGTTGTGACCTTGATCCCCGAGTGGAGCGGGTTTCACGAAATATTTCTCCAGCAGAGTTCATCCCACCAGTGGATTGGACAGGTTTCAGTAGCAGGTCGATACCTGCATCCCCAGCTGAGTTGATTCTACTTGTGAACATTGTGGGTCGTCCCCGGCGGAGTAGCAGTTTATTCCCCAAAGCACAGTCTACTTTATCTGAGGTGTCTGAACCTTATCCCCAGAGAGTTGCCTGGCTTAGTCCCCCCAGCGGAGCTTTCATTTCCCCAAGCGGAATTTTGGTGGATTGATTGGGCTATCCTCAGCAGTTTACCTTTGCTTTCCCCTAGCAGAGTTGCTTTTACTCCCCAGCGAGTTACCTTGTCTCCCCCTAGTGGATTTATATTGATGGTTCCCCAGCAGTCGTGTTGTTTCCCCCAACGGATTTGTATTGAAGATTCCTCAACACAGTCATCCTGTGTATTTCTCCCGCAGGGTTCTTATCATATTGCATTGCATATAGTAATCATTGCATCCTCAAACTGCGTAGCATTTCCATCCCATATGGAGCATTACGCCATAGAAAAATTCAAACATATGCATTCATGTGTTCGAAACCGCATAAGGCAGTATCCCCGGCAGAGGCGGATCATCTTTATTCAACATCAGCACCAAGTCTGCTACAGTTGCTTCGACAGCATTCAGAATTGATTATCCCCACAGAGGTTTATTTCCTCACCCGATGGTGACAGAGGTTTATTTCCTCACCCGATGGTGACAGAAAATTGTTTCTCCCCAGTGAGACCCCCCAGCAAGTGATCAGCCTTGCCTCGACGTATCTAAGATGTCGTTCTTGTGATACCAGTAAGTGTCATGTCAACACCCGCGTGTGTTTTCTTTGTTTTGGTGTCGGTAAACGCCATTGTTTCGGTGTCGGTAAACATCGAGCTCCACCCAGTCATCAGTAAATGTCTAGTCATTTTTTGGTGTCGGTAAACGCCATTGTTTCGGTGTCGGTAAACATCGAGTCTTTCTTTCAGTCATCGGTAAATGTCTGATAATCCCCAACAAAAATCCCCAGTAGAGTCATCTGTAAATGTCCTATCTGGTTTCCAGTTGCAAATATTTGTTTGTCTCTTCCCAATAAAGTTCTCATCCCAGTCATCGGTAAATGTCTGGTCATTTCTTTTGATGTCGGTAAACATCATCTTGCGATGTCGGTAAACATCGTGTCTCATCCCAGTCATCGGTAAATGTCTGGTCATTTCTTTTGATGTCGGTAAACATCATCTTGCGATGTCGGTAAACATCGTGTCTCATCCCAGTCATCGGTAAATGTCTGGTCATTTCTTTTGATGTCGGTAAACATCATCTTGCGATGTCGGTAAACATCGTGTCTCATCCCAGTCATCGGTAAATGTCTGGTCATTTCTTTTGATGTCGGTAAACATCATCTTTCGATGTCGGTAAACATCGTGTCTCACCCCAGTCATCGGTAAATGTCTGGTCATTCTTTTTGATGTCGGTAAACATCATCTTTCGATGTCGGTAAACATCGTGTCTCACCCCAGTCATCGGTAAATGTCTGGTCATTCTTTTTGATGTCGGTAAACATCATCTTTCGATGTCGGTAAACATCGAGTCCCATCCCAGTCATCGGTAAATGTCTGGTCATTCTTTGTTCTCCTGTTAATAAAATCGAAATCCCCAGAAGTCGTCGGTAAACGTCTTGTCTGGTATCACCACAAAGATTTTGTTCCTCCCCAAGCGGAGATGCCATCGGTAAATGGCCCAGTTTTCTTCGATATCGGTAAATATCGAATTCCCAGTTGCAGAAGCCATCGGTAAATGGCCTTGATATCGGTAAATATCAGGTTTGCTTTGAAGCCACCATCGGTAAATGGTCTTGCTTCCTTTCTACATCAATTTGTTTCCCAGCAGCCATCGGTAAATGGTCCGGCTGAAGTTGATATCGGTAAATATCAAGTTTTAACCATCGGTAAATGGTTTTGTTTTTCAGAAGTTTGCTTCCCAGCAACCATCGGTAAATGGTTTTGCTGAAGTTGATATCGGTAAATATCAAGTTTTTAACCATCGGTAAATGGTTCTGTTTTTCTCAGTATTTCCCAGCAGCCATCGGTAAATGGTCCGGCTGAAGTTGATATCGGTAAATATCAAGTTTTAACCATCGGTAAATGGTTTTGTTTTTCAGAAGTTTGTTTTCCCCAGCCGCCATCGGTAAATGGTCGTGCTGAAGTTGATATCGGTAAATATCAAGGTTCCAGTTTCCAACCATCGGTAAATGGTTTTGATTTTCTGAAGCTGTCGTGCAGTTTATCATCGGTAAATGACGTGGTTCTCATGTATCATACCCAGTCGGTGCAAATTTCTACGGTTCTTTTGTATTCAATCCCTGTTTACCCTGAAAGTCTGACAGCCATTGCTATCATCCGTTCGGGTTCCCAGCTGATTGAATAGGGGCAGCTGTAGCACCTCAAATTTGCACCTATCATTGTACATACCATATCATATTAGGTCATAGCATATCATGGTCCATTGCATAGCATTTGCATAGTCCTCAGTTGACTCAAGAGCAAGCAAGCAGAAATTAAGTCAAACTGATCAGGAGATCAGTCAACCAAGCAAGCAAAGGTGTTTCTCAAGGAGCCAAGGCCCTAGGGTTTGTCCATCAAGTTCACATGACTTGGAGGTTCATTTGAAGTGTTCAAGTCAAGGGTTGAAGGCTCAGAAGCCATCAGTTCATGCATAGCCAGGCAAAAACCCTAGAAAGTCAACAGTCAGTCAAAGCAGTGGATGGTGGCCATTCTTGTGGAATTTGGGCACCATGATCAATAATCAAGAATCCATACAACTTGGGACATCATTTGAAGTCAAGGTCTCAAGGAATTAGGGTTTGGAATTCATCAGAAGTGCACAGTCAGTCCAAAACCCTAGAAAAGTCAAAGTTGGTCAACTGTGGTTGATTCTATGGTTTTGATGGATGGAAATGATTTGAGAGAGCTTATTCATGTCCTAATAGGCCTCATATGTCATGGCAATCAACATCATGGAAGAATTTGGAGCCAATCAGAAAATTTCCAGAAATAGAAAGTGGACCTGTAATTTCAACTGCCAAAAATAGAAACTTCTTGATCCTCAACTTGCATCATGATACAAGCTTCAAATGAATTTTTGCCCAACATGAAAGTTGAAGATCTTGTTCTCCCATTTTCAAAAAGTCCAAGAACTCTCAAATCCCATGTGTGGTTGTCAAGATGTGATCAATTCAAATTCAAAAATTTGTGAACTTCAACAAGCCATATCTCTCAAACCATAAGGCCAAATTTGGTGGGGTTTTTTCCTACAAACCACATTTTTCCTCCTCTTTCCAAAAATATAAATTTCACCCTCCAAAACCTTGCCAATCAAAATGGCATTTTTTGACCTTTTCCATTTAAAAATCAAGTTTGACCAAACTTTGACTTTTTGATTCTTTGATTTTTTTTTACACTTTGGCCAATTGGAAATGCTTGGAAACATCATTTGTGATTTGTCTAGAGCTTAAAATCATGTTCATTCCACCATCATACTACAATTTTGGACCAAAGTTGCATAACTTGGTATTTTGCAAATAACTTCATATAAGCAAATCAATGTTAGCAATGCATAGGCAGACCACAAACAGCAAAAGCAAAGGCCATGTATAGCCTGTTGGCAAGCCCATTCGACCAGCACTACACCCTCCATTATCCACTTATGTGCAAATTAGCAAAAAGGCAAATATTACCATTTGAACTAACCAAGTTTAGTGCATGGATTACAGACCTTAAACAGCAATATAAAAGTTCATTTTCTGCCAGATTCCAACCCTAGAAACAGCAGACACACAACAGCCACCATACAGAATTCTCTCTACTCTCAAATCACCATTTTCACCAAATTGAAATTTCTGGCCAAAATTCCCAAAGAGATTCGAGCTAGCTTTGTATTCTCATCATCTACCAATAACCTTGAGTGAGTTTGAAACCCTGTTTCCTTGCTGTGGCTTCAATTCGTGCTGCTGCTATATGAAGTTACAACAATGGTGAAAGGAGATTTGGAAGTTCTCAAGCATCATTGAGCTGACTAGCTTCAAGAATCCATCAATCCAAAGCACAAAGGAGATCTGTTCAAGCTCAAACCATCCAAACAAGCACTGCTCCCTCCATTTCTTCATAACCAAGTAAAATCTCAACTCTATTTTTTCTCTTATCCATGCTATGCCATGTATAGTCCTTGCCATTATGAGTCTATTGCAACTTATATCATGCTAAATGGTTGATTCTGTTGAGAGAAATTTGGATTTCATTTTTTGTGTTCATGTTAACTTTTGCTCGATTTGCCTTGCTGGAAGTGTTTTAATGAAATTGGATGATACATTCTTGTTGCTTGATGTGTGATGATGCTATTGGTATGCCTGCCATGAATTTCTGGGCATTTTGTTTTTTGCTCGTGCTTGAATGTTGATGAATACCCTGTTTGAATCCTGCATGTCTGCCCAGTTTTTATTCATGAATATGTTGGTCTTATTGTTATTCAGATGTTGCATGAACCATACCATGTCATTATGTGATGTTTGTTTGAATGTTGGTCTGTTGATGTTGGATGATGAACATGAAATGCCCAGCTGCATAAACCCTTGTGATAAACCCTAGTTGCCCAGAAAACTCGATGATGATTGGCTGTTGTTGCTTTTGTCACTATTCCATTGAAAATGAGCCAATAGAAATATTTCCCGTGCCCATCCAAAGTGCAGTCGTTTTGATAAGTGGCATGCTTATTTACAGCTTTGCCACTCGGTCAACCTTGCTTTGACCATTTGCCATGCTATTTGTTCATACTTGCTTCAATTGTTCATTCAACTTTGAAAATTCATTTCTCTCTCAATTTTAATCCAAAAATCATGAGTTTTTTTCCATCATGTTCACAAGCATGTCCTCTATTTTATCATGAATTTTATTAATTTTTTGCTTGGCTGGATATTAATTGGCTCTAGGGTTTGTGAAATGTGACAAAAATTGATACCTCTTGCCTTTTCTTTTGTGAAATACTCATGTTGCATCCTTTGACCTTAAAATTTTTTGTGGAGAAACTAGACACATTCACCTTTGTTTTGATATAAAGTTTGTGCATTTATCATATGTGGTGTGTGAGCTTTGATTTTTTGAAGTAGGGTGTGACAATTTGTGTCACACCATGAATGTGCATTTTCCCAATTTTGGTAGACATGCTTCCTTGCATCCAAATGACCCCAAATTTTGCATGATCCCTCCCTTTCATGTCTAGTTCATGTGTGAATTTTCTTGGAATTAATTGTGCTGTTTTTCCATTTATTTGAGATTTTTCTTCCCTGCCTAGTCAAATGTTGACTTTTTGTGCTACATGTTGCCAAATCCTTTGGGAAATTCTCATACCATATTGTATGACCATGAAATTTCATATGTGATAACTAGACATCTTGAGCTTTGCATTGGTGTTAATCTCATTCATTTCTCATCTGTTTTCAGTTTGTTATGATTTTTTGAAGTTGACCCATGTTTGTTGACTTTCATTGTGCTTACTTGAAATTATGTTGACTTCATGATTTTCATTGACTGCCTTCCTCTCATCCAAATGCCATGAAATTTGACATGCTTACCATGATAGATGTTAGGATTGAGTTTGATTTATTTGATGATTTTTGAGATTGTTTGGGTTGACTTTTGATGCAAGTCATTCTGTTGACCTTTTTTGTGCTTTCATTTGCCTTACTTTGACTTCAAATGTTCATAAAATGACAATGATGCATGATTTGAATGTGGGCCCAATTGTGATAGCTTCTTAAATGTTTGACCTTGACTTTGGTTGACTTTTCTTTGCTGTTTTGACTTTTTCTTTCATCCTTGACCCTAGGCTAGTCCTAGTGGTCTTTTGGACTTACAATTGAGTTCCTGTTTCAGGTTAAGCACCAATGCCTCAAAGATCATTCAAACTTGATTGAACTTGATTGTTTTATCATATGCTAACCTTTGTTTTTTAGGTTTGACTCATGTGTTTGGGTCTTGTGCCTTGCACAGTTGACCATCTGTATTGACTGTTTACCAATTCCTTTTGATTTAAACTTTTGAACTGTTTGCTGATTGTTTTGACTTTTTCAGGTACTTTAGTTGCTTAAGTTCTCTGAACTTGCTTGCTTTGCTATTTAGAAATTGCTTTTGAGGTATAATTACTCTTTCTTCATGTAGTCTGGAGACCCGGTCTGTTATTTGACCGGGCAAACTGTCTGAAGTCCTCCTTAAGAGGCCATGTTTGTGTATGTTTAAAATTGTCCCAAGCAGGAAAAGTCCTTCAAGTAAGGCAATTGGTGGAAGGTAGGGATATGCAATCTATCCCCCACTACTCTTGTTGTGTCATCCCTCTGCTCACACTGCTGTGTGTTGATGCATTGGGATACAAACCCAAGATCTTGTACAAAGTGTACAGTGTCAGAGTCTTCGAGTATAGAAGGGTTCCCACTTTCTGGACCCATGCTCATTTGTCTATTAGCTCTCCCTGGCCAGGGATAAGAGCTGTGAGGTCTTATCCTCACTTCATCCTTTCATCTGCTTCACCTTAGCCTCTCAATGGCAAGGTTAAGAGCACACTTACCCTATTCCAGTTGGCCCTAGTGCCTAACCCTTGTGTGAGCCTCTTGTATGCATATAGAGTGTGCTTTTTGTGATTGCCTGTTTGCTTTGCCTCTTTAGGTGTAGCTTAGACTTGCCCTTGTGCAAGGTAGGTTGTGCTTGACTTGCTTCCTGTGCAAGTCAAGTCTGTGTGGCTTGCTTCCTGTGTAAGCCATGCTTAGAGTTGTTTTGCCGAACTACGGCAACTCTGATTCTCATGTTCAGATGAGATACGTAGGCACGAGACGCGATGTCTTGCCGAGTTTGACTAACCACTAACATCTAATCCTTTTCTCTCGCCCTCGTTGCGATTGAGACTTCCCCTTTCTCTTGCCCTAGTTGCAATCGAGACCCTTGCTTCCTGTGCAAGTCGTGTCTAGGATAGGTTGGCCCTTGTGCCATTTAGCTAGAAACCTTAACTTAGGGTTGATTTTGCATGACAACATCTAGGCTCGAGTCGTAGTCTCCCTAGAGTTGTGTCTCCCTCTGTTATCTGGTTAGGCTAGATCCTTTGTCCCTGCGTAGGGGAACTACATTGCCCTGATCTTCACACCAGATGAAGTATGTAGGCAGGAGATTGAGCTGATCTCTCCGGGCGCCCTTTTTCTTTTTCAACCCTTTGTGTCTTAACCACCCTTGTGTGTGTTCTGTTTGGAGTCCGACATAAGTCCAGCGATTGGCAGTTGGTTTCCTGTGTGTGTTTTGGTCCGGATGCTGACATAAGTCCAGTGATTGGCAGTCGGGCTCCACGTTTGCCTGTGTCTTGTTTGTTTGTGTGCGTGTCAGCCGAGCTACGAATGCTCTGATTCTTCTCTCGTCCGAGAAGATACGTATGCACAGGATGCGATATCCTAGCGAGCATGTGTCGTCTCCCCAGTCCGAACTACTTTGACTCTGATGTCTATGCCTGATAGACTAAGTAGGCCTAGGATGCGACATCCTGCCGAGTTCAGTTTCAGTCAGTCTCTTTCGTTTCTTTCAGCCTGTGTAGATGTTTATTTGAGCAGTGTTTATAGCAACCATTTTCCTTTCTATTGTGCGTGGATCCCGTAGAGTACTACGGATGCGTAGGGGGCCTAACACCTTCCCTTCGCATAACCGACTCCCGAACCCATTCTCTTTGGTCGCGAGACCATGTTCTTTCCTAGGTTTACTTCGAGCGTTTCCTTTCCCTCTTTTGGGATAAATAACGCACGGTGGCGGCTCTGTTGTTTCTTTCTTTTCCCGCCGGTTTTTCGCGCGATGCGACAGTACGTAGGCACAAGTCCGAAGGTCTTGTCAAACACAAAAATATAATTAATGAATTCTTTTCTCATCCCTCCATTCTATTTGTTTGTAAACATCATTTTGTACAAAAACACATGCGCACAAGAAAGGGCTCCCTAGGAGTACCTAGAACATTTTGGGTGCTAACACCTTCCCCCTGTGTAACCAACCCCCTTACTTGTAATCTCTAGCATTTTATTAGTTTTGATTTGAAAATTGCTTATTTTGGGGTTTTGTTCGTACTTTTCCCTTTTCCCTTGGAAACAATAAAAATGCGGTGGCGACTCTGGTTTTATTGACGTCTAGCTTATCCATAGCTTGATAGTCATGAATTTACCGCTATAAATGCATCTCGAAGAAGTTGTCCGCGAGGGATAATTGGTTAAAGAAGGTGGTTCATCTAGCGGCGTCAGAAAGTTAGGAGTTGGGTTTCCTAAGAAGAAAGAGCAAAACATCATTACGGTGGTACATAGAAGACCAAGGCAGAGAAATCAACAACAACATATTGCAGCAATAGCTCCATCCTACCAGCCACAGTTCTTGCAACCATCTCAACCACAAGTTCAACAACGACAACAACAACCTCAGTACATTCAGCATAATACCCTGCAATCGAACAACGACCTCAATAATAGGCTCGTCCACAATACAACAATAACCAAGTTTAAAGAAGGCCTCAATTTGATCCAATACCTATGACTTACACATAATTATTCCCATCTTTGGTCGACAAGAAACACATTTAAACTAGACCTCATCCCCCTGTTCCAGAGAAACTTCTATATTGGTACAAAGCTGACCAGTTTTGCGCTTACCACCATGGGGCACCTAGACATAATCTAGAAGACTGTTATGGCTTGAAGTCTGACGTCCACAGATTGATCAAAAGAAGCATTATGTTTCAGAGATGTCAATCCAAACGTACAAGTCAATATACTACCTCAATGTGGAGGAGATTCTATCAACATGGTGGAAGGTTGTCTTGGTACTTTCATAGTTTATGATGTATGTTATCTAGAGGGAGATTTGGTTGAAATGCACCTTAAGTTGGGTGAGCTCATCTATATGATGCCACACAACTATGAGGCTTGCGTACTTTGTCTACAACTCTTCGTGGTTGTCGCATTGTAAGGGAAGACCCGTAAAAATAAATAGACAACAGACTTATCTGAGTTGATAGAAACCAGAACTTCAATCAAGTCGATATGGTCGAGGGCTGTCAGGGTAATTACCAAGTCTACGATGTGAGATTTGTGAGAGGATCTTTGGTTGAGATGCACAAAAGTTTATTTTGGCTTGCTTTTGTTCCATCACATGATTATACCACCTGTGAAGTTTGTTCGATAAACCTGCGTGCATGTTACCTTGTACGATAGGATATCCAAGGATTGTTGAACGCATGAACTATCAGTGTTGTCCATCCCAGAAATTTTGAGAACAATGTCAATGTTATAATCCCTTAGTTCAATGTTACTGAACCCTTGGAGATCACATTCGATAGTCACAACTCTGCAAAGTCGCCTTTAGTTATCTACTTACCAGGCCCAGCTCCGTACCAATTTGACAAAGTTGTACCCTACAAGTACCAAGCTACCATGATCAGAGATGGTAAGGAGATTCCTCTACCCTTTATTCCTTTTGTCATCAACATTGCCGATTTAAGTGGGGTTACAAGAAGCGGGCGTGTATTCACTACGGTACCACCAAGAAATGTTGAAGCTTTAGTTGGGAAGAAAATGCAAGTTGAGGAGTCGATTGTGAGCAATAAACCTGATGTTATGGAAGAGTCCACTAGGGCTAATATAAATTCAGAATTTGATGAGGTTTTGAGATTAATCAAGAAAAGAGAATATAAAATTATGGATCATCTCCTACAACCCCTTCCAAAGTATCTATTTTATCCCCGCTGATGAGTTGTGAGGCTCATAGGGAGGCTCTACAAAAGGTTCTCGAGCAAGCTTATTTCGACCATGATGTAACGATTGACCAATTTGACAGCATTGTCGCTAACATAACTACCTGCAACAATTTGAGCTTCAGTCATGAAGAACTCCCAGTAGAAGGCCAGGATCACAACATGGCTTTGCATATTTCCATGAATTGCCTTACTGATTCTCTATCCGGTGTATTTATGGACACAGGTTCTTCACTCAACGTCATGCCAAAATTAACTTTGTCTAGATTGACTTTTCAAGGAGCTCCTATGAGATCTAGTGGGGTTATTATCAAAGCTTTTGACGGCTCCAGAAAGACCATCATCAGAGAAGTGGATCTCCCCATGACCATTGGCCCACATACCTTTCAAATCACCTTTCAAGTGATGGATATCCATGCTTCTTACATTTGTTTGTTGGGTCGCCCTTGGATCCATAAGGCAATGGCTGTCACTTCAACTCTTCACCAGAGGCTCAAGTTTGTAACAAAAGGGAAGCTAGTTACAATATATGGAGAAGAAGATTTAGTGGTGAGTCACCTATCATCTTTTTATTTCGTTGATGCAGAGGACGAGATTGGAACACAGTTTCAAACTCTATCTATTACTGACAAGAACATTCAAACTCTATCTATCAGCTTGTGCCTACGTTGGAGGAGTATGCCCATCTCTTGGGGATACCCATTTCTAGTAGAGTTCCATTTAGTGGATTGGAAGAGATTCCCAGATCTCATCTTATTGCTGAAGTTATTCACTTGAAGAAGTCTGAGATAGAGGCTCATTGGGCGAATAAAGGAGGATTATTTGGGTTGCAATCTGATTTCCTCATCAAGGAAGCTACTGCCTTTGCTCAACCCGGTAGTGTGGATGCTTTTGAAGCTATCTTTGTGTTGCTCCTCTATGGATTAACTTTGTTCCCTAACATTGACGGTTTTGTTGATGTTAACTCCATTAGAATTTTCTTGATTAGGAATCTTGTGCCTACTCTGTTAGGAGATATGCACTTCTCTTTACATCTAAGGAATTCTAAAGGTGGTGGAACTATTGTCTGTTTCATTCCTCTTCTGTACAAGTGGTTTATTTCGCACTTGCCTAAGACACCTGCTTTTGTGGAGAACAAACAATGTCTACGGTGGTCTCAGAGACTTATGTCTCTCACTAATGATGATATAGTTTGGTATGATCCTTCATTGAGCAGTTTGGAGATTATTGGTCATTGTGGTGAATTCTCTAATGTATCTCTTATTGGTACACAAGGAGGAATTAACTACAACCCTGCTTTGGCTCGTCGTCAACTTGGGTTCCCCTTGAGAGGCAAACCTAATAACACTTTGTTAGAAGGTCTTTTATATCAAGAGGGTAAAGATCCCCAACATTTGAAGCAGAAGATTGTGCATGCTTGGCATAATGTGCATAAGAAAGGAATATCTGAGCTTGGTCCATGCAATTGTGTAGCTTTGGAAGCTTACACTCTTTGGGTGAATAAGTGAGATTTAGAGTTGAAGATGCCTTATCCTTGTGAAAGACCTATGTCTATGGTTGTGGTTGAGCCATTAAATCTCCCTAACCAAGATGTAGAGGAGTTGGAAGATGCGCTCGCCAAGATGAAGCAAGAGAAGGATATGTGGCAAGAGCATTTCCATGCTTTGAGCAAAAAGCATGAGGAGTTACAGTTGGAGTCTAAGGACAAAGATGCACTCATCGAGCTACTTGAAGACCGGGTGACAAAGAGACAGAGAGAGCCAGAGGTTTCATCTTCCTCTAGCATGCCTCAGCCTTCCGTTGCTTGGAAGAAGATTGTTGATTAGCTGGTCCTCGAGAAGACTCAGATGAAGACTTCTTTTGAGATTCGACGCATTCGAAGGAAGTATGCGCCTACAGCCAGATCTTCTGACATTGTTGTTAGGGATCCTTAGGATGACTAGTCTCCTTTTCTCTTGTATTTTTCATTTGGTTTCTGAAATTGTACTCAGTATAATCCTTTCAATTATATAAATGAAAAAAGATTTTTGGTCATATCAAATTGTTGCAATTATTGTTGTTATATATATATATATATATATATATATATATATATATATATATATATATATATATATATATATATATATATATATATATATATATATATATATATATATATATATATATATATATATATATATATATATATATATATATATATATATATATATATATATATATATATATATATATATATATATATATATATATATATATATATATATATATATATATATATATATATATATATATATAATATAGTAAGTTCCTTGAAAATTAAAAATAAAAAATAAAAAATAAATAAGCATTGCATTTCATGCATCATTTGCATAAGCAGGTTTCTCTTTCGCCAGATGTCTCATTGGTGTTTCTTCTATGCTTCAGCCAAGCTGACTCATCGGTACAATACTTGCGCTAATCACTCTAGAATTATGGAACATCTTGAGAAAGAGAATAGAGACCTGAAAGAGGAGATCACCCGTCTGACTGCCATGATGGAGTCGGTTCTAGCTACACAGAGCCAATCTTCTCCAACACCTGCAACTCCTCCTCCTCAGAGGACTGTTACTTCAGAGGTTGCTACCTCTACCATGCCTGCTGCTACCGTTCATTTCGCGTCTGCCATGCCTGCCGGACCCGTGGGGAATGCTGCCGGACTTCATGTCTGAAGGCTTTGCGCCCTCTTTTACTTCTATGCCGGCATCTAGCCCGGTCATGTCTGTGCCACTGCCTGTAGTGCACACCTTACCTCGTGTGGAAGATACCATTTATTATTCCGAGCCATCTGAGGGTCCAAACATATATGAGAAAATGGATGAAATGAAAGATCAATTTCTTGTGCTACGCAAGGAGTTGAAGACTTTGAGAGGTATGAACCTTTTTGGGAAGAGTGTTGTTGAATTATGTCTAGTGCCAAATGTGAAGATTCCAGTGAAGTTCAAAGGGCCTGACTTTGAAAAATACAAAGGGAACACATGTCCGCTCAGTCACTTGGTGATGTATGCCCGCAAAATGTCTACCCAAAAAGACAACGATCAACTGTTAATCCACTACTTCCAAGACAGTCTGATCGACATTGCGCTAAGATGGTATATGGGGTTAGATAGTGCGAGCATCCGCACTTTTAACGATTTGGGAGAATAATTTATCAAGAAGTACAAGTACAACGTTGATATGGCTCCGGACCAAGAACAGTTGAGATCACTGTCTCAGAAGGACAAGAAAACGTTTAAGGAGTATGCGCAGAGATGGAGAGAACTCGCTGCTCAGATCACCCCTCCTTTAGAGGAGAATGAGATGACCAAGATATTTTTGAAGACCCTTAGCTCATTTTACTATAAGCGTATGATCGCTAGTGCCCCTAGTGATTTTACCGAAATGGTAAACATGGGGATGAGGCTTGAAGAAGGTGTCCGAGAAGGACGGTTATCAAAGGAGGAGGTATCGTCTAGCAAGTGATACGGCAGCGGTTTCGGTAAAAAGAAAGACAATGAAACCAACACAATTATTAGTGGGAGGCAGAGAAGGCCTCAGATCAAAAGAAGTCAACCATCCCGTCAACATCATCATCAAGTATCTTCAGTAATTCCCGTTTTCTCAGCAAGTCAATCAACACCAATTCAACAACAACAGCGTCAACAACAACAACCACAGCAACGAACAAACACCTACAACAACAACAATACCAACAATCATCAGCAAAAAACTTTTGAGAGGAAGAAGGTCTCTTTCGACACGATTCCTATGACATATGCAGAGCTTTATCCATCATTGGTTCTCAAGAACCTGTTACAACCTAGAAACCTGCCACAAATTCCTGAACCACTTCCATGGTGGTACAAGATTGAACTCCGATGTGCTTTTCACCAAGGAACATCTGGACATGACATTGAGAACTGATATCCACTCAAGTACGAAGTTCAGAAACTAGTGAAGAGTGGAATGGTGTCCTTTGAGGACCGAGCACCAAACGTGAAAGAAAATCCACTGCCCGCTCATGGAAATTCCTCTGTTAACATGGTGGACGGTTGTCTTGGGGAGTACAAAATCTATGATGTCCGTTTTATTCGAAGGTCCTTGGTGAGGATGCATAAGGACATTTGTCTAGTGAGCGATTGTGAGCATGACCATGATGGTTGTGCTATCTGCAATGTTAATCCAAGAGGTTGTGTAATAGTGAAAAGGGACATCCAGCGGTTGATGGATGAAGGCATGATTCAAATCTTCTAATCCCGTCACTTAGTGACGATGTGAATGTCATAGTGCCTGTTTTCAAGAACCCAGAGAGGGTAGTCATTCAGTATGACAACAATAATAGTAACAACATCAGTCAGAGATTGGTATCGTCGTTGGTCATATGGTTAGCGGGTCCAGTTCCGTATTCATCCGATAAGGTTGTTCCTTATCAGTATAATGCAACTATGTTGAAGGATGGTCAAGAGGTTCCATTACCTATGACCAGATCTGTCGTGAGCATTGCTGATGTTACTAAGGTAACCCGTAGTGGTCGAGTGTTTGGGTCGATATTCCCAAAAGATGTAGAAGATTCAACAGTTGGTAAGAAGGTGGAAGTACCTGCGGTAGATCCAATTAGCACTTCAAAGCGTTAGTATGGTGAATCTAGCAATTTGAAGACTAATGATAATGATGAGGTACTTCGGTTAATAAAGAAAAGTGAGTTTAATATGGTGGAGCAGCTGCTCCAAACCCCCCAAAAAATTTCAGTATTGTCTCTGCTAATGAATTTAGAAGCGCACAAAGAAGCACTGCAAAGAGTTCTAGAGCAAGCATTCGTGGAACATGATGTTACGGTGGATCAATTCGATCATATTGTGGCTAACATCACTTCTTGCAACAATCTCAGTTTTTGTGATGAAGAACTCCCTGAGGAGGGTAGGAATCATAGTCTGGCTTTGCATATCTCTATAAATTGCAAAGATGGCGCTTTATCCAATGTACTTATTCACACCGGATCTTCTTTGAATGTGTTGTCGAAGTCAACATTATCAAAGTTGTCATATCAAGGAGCGCCTATGAGGTATAGTGATGTAATCGTCAAAGCTTTTGACGGTTCATGCAAAACAGTGATAGGTGAAGTGGACCTTCCGGTGAAGATAGGTCCGAGTGATTTTCAAATTACTTTGCAAGTAATGGATATCCACCCGGCCTACATTTTTCTGTTGGGAAGGCCATGGATCCATGAGGCGGGAGCTGTTACCTCCATATTGCATCAGAAATTGAAATTTGTCAAGAATAGGAAGCTTGTTATTGTTGGCGCGGAAAAGGCGTTGTTGGTTAGCCACCTGTCATCTTTCTCTTACGTTGAAGCTGAGGATGAGGTTAGAACTCTATTCCAAGCCTTATCTATTGCTGCTGAAAAGATAGTTGGGGCACCTATGTCCTCATTGAAAGATGTGAGGAAAATTGTTGAAGAAGGTAATGTAGATCAGTGGGGGCGCATGGTAGAGGTCTCCGACAACAAGAACAAAACTGGTATGGGTTTTCAGCAAGGTTCATCAACTACTAGACCAGAGGATATGCAACTTAGCTTCCGTAGTCGAGGGTTCATTCATGGAAATGAACAACACTTAGTTGTTGTGCTAAAGGATGACGAAGAGGAAGACTGCACCAATTTTGTGATGCATGGAAAAGCTTGCAACAATTGGACTGTTGTTGATATTCCAGTTATTTTGCATCGATCTAAGTAATTGCTTTTATTTGTTTTAAAAAAATCCTTCTCCTATGCCTAAGGAAGAAGTGAACATTGTTGGGCATTTCAAATTTGATCATCAATAAAATTAATTCTATTCATACACATCTATGATGTTTGTTTTTACTTTTTGCTTTATTCTAAAAATGGTAATCACAAAAAAACATAAATAAACAATATAATTGTCCATCTGCATAATATTTGGTCACAAATTCCCTTCTCTAAAATTAAAATATCAAATCATTATGCAGGTTGGTTTCTAACCCCATTGAATACAATGATCCTTCTCCTTCTCCAAATTTTGAATTCCCTGTGTTTGAGACCGAGGAGGAAAGTGATGAATAAGTGAGTGATGAATTGTCTCGTCCTCTTGAGCATGAAGGAAAAGCCATTCAGCCATTCGAAGAGCAAATTGAGTTAGTCAACTTGGGTTTCGAGGATGATGTGAAGGAATTCAAGATTGGGTCTCGATTGTGTCCAGATGTTAAGAAGGGGTTGATTGATCTCCTTCGAGAGTATTCAGATGTGTTTGCTTGGTCCTATCAAGACATGCCTGGTTTGGATTCTGAGATTGTGGAGCATAGATTGTCGTTGAAGCCAGAATGCCCGTCAGTCAAGCAAAAGTTGAGAAGAACGCATCCTGATATGGTTGTGAAGATTAAAGAAGAAGTGAAAAAGCAAATTGATGTCGGTTTCCTTGTGACCGATGAGTATCTGCAATGGGTGGCCAATATTGTGTTTGTGCCGAAGAAAGATGGAAAAGTCCGCATGTGTGTCGATTATAGAGATTTGAATAAAGCCAATCCGAAAGATGATTTCCCTTTGCCACACATTGATATATTGGTGGACAATACTGATAAATTCAAAGTCTTTTCGTTTATGGATGGATTTTCCGGATATAATCAGATCAAGATGGCACTCGAAGATATGGAGAAGATCACATTCATTACACCTTGGGGAAAATTCTATTTTAGAGTGATGCCTTTCGGTTTAAAGAATGCTGGTGCAACTTACCAAAGAGCAATGACTACTCTTTTTCATGATATGATGCATAAAGAGATTGAAGTTTATGTCGATGACATGATTGCTAAATCAATTGATGAAGAGGAACATGATGAGCATTTGTTGAAGCTATTCCAGTGTTTGAGGAAGTATAAACTCCGCTTGAATCCCAATAAGTGTACTTTTGGTGTTCGTTCTGGTAAGTTGTTGGGCTTTATTGTCAGCGAGAAGAGTATTGAAGTTGATCCTGCCAAGGTCAAAGCAATACAAGAGATGCCTGCGCCCAAAACTGAGAAGCAAGTTAGAGGTTTTCTTTGTCGCTTGAATTATATCTCAAGATTTATTTCACACATGACTGCCACATGTGCGCCTATATTCAAGCTTCTTAGGAAAGATCAGTCTTGTGATTGGACCGAAGGCTGCCAGAAATATTTTGACAGTATCAAGGAGTATCTGCTTGAACCTCCGATTTTGTCTCCACCTGTTGAAGGAAGACCATTGATCATGTATTTGATTGTGCTCGAAGATAGTATGGGTTGTGTCATTGGTCAGCAAGATGAGACTGGAAAGAAAGAATTTGCAATTAACTACCTCATTAAGAAGTTCACCGACTATGAGACTCGGTATTCTATGCTAGAGAAGACTTGTTGTGCATTGGCTTGGGCTACTAAGCATCTGCGCCAATATATGTTGAATCATACCACTTGGTTGATATCCAAAATGGATCCAATCAAGTATATATTTGAGAATCCGGCTTTAACTGGGAGGATTGCCCGTTGGTAGATGTTGTTATCAAAATATGATATTGAATACCGATCTCAGAAAGCAACCAAAGGTAGTATCTTGGCTGACCATTTGGCTCACCAACCGATTGAAGATTACCAGTTAGTGCAATATGATTTTCCTGATGAAGAGATCTTGTACTTGAAAATGAAAGATTGTGATGAACCATTGCTTGAAGAAGGGCCAGAACTTGGTTCCCATTGAGGCATGGTATTTGATGGAGCTATTAATCAATATGGTAATGACATTAGGGCAGTGATTATTACTCCTCAAGGCACGTATTTTCCATTTACATCTAGATTGACTTTCAAGTGTACAAACAATATGGCAGAGTATGAAGCTTGCATTATGGGGCTTGAAGAGGCCATTGATCTCAGAATCAAATATTTAGACGTCTATGGAGATTCAGCTTTGGTTGTGAATCAGATCAAAGGTGAATGGGAGACGAATCAACCCGGTTTGATACCATATAGAGATTATGCGAGGAGGATTTCAACTTTCTTTACAAAGGTTGAGTTTTATCATATCCCTCGAGATGAGAACCGGATGGCAGATGCTCTTGCAACGTTGGCATCAATGATTGTAGTGAAGTATTGGAATGAGGTTTCCAATTTGACTGTAATGCGTCTTGATAGGCCAGCTCATGTGCTTGTTGCTGAAGAGATCAAAAACGAGAAGCCGTGGTATTATGACATCAAGTGTTTCCTCCAAAGTCAGATTTACCCGCCTGGGGCATCTTTGAAAGATAAGAAGACTTTGAGAAGATTAACCGACAATTTCTACCTAAATAGTGACGTTTTGTACAAGAGAAACTTCAACATGGTTTTGCTCAGATGCGTGGATAGACGCGAAGCTGACCTGTTGATGACTGAAGTCCATGAAGGTTCCTTTGGTACTCATTCCAATGGACACGCAATGGCGAAGAAAATTTTGCGAGCAGGTTACTATTGGCTGACAATGGAATATGACTGTTGCAAGTTTGTGAAGAAATGCCACAAGTGTCAAATATATGCGGATAAGATTCATGTTCCTCCGACACTGTTGAACGTCATTTCCTCCCCATGGCCCTTTTCTATCTGGGGAATTGACATGATTGACATGATTGAGCCCAAAGCTTCAAACGGACATCGTTTCATTTTAGTGGCAATTGACTACTTCATAAAATGGGTTGAAGAGGCATCGTATGGAAATGTAACCAAGCAAGTTATTGTAAGGTTTATCAAGAATCAGATCATATGTCGTTATGGTGTGCCAAGTAAGATTATTACTGATAATGGATCGAACTTGAACAACAATATGGTGGAAGCTCTTTGTGAAGACTTCAAGATTGCACACCATAATTCTTCTCCCTACAGACCCAAGATGAATGGGGTTGTTGAAGCTGCGAATAAGAACATCAAGAAAATCATTCAGAAGATAGTTGTTACATATAAGGATTGGCATGAGATGCTCCCATTTGCGTTGCACGGGTATGGTACATCCATCCGCACTTCAACAGGGGTAACCCATTTCTCTCTTGTATATGGTATGGAAGCAGTGCTCCCTGTAGAGTTTGAGATTCCTTCATTGCGTGTTCTCATGGAAGCCAAGTTGACTGAGGCTGAATGGTGTCAGGCCAGGTATGATTAGCTGAATTTGATCGAAGAGAAGAGATTGACTGCCATGTGCCATGGTCAGTTATATCAGCATAGAATGAAGAAAGCTTTTGACAAGAAGGTCAGACCTCGGATGTTCAGATAAGGTGACCTTGGGCTTAAGAAGATTCTATCTTTCAAACCAGATTCTAGGGGAAAATGGACTCCTAATTATGAAGGCTCATATGTTGTTAAGAGAGCCTTTTCAGGCAGTGCTTTGCTTCTTACAACTATGGATGGTGAAGAGTTCACTCGCCCTGTGAACGCAGATGCAGTCAAGAAATACTTCGCCTAGAAAGAAAAGAACAACTCGCTAAATTGAAAACCTAAAAGGGCGGCTTAGGCAAAAATGAGCGTCTCAGTGGATTGAAAATCCGAAAGGGCGATCCAGGCAAAAATTAGAGGCATAAAAAGGGAAAGAATCATCCCGACAAATTGAGTACCCCACCTTGGGAAAATTTATGCAAAAAAAGGGATTATGGCAAGTAACTGCATCCTGATGATTTTCAGATTTGAAAACTTTGTTGAGCACAAGGGTTGACGGTGATTCATCATCCCCAGTAGCGGCCAAAAGCACAGTGAACATCAAGAGTTGGTGGAAGGATTAGTGGTCATTTGTATTCAATGTAACCCTTTTCTATATAAATTACCATTTTCAACTTTGTAAGGATCTATGGAGTCTTGTCATTTACAGACTACCATTCTATTAAATAAAGTTGAGCTTTTATCCAATTGTTTCTACTCTTATTTATTTCAGCCAAATAGTTTTAAATTTTATTATGATCATTTTTGAAATTAAAATCTTTAAATCAAAATCATTTTCTTAAACATATAAAAGCATGAATCCTAAGCAATCGATTTCATTTAGAAGGAATGTCAACAGTGGTTCGAAAGCAGTAAGCCCTAAGTGTGGAGCATTATTGGTCTTCTCCAAGCAGTAGGCGCAATTTCTCTTTTATTCCCGACAACATCGTTCAACACCCCGTGGTCGTTGGTTTCCCCAAGCAGTTGATTCTCCGTTGTCCCCAACCGAGTGGTTGATTTATCTCCCAACGGAACTTGTGGTTATTTCCCTGTGGAATATATATTACCCAGCTTATTTTCATCTCCAGCAGAATAAGGATGGTGCCCTCAGCAGTTCAGGTGGTCGCAGTAGAGCTTTGGTTTCCCCACCATATCGCCATCCGATTCGCTCCCAGTCAGAGTTTCCTCCTGGTTTCTGAGCAGCTATTTGTGTCTATCCTCTGCACGGTTGTCTCCCATTTAATATGGTATTGACCTAAAATTCCCCGCATACTCGATAACATGTTTTCTCAGTAGATCTCCTCTTTCCCCCGCTAGATTTTAGCCTTTGGTATGTTGATCTCTTTTTTCTCCATCAGTTGTCTCCCTCTTTTGTGGATTGACCGATAATTGTACCGACGATTCAAATCTGCAACACCTTTGTATCCTGTGCGATAGTTTTGTCAGCATAATCATCACATATACATATAAATATACTTATACATATACATATACATGCACTTATATAATTCCATTATTGCAACATCACATTGATTGACTCATTCCTGTTATCTTAAATTCTCTGTTATGGCGGTACTTTATCCCCATACAGGTTTGGTGTCTGTCCTCCCTCAATTGTAGAGTGTCAACCCCTTAAGCAGAAAGATTTAACCTTTCTCCTTTCCCCACTGAGTTATTTTCTCGTGGATGATTATTACTTTAGTTTCCTCCCCAGTTGATTATCTGGATGGAACTACTCCCCTTGAGTTATACCCTCATCTGGGTGAGTCTTGATTGATCGTTTCTTTCTAGCTCTTACCTAGATAGATGCTTTGGGTCCCTAAGAATTTATTACCCAATAACTGGTAATATTCTTCTTAGTTTGCAGTTTGTTACTTCTTGCCCAATACCCGACAAAGGTACCTCTGTTTTCTCCTCAGTGGAGTCCCCATTGGATTCATTTTTTATGTTTCCCAGGAAGTATATCCTTGATATGTTCATCCTAACCGACGATGGATATTTTCTTCCTTCGCTTTGAGTTTATCCTTGATATGTTCATCCTAACCGATGATGGATACTCTCATCTTTGGTATTCTACCCAGTAAAAAGGTAGTTATAATCCCTATTTTGTTCCCTAGAGAATCAATACTTGATATGTTCATCCTAACCGATGATGGATTTTCCTTCTCTTTGCGGTCTTCTTCCCAGTAATCGGTAGTTGTAAATCCTGCTTTTCTTTCCCCTTGCAGAGTTTATCCTTGATATGTTCACTTTAAACAGTGGCGAATACTCTCTCCTTTGGTATTCTATCCAGTAACTGATAGATGTAATTCCTATTTCTTTCTCGCAGAGTCTATCCTTGATATGTTCATCCTAGCTGGTGACAGATTTTCTCTTTGATGGTAGTCTATCTAGCATTCATTAGATGTAATTCCTACTTTTTGCTCAGTTGGTTTATCCTTGATATGTTCATCTTAACCGATGACGAATATCCTCCTTGACATCCCAGGCAAGTTTATCCTTGATATGTTCATCCTAACCGATGACATATTTTCTTTCCTTTGAGTTTATCCTTGATATGTTCACCTTAACCAATGACGGATATTCTCATCTTTGGTCTTCTGCCAGTAACTGGTAGTTGTAAATCCTATTTCTGCAGTTTTCTCCCAGCAAGACTATTCTTACCCAGTAACTGGTAATGAATACTCCCTCCTGGCAGTTTCCAGTGAGTCATCCTTCATATGTTCATCCTAACCGATGACGGGTGTCCTCTCTATCAAATCTTTATTATCTCCTTACCCAGTAACCGGTAGTGGATAGTAGATTTCTACTCCTCCTGTGTTGAAGTTTATTTCTTCCCCAATTGAGTTGATTGCGTATTTCCTTAGCGAAATCGCTTTTCCTGCATGATGTTTTTTTTTCCTCGGCTGAGTCTTTCCATTTTTATGGAATTCCTCCCCCAGTAGTTTTTAAGTCGTACCTTGGCCTACGCATAACCCTTTCTATCCCCTCAGAGTCTATGTCTCACCAGTGAGCTTTCCTTACGAAATGCATTATGCTCATGCTGGTCTCTCTGATTTCTTTTCCTTTGTGGCAACATTTCCCCACAGATAATTCACTTTTACATTCATATCATATGCATCATGAGGTCTCTTAGGGACCAAAATTTGTTTCTATATGTTATTATTTAAGCCCATTCAACTGAGTCGATACGAAGATTTTAACCTTCACCTCCTCAGTTAGAATGTCCTTAAATAGGGGCAGCTGTAACACCCCAATTTTGACCCTAAGATCCCTCATGCAATTTCATCATATGCATTAGCATTGGGATCATACCTTGGCATCCTCCTTACCCCTCTTTCACCGGGTTTGTGTTGGGAGAGATCACCAAGCACCATGTGATTGTATCATACTTGTATATTATTATTTTACTAATCAAATACCAATAATATGTCTTTGCATTTGCCTAACTCTTTTGTAGGTAGGGCATGATCACCATTGATCTGTCAAGTTCATATCTAGGGTTTAAGACCCTCATGGCTAAAAGCACAACCAAGGATTGATCCAAAATGTATCAAAGCATCATATATTAGTCCCAATGATCTCTACATTTTATTCTAATAAAGTATTCTTCAAGAGTTTGGAGTTGGTTTGCCTTGGAAACCCTAGTTTGTCTAGGTATCTTGAGCAACTTCTTCAACAAGCTACCTCACCAATTGATCAAATTTCTCAAGGGACACTTCAAAATTCATCATCTTAAGCATATATGATCTACCATGAGCCTAAAAAGTCAAGAGAGTTGGAAGTTAGCAAGTTGGTTGATGGTAGTTGGCCAGATGAATTCATCTGATCAAAACTGGGCCCCCTAGAATTTATCTCCTACCATTTTCACCATATGGAAATGATTCCAAGATAAACATTACTCTAAATGACATTCCAAACAACTTTCATGTTGATACCTAGATCTAGTTTTGCTTGGAAAATCATTTTCTATGTTGAAACATTATAGGTCATTTTGTCTAAACCCTAATTTGAAAGTCAAATTACCAAGGCCATAACTTGCTCAATTTTTATTATATTAAAGATTTCCAAGTTTCAAAATCAAATACAAGATATCTACTTCAACTTTGATGTTTGGAGTGAAATCTAAATCAAATTTTATGAGCATGTGATATGAGGATACATTATAGGTCATTTTTACCCTATACAATTGAACAAGTGATTTTCCTCAAATTCAAAAATGAATAACTCTATCATTCTAAATCCAAATGACATAAAATATGTTACCATTTTGAAGGTCTTTCAAATATCTACAACGTTTATGAAGACACTTTTCTCATTTGGAACTCACATAAAAAGTTAAGCAAGGTGGAATTTTGAGGTATATGACTTGACACTTAGAAAAATTTCAACATGTTGAAATTTCCAAACTTCCACCTCAAAATTCACCATGCTCCAAGTTCCAAATGGAAAAGTTTCCAACATAAGAGTTGTTCCCCTTGATCTAAGCTTTCCAAAGAGTCATATTTCATCCATTTTGGACAAGGTTTGCTAGGGTTGCGCATGGTTTTAATAGGTATGCATCAAGTGGAAAGATCAAATGTTCAAAACATCACATTGCATTGCCTTGCCATTCAAGCTTCATTTCAACTTAATTTTAGATGTATTTGGACCCTAGTGCATTGCTTCATGGGCATGTACACGCCCATGCAAGCTTGTGCATGACCTTGCCAAATTTGGAAGCAAATTCAAGTGTGCAAATATCACTCCCAATTGCTATAAATACAAACCCTCTGAGCTCATTTGAAAGGACCTTTGCGCGCTAGCTTCTCCCCCTCTCTTCAAACCCTCACAATTCAAAGGAAAACCTAAGAATTTTCATTTGAAAATTAAGTTTGAATCTCACTGTCTAGAGATTCAAAAACTCCAGGATCCAAAGCTTTGTTCCAATGCTAAACTATTTCTGCAAGCTTCCTGAGTGTGATCAAGCAAGGTTTGAAGCAAGCAAGATCAAGTTCTGCACAACATTAAAGGTATTTTCCAGAAATTTTCTTCTCTTCGATTCTCACTCAATTCTCATCAATTCTCTTGGATCTTTGATTGTCTAAAGTTCTACCAATGTAGGCAAGAAGATTGAGTTGCTTTGAGGTCAAATCAAAGCAACTCAGTTGACACACCTCAAAATTCAACTCCTCATATCTTTCTATATATTTGGAGTTAGTTAAAATTGAGGCCAGATTCGTGCTCTACGCCATTTTTTCTTTCAGATCATGTCCTCTTCTTTCATTTATGTGATGGTGATGACCGAACCAATCCGGTGAGGCTCGCCTGAGATGGTGACCGGAGTTTCAGCGTCGGTGATGTGCTGGATAGGTTCAGAGCCATTGATCTTGTTCAAAATATTTTAATCTCACGCGTTTCTTGTAATTACCACTTGCGTTACGCGTTGACTTGTGACTATGGTGGAAAGTATGTTGATGGCCACTTAATCTGCCACCTCAATTAATGAGGGAGATCAAGTGGTCCACGTTTTTTCTGAATATTTGAATTTCATTTTATTTGTCTTATTTTCACTAATTCATAATAATTTTAATATTGATCCAGAAAATTTGAGAGTTTCACCAAAAAAATTCAAATAAAATCCTCTTTCATATTTTGAATTAAAATTATTTTTTGGATCATTATTAATACTTTTCATGATTTAATTTATTTTATGAATATTTTTAATTGTTTAAAAATACTTTTAAGTTTCCAAAAATTCTGAAAAAATTTCTCCAAGGTCCTTTGACCTTGTTTGACCTATGATAAATCTCATGGCCATTTCTTTGGTGTTTTAATGAGGTTTTAGGAATTTGACAAACCATATTTAATTTAATGTACTATTTTTAGTATTTTTAAATTGAATAAATGCCAAATAATTGTGTTGAGCCATTTTAATGGTCTTTGTAAGTTTGACTTGTGTTGTTGGGCCTTGGTCAAGGTTGATTTGACTTTGCTAGGTTAAGATGATTGGATTTAGGGGATTGATGGAATATACATTCCATCTCCCAAAATGAATGAATGATCTTAACTTGGTAAAAGTCCTCCCTTGTCCAATTTGAGTTTTGATCCATTCCCCTCCCTCTTCATCTAATTCCCTTTCTTTATGCATCCATTTTATTTGACCTATGATTTCTCTATATCCTAAGGCTAGTTGATTACAAAATCAACATAAGTATGGATGAGATTAGGCCACCATTTTTGCATATTCTTTTTGTGTGTGGTATGTTCCATGAGCATGGTCTATTATACTATGTCTCTAACATGCATTAACACCAAAATTCTATTGCCCAGCCTCAAATAGTTGTGACTTCTACATAAGTCCAATTACGATTGCTTAGCATAGTGCTAAATTTTGACATAAAAAGGCATAACATTCTAGTTAGTGAGATTCTAAGTCTCCCCTCTTTCATGGTATTGTGTGGAAACTTGGCATTTTTTCCTTCCTTTGGAAGATGTCTTGGTTCAAGGATCCATGCTTGTGATAAGTGGGTTGAGTGTTCTCCAAAGAATGACTTAAAATAAAAAGCAAAAGCAATACTAATTTCTAACTCATTAACAACTAACATTTAATTTCAAGTCATTTACCTTAATGCAATTTAACTTCAAGCTTTATTCATTTGCCATTATTCATATCATTCTAATTGTTTATGTTAATGTCATTTTCACTTTGTCCACTTGGGCCATATTGTGTGATATATCTTGTTTGTGTATATTTTGTTTGCTTGTGTGGTCTTTGACCATTAATGTACATAATAAGAACAAAAACTCTAAAAAACATCTTGTGTGGACTGTTGATTTGATCTGAGACAATTGGACTTAGAATTTAGGCAACACTCCCTATGCAAAGGACTTGGCCAATGCCAACTTTTATGAAACCAAGTGCTTGTAATTTTAAACTTCATCTAATACATCATTGAAGATCTATTTAAGTTCATCTGCAACATGATCATTATGAAGCTGTTACTTTGAACTTGTGACTTGTGGAATTCATCTGTTGCATGGGCAAATTTAAAGAAGATCATGGAGTTGCTAAGCTTGGATGTGGCTATCTTTATTTGATGCCTTGCTCTTTAATTTGATATATTATGCATTGTTTGTTGATTGATTCTAATGTCCAAGGGAATTTGGGTTTCTATATGACATTCTTGTCTATTGGATTGCATCCCATCATTGGTCAGATCTTTTCAACTCTTAACTTTTAAATTTATGCTTAGGATTAGTCTCTTCATCTCCTCCCCATTTCTTTAATTTCAAAGTCTCTCCCCCCTTTTAAAAACTTCTTTGCTTGTGCTTGTTGTTTTTTTCTTCTAAACTTTGACCATATTGCAAACTAGAAACTTTGGCATTATGCCATTGCATTTTTAAACTTATTTTCTTAAATAAACTTAATTATACTTTACTTAAAACTTTCAAAACGCCAAAAAGAACTAACTCATTCAAACCATTTTAGGCCTTTTTGCCTTTCAAACTTAATTTTGTTAAAAGCAATGCATCCACTTTGAAATTTATACCACAAACTACGAGGTTTTAATCCCTCATTTTATGTTGGTACGTAGGCACAAGTCTGAAGGTCTTATCAAACACAAAAATATAATTAATGAATTATTTTCTCATCCCTCCATTCTATTTGTTTGTAAACATCATTTTATACCAAAACACATAGGCACACAAGAAAGGGCTCCCTAGGAGTACCTAGGACATTTTGGGTGCTAACACCTTCCTTTTGTGTAACCAACCCCCTTACTTGTAATCTCTGGAATTTTATTAGTTTTGATTTGAAAACTTCTTATTTTTGGGTTTTGTTCGTACTTTTCCCTTGGAAACAATAAAAGCACGGTGGCGACTCTGGTTTTATTGACGTCTAGCTTATCCATAGCTTGATAGTCATGAATTTACCGCTACAGATGCGTCTCGAAGAAGGTGTCCACGAGGGACAATTGGTTAAATAAGGTGGTTCATCTAGCGGCGTCAGAAAGTAAGGATTTCGGTTTCCTAAGAAGAAAAAGCAAGACGTCATTACGGTGGTACATAGAAGACCAAGGCAGAGATATCAACAACAAAATATTACAGTAATAGATCCATCCTACCAGCCACAGTTCTTGCAACCATGTAAACCACAAGTTCAACAACGACAACAACAACCTCAGTACATTCATCATAATACCCCGCAATCGCAACAACAACCTCAATAATAGGCCCGTCCACAATACAACAATAACCAAGTTCAAATAAGGCCGCAATTTGATCCAATACCTATGACTTACATGGAATTATTCCCATCTTTGGTCGACAAGAAACACATTCAAACTATACCTCCTCCCCCTGTTCCAGAGACACTTCTGTATTGGTACAAAGCTGACCAGTTTTGCGCTTACCACCATGGGGCACCCCGACATGATCTAGAAGACTGTTATGGCTTGAAGTCTGACGTCCAAAGATTGATCAAAAGAAGAATTATGTCTTTCATAGATGTCAATCCAAATGTACAAGTCAATATACTACCTCAACATGGAGGAGATTCTATCAACATGGTGGAAGGTTGTCCTGGTACTTTCACAGTTTATGATGTATGTTATCTAGAGGGAGATTTGGTTGAAATGCACCTTAAGTTGGGTGAGCTCATCTATATGATGCCACACAACTATGAGGCTTGCGGACTTTGTCGTACAACTCTTTGTGGTTGTCGCATTGTAAGGGAAGACCCGCAAAAAGAAATAGACAACGAACTTATCTGAGTTGATAGAAACCATAACTTCAATCAAGTCGATATGGTTGAGGGCTGTCAGAGTAATTACCAAGTCTATGATGTGATATTTGTGAGAGGATATTTGGTTGAGATACACAAAAGTTTATTTCTGCTTGCTTTTGTTCCATCACATGATTATACCACCTGTGAAGTTTGTTCGATAAACCCACGTGCATGTTCCCTTGTACGACAGGATATCCAAGGATTTTTGAACGCATGAATTATCACTGTTGTCCATCCCAGAAATTTCAAGAACAATGTTAATGTTATAATCCCTCAGTTCAATGTTCCTGAACCCTTGGAGATCACATTCGATAGTCACAACTCTGCAAAGTCGCCTTTAGTTATCTACTTACCAGGCCCAGCTCCGTACCAATCTGACAAAGTTGTACCCTACAAGTACCAAGCTACCATGATCAGAGATGGTAAGGAGGTTCCTCTACCCTTTATTCCTTTTGTCATCAACATTGCCGATTTAAGTGGAGTTACAAGAAGCGGGCGTGTATTCACTACGGTACCACCAAGAAATGTTGAAGCTTTAGTTGGGAAGAAAATGCAAGTTGAGGAATCAACTGTGAGCAATAAACCTAATGTTATGGAAGAGTCCAGCAGGGCTAATATCAATTCAGAATTTGATGAGGTTTTGAGATTAATCAAGAAGAGCGAATACAAAACTGTGGATCAGCTCCTACAAACCCCTTCCAAAATATCTATTTTATCCCTGCTGATGAGTTACGAGGCTCATAGGGAGGCTCTACAAAAGGTTCTTGAGCAAGCTTATTTCGACCATGATGTAACGATTGGCCAATTTGACAGCATTGTCGCCAACATAACTGCCTGCAACAATTTGAGCTTCAGTCATGAAGAACTCCCAGTAGAAGGCAAGGATCACAACATGGCTTTGCATATTTCCATGAATTGCCTTACTGATTCTCTATCCGGTGTATTTGTAGACACAAGTTCTTCACTCAACGTCATGCCAAAATTAACTTTGTCTAGATTGAATTTTCAAGGAGCTCCTATGAGATCTAGTGGGGTTATTGTCCAAGCTTTTGACGACTCCAGAAAGACCATCATCGGTGAAGTGGATCTCCCCATGACAATTGGCCCACATACCTTTCAAATCACCTTTCAAGTGATGGATATCCATGCTTCTTACATTTGTTTTTTAGGTCGCCCTTAGATCCATAAGGCAATGGCTGTCACTTCAACTCTTCACCAGAGGCTCAAGTTTGTAAGAAAAGGGAAGCTAGTCACAGTATATGGAGAATAAGCTTTAGTGGTGAGTCACCTATCATCTTTTTTTTTTCGTTGATGCCGACGATGGGATTGTAACCCAGTTTCAAACTCTATCTATTGCTGACAAGAACATACAAGAGAATGGAGCTTCTATTCGTTTCTTCAATGATGCACGACAGTTAGTCGAAGATGGCTCAACGAGCGGATGGGGACAAGTTGTGAGTCTCCCCAAAAACAAATTTTGTGAAGGCCTTGGCTTCTCAACTACACCTTCAAAGTTTGATCAACAAGACACGGTTGTCCGTCTTATTCAAGAAACTTTTCAAAGTGGAGGATTCATCAACCCTACTCAATCTGAAACAAATGTTGTCATTGAAGAAGACCCTAAAGAGGATGCACAAAGCTTCGTGACGCATGGGATAGTCTGCCGAAATTAGATAGTTGTTGACGTTCCTATGATTTTTCATATTTCTAAGTAATATTTTATTGTCATTTTAAAAATAAAATAAAAATTTCCTTTCGTTCTTCCCAAGACGAAAGAGTATTTTGTTGGGCTTTGTTTCAAGTTCCCATTATTATTAATGAAAATGTTCATTTTGTCTTCCATTTTGTTTTACTTTTTTCCTTTAGAAAAATGGTAACCTAAAACGAACAAAAAAATCACTTTCAATATATGCATGCAAATTCCATTACTTTTATCCTAAAAACAAGCATAAATCATGTGTGTAGATTAATCAATGTCACATCCATTGAAAGCAATGACCCTATACCCTCTCCTAACTTTGATTTCCCTGTATTTGAGGTCGAAGAAGAAAGTGATGAAGAGATCCCATATGAGATATCCCGGCTACTTGAGCAAGAAGAAAAGACCATTCATCCTCACAAAGAGCCAATATAAGTGATTAACTTGGGTTATGAAGAAGATCAACAGGAGGTCAAGATTAGGGCATCGCTCACCCCATATGTCAAGGAGAGAATGATAGATCTTCTTAGAGAATATACAGATGTGTTTGCTTGGTCCTATCAAGACATGTCAGGTATTTATACTGATATTGTGGAGAATTATTTTTCGTTAAAATCAGAATGTCCACCAGTCAAACATAAATTAAGAAGAACACACCCAGAAATAGCTCTCAAGATCAAAGAAGAGGTTCAGAAGCAGATTGATGTCGGTTTTCTTGTTACATCTGAGTATCCTCAATGGTTGGCCAACATAGTGCCCATTCCAAAGAAAGATGGTAAAGTTCGAATGTGTGTCGACTATAGAGATTTGAGTAAGGCCAGTCCAAATGATGATTTCCCTTTGCCTCATATTGATATGTTGGTTGACAACACTGCTAAATTCAAGGTCTTTTCTTTCATGGATGGATTATCTGGTTACAATCAGATCAGAATGGCGCCCAAAGATAGGGAGAAAACATCATTTATTACACCTTGGGGAACATTCTGCTACAAAGCGATGCCTTTCGGTTTGAAGAATTCCGGTGCAACCTATCAACGAGCCATGACGATGCTCTTTCATGACATGATGCATAAGGAAATTGAGGTCTATGCGGATGACATGATTGCTAAGTACAAGACCTAAGAAGAGCATGTTGAGTATTTATTAAAGTTGTTTCAACGTCTGAGGAAGTACAAACTCCGTATGAACCCCAACAAATGTACTTTTGGTGTCTGTTCAGGAAAGCTACTAGGCTTCATCGTCAGTCAGCAAGGTATTGAGGTGGACCCTGATAAAGTCAGAGCCATTCAAGAAATTCCCACACCAACAACAGAGAAACAAGTCAGAGGATTCCTCGGACGTTTGAATTACATCTCCCGATTTATATCTCACATGATTTCTACTTATGGGCCAATTTTTAAGCTTCTTCATAAAGATCAAGGTTATGTGTGGACTAAAGACTGCCAGAAAGCTTTTGATAGTATCAAGGAGTACCTGCTGGAGCCTCCTATTCTGATTCCTCCAGTGGAAGGAAGACCTTTGATTATGTATTTGACCATATTAGAAGATTCCATGGGTTGTGTGCTCGGTCAACAAGATGAAACTGGAAGAAAAGAGCATGTCATTTACTATTTGAGTAAGAAATTCACAGATTGTGAGTCTCAATACTCTATGATCGAAAAAACTTGTTGTGCTTTAGCTTGGGTTTCCCGTTGTCTCCGCAAATATATGCTCAATCATACTACTTGGTTGATCTCCAAAATGGATCCAATCAAGTACATCTTTGAAAAACCTGCTTTAACTGGAAGAATTGCTCGTTGGTATATGTTGTTGTCAAAATCTGACATTGAGTACCATGCCCAGAAGGCAATAAAAGGAAGTATCTTGGCTGACCATTTAGCTCACCAGCCAATTGATGATTGTCAATCCATTCAATTTGACTTCCCCGATGAGGATGTAATGTACTTGAAAGCGAAAGATTGTGATGAACCGTTGCCAAGTGAAGGGCCAGATCCAGAATCCCGTTGGGGTTTGATATTTGATTGAGTTGTTAATGCTTATGGAAATGTAATTCGGGCAGTCATTGTCACTCCTCAAGGTTCTCATATTCCATTTACCGCAAGATTGACATTCATTTGTACGAACAACGTGGCAGAATATGAAGTGTGCATTATGGGTCTGGAAGAGACTATCGACTTGACAATCAAAATTCTTGATGTATATGGAGATTCAGCTATGGTGATTAATCAGATCAAATAAGAATGGGAAACCCGTCAACCTGATTTGATTCCTTACAAAGATTATGCGAGGAGGCTATCAACTTTCTTCAACCAAATTGAATTTCATCATATACCTCGTGAGGAGAATCAAATAGTAGAGGCTCTGCCAACTTTATCCTCTATGATTATTGTGAACCGGTGGAATGATGTGCCTATAATAAATGTTTTGCGCCTCGATATACCTGCTCATGTGTTCGTCGCAGAAGAGGTCATTGATGAAAAACCATGGTATCATGATATTAAATGCTTTATTCAAAGACAAGAGTACCAACCCGGGGCATCAAACAAATATAAGAAGACTCTTAGAAGGTTGGCTGGTACCTTCTTTCTGAATGAAGACGTGTTATACAAAATAAACTTTGACATGGTCTTGCTCAGATGCGTGGATAGACACGAAGCAGACATGCTGATGACGCAAATTCATGAAGGATCCTTTGGTACCCATGCCAATGGACATGCAGTGGCTAAAAGGATGTTAAGGGCGGGTTACTATTGGCTGACAATGGAATCTGACTGCTGCAAATATGTGAAGAAGTGCCATAAATGTCAGGTTTATGCTGATAAGATTCATGTGCCTCTGATTCTTTTCAATGTTCTCTCCGCTCCCTGGCCTTTCTCTATGTGGGGCATCGTGCAGCGGTAAATTCATGACCATCAAGCTATGGATAAACTTAACATCAATAAAACCAGAGTTGTCACCACGCTTTTCTTGTTTCCAAGGGAAAAGGGAAAACTACGAACAAAACCCAAAGATAAGAAGTTTTCAAATCAAAACTAATAAAATGCCAGAGATTACAGGTAAAGGGGTTGGTTACACAAAGGGAAGGTGTTAGCACCCAAAGTGTCCTAGGTACTCCTAGGGATCCCTTTTTTATGTGTGTATGTGTTTTGGTATTAAATGATGTTTGCAAGAAATAGAGTGTGGGGATGATAAAATAATTCACTAATTATATTTTTGTGTTTGACAAGACCTTGGGACTTATGCCTACGTACCAACATAAAATGAGGGATCAAAACCTCGTAGTTCGTGGTATCAATTTCAAAGTGAGTAAATTGCTTTTAACAAAAATTTAATTTTAGAAGAGGCACAAAAGGCCTAAAAGGGTTTGAATGAGTGTTATTTCTTTTTGTCTTTTGAAATTTTAAGTCAATATGATTAGATTCATTTACAAATTTGATTAAGAAAAAGAGTTTGAAAATGCAATGGCATAAGGCCAAAGTTTCTAATTTGCAATAAAGTCTAAGTTTTGAAATCACAAGCAAAGAAGGTTTTGAAATAGGGGAGAGATTTGAAATTTAAGAGATGGGAAGGAGACGAAGAGACTAATCCTAAGCAAAAATTTAAAAGTTAAGAGTTGAAAAGGATCTGACCAATGGGATGCAATCCAATAGACAAGAATGTCATATAGAAACCCATTTTTCCCTTGGACTTTAGAATCAAGCAATATCAATACACCAATAACAAGATGAAGAGCAAATGCATCGAATAAAGATAGCCACATCCATGCAAGCAACTTCATAGTCTTCTTCATGATCTTCCCCATGTATCAGATGACATACTCCATGAATGACTCAGAATAATGCATTAGACACAGGTTCAAAGTAACAGCTTTATCAAGACCATGATGCAGATGAACGCAAATAGATTCCAACACTTGCATCAGATGAAAGTTCAATTCACAAGCACTTAGTTTCAAAAATGTTGGCATTGGCCAAGTCCTTTTGCATAGGGAATGTTGCCTAAGTCTAAGTCCAAGTCTCAGATCAAATCCAACAGTCCACACAAATATTTTTAGGGGTTTTGTTGTTTATTAAGTATCTTAAGGTCAAAAGACCACAAACACAAACAGAATACACAAACAAGTATATACAATCACAATATATGGCTCAAATGATCAAAGTGAAAATGGCATTAAAATAAACATGTTAAATGGAATGTATAATGACAAATGATAAATGGGTTGAATTTAAAGTGCATAAAAATAAATGACTTGAAATTAAAAGTTAGTCAAAAGTTAGTTGATTAGAAGTTAGTGAAGTTTTGCTTTTCAATTGTTTTAAGTCATTCTTTGGAGAACCCTCGTCCCTCTATTCACAAGCATGGATCCTTGAACCAAGACATCTTCCAAAGGAAGGAAAAAAGGCCAAGTTTCCACACAATACCATGAAAGGGGGGAGAGTTACAATCTCACTTACTAGAATGTTATGCCTTTGTGTCAAAAATTTAGCGCTATGTTAAGCAATCATAATTGGACTTATGTAGAAGTCACAACTATCTGAGGCCGAGCAATAAAGATTTTGGTGTTAATGCATGTTAGAGATATGGTATAATGAACCATACTCCTAAAACATACCACACACAAAAAGAAAATGACAAAAGGGTGGACCTAATCTCATCCATACTTGTATTGGTTTTTCAACCAATTAGCCTTAGGATATTGAGATGTCATTGGTCAACGAGAGGAGTAGGATAGAAAGGGATTGAAGAAGAAGAGGGAGGGGAAATGAGACAAACACAAATTGGTCATGGGAGGAATTTTATTAAATTAAAATCATTCATTCATTTTGGGAGATGAACTGTACATTTCATCAATCCTCTAAATCCAATGATTTTAATCCAACAAAAGTCAAATCAACCTTGACCAAGGCCCAAACACAATAGTCAAACTTCACAAATCAATAAAAATAGCTCAACACAATTTATTTTCAATTAAACAAATTAAAAATTAATTAAAAATGCATTAAATTAAATTATGTTTGATCAAAACCTAAAACCTCTTCAAAACACCAAATAAATGGCCAAGAGATTTATCATAGGTCAAACAAGGTCAAAGGATCTTGGAGAAAAAATTTCAATATTTTTGGAAAGTCATAAGTATTTTTAAACAATTAAAAATATGCACAAAAACAATTAAATCATGAAAAATATTAATATTGATCCAAAAAATAATTTTAATTCAGAAAATGAAAGAGAAAAATATTTGAAATTTTTGGTGAAAGTCCCATATTTTTGTATCAATATTAAAATTAATATGAATTAATGAAAATAAAGCATTAAAACTGAAAATTCAGAAAATCAAAAATACGTGGACCATCTGATCTCCCTCATTAATTGAGGTGACATATCAAATGGATCAGAGTGTGTTTTCCATGTGTTCCCTAGTCAAATGACTTACATGTGTGGTAATCACTTTGGATGGCTAAGCTTAGAACACAGGACTCAGATTAAAGGGTTCTGGACAAGCCAACACACCACCGGAGCCATGGCTCGGGTCATCTTCTCCGGTGAGGACCATCAGACTGGTCCAAGCTCAACTCAAAGAAAAATGGAAAATGAGTACACTATTTTGAAGTAAAAATGCTTAGGAGCTCGAATCTGGTCTCAAATTTGTCTAACTCCAAGTATATAGGAAGATACAGGGAGTTGAATTTTGAGGATCATGATCTTAGTTGCTTCGATTTGACCTCTAAGCAACTCAATCTTGTTGCCTATATTGGTAGGACTTCAGACAACCAAAAATCAACAAGAATAGTGGAGAAACAAGAGAGAATTGAAGAGTGGAAAATCTAGAAAATTACCTTCAATGTAGCTTCAGATTGGCACGATCTTGCTCTCAATTATGCTTGGCCTTGCTTCAGATGCTTGATGGAGTAGAAATGGATCAAATAAAGGGGTGGACTCTTGGAGTTTCAATCTTAAAAACAGTGGGAGATTCAAACTCGATTTTCAAAGAAAATCCTCAAGCTTATCCTTTAATGGTGAGGGTTTAGGGTTGCTGAATTAAAGATTGCGCGCCAGGGTCATTTTTGAGTAAGAAAGGTCTTATTTATAGGCCATGAGATTGATAATTGCACACTTCCATTTTTGGCAAAAGTTTGAAAATCTCCCTTGCATGCTTGCATGAGTGTGTGATAGGCCCATCAAATGATGCACTTAGGTCCAAAATTGAGTGTAAGCAATGCTGGAATCATGTTGTCAAGCCATGCATTCGTGTATGAAGGGTTGAACTTGAAATCATCCAAATGGTCCTTCAACTTTAACCCATGTGCAAGTGCCTTATACTTTGTCCAAATGAGATTATTTTAGACTTTTTGGAAAGGTTAGGTCAAGAGGAACAACTTTCATGTTAAACACTTTTTCATTTGAAGCTTGTATCATGATGAATTTTGAGGTGGACGTTTGGAAAATCAAACATATTAAAAAAAATTCTAAGTACCAAGCCATATGTTCACTTCTTCCACCTTGAATAATATTTTCTATGGACTTAAAATGAGAAACGTTCCTTCATTAAAGTTGTAGATATTCCAAATACCTTCAATTTGGTCATAAATGTGACCTCATTTGGATTTAGCATGAAGGAGTTATTCATTTTAGAAGTTGAGGAAAATCACTTGTTCAATGGTATTGGCCCAAAATGACCTATAATGTTTCCTCTTGGCACATGCATTTGCAAGTTTAATTTGAACTTACTACAAACATAAAAGTTGAGGTAGACATCTTGAATTTGATTATGCAACTTTAATGGCGTTCATCTCATAACAATTGATCAAGTTATGGTCTTGGTAAGTTGACCTTCAAACTAGGGTTTAGACAAAATAACCTATAATCTTTTACCATAAAAAATGACTTTCCAAGAAAACCTAGATCTAGACCTAAAAATGAAAGTTGTTTGGAGTGTAATTTAGAGTAACTTTGCTCTTGGAATCATTTTCATATGACAAAAATTGTAGGAGATAGGGTCTAGGGAACCCCAGTTTTGACCAGTTGAATTTCTTTGGTCAACCACCATGAACCAACTTGCTAGCTTGATATTCTCTTGAATTTTGGGTCTCATGGAGGATCATATATGCATAAGATGATGAAATTTTAAGTATCCCTTGAAATATTTGATCAATTGGTGAAGAAACGTGTTGAAGAAGTCACACAAGATACCCAGATGAATTAGGGTTTCCAAGGCAAACCAACTCCAAACTCTTGATGATTTCTTGATCAAAATAATATGTGAAGATCATGGGGATCCATATATGATACTTAGAGACAATGTTGACCAATTCTTGATTGAGCTCCTTACAATGAGGGTCTTAAACCCTAGATATGAGCTTGATAGAGCATAGGTGAGCATACATACTACCTACAAAAGAGTTAAACTATACAATGACATATTTTTAGTTTTTTGGTTTGTAAATGACAAAAAAAAGTATGATACAATCAAATTATGCTTGGTGATCTCTCCCAGTGCAAACCCAATGAATGAGGGGTAAGGAGGATGCCAAGGTGTGATCCCAATGCTAATGCATATGATGATATATCATGAGGGATCTTAGGATCAAAATTGGGGTCTTACACATCGACATGATTGGTACGATTGAGCCCAAAGCTTCCAACGAACATTGTTTCATTCTGGTGGCTATTGATTATTTCACAAAGTGGGTTTAAGCGACCTCATACGCCAATGTGACCAAGCAGGTGGTAGTCAGATTTATCAAGAATCAAATTATTTGCCATTATGGTGTTCCAATTAAGATCATTACTAATAATGGATCAAACTTGAACAACAAAATGATGAAAGAAATGTGTGCAAAATTCAAGATTGAACACCATAACTCATCTCCTTGCAGGCCCAAGATGAATGGGGCCGCTGAAGCTGCGAACAAGAATATAAAGAAGATCATCTAGAAAATGGTTGTGACTTACAAGGACTAGCATGAGATGCTCCATTTTCTCTACATGGGTATCGTACATCTGTTCTCACTTCAATTGGGGCAACACCCTTTCTCTCTTGTATATGGCATAGAAGTAGTGCTCCCCGTGGAAGTTGAGATCCCGTTAATGAGAGTCTTGATGGAAGCAGATTTGTCTGAGGCTGAATGGTGCTAGAGTAGATTTGATCAGTTAAATTTAATTGAAGAAAAGAGGATGAAGGCTTTATGCCATGTTCAATTGTATCAACAAAGGATGAAGAAATCTTTTGATAAAAAGGTTCAACCTCGTGTGTTAAGAGAAGGCGGCCTCGTCCTCAAGAAGATCTTGTATTTCATTGCTAATTTTAGGGGCAAGTGGTCTCATAATTATGAAGGACCATATGTTGTTAAGAGAGCTTTCTCTGGGGGTGCTTTAATCCTTACAACTATGGATGGTGAGAAGCTCCCTCGTCCTGTGAATGCTGATGCAATCAAGAAATACTTCGCCTAAAATATAAAAGAACAACTCGCTAAGTTGAAAACTCGAAAGGGAAGCTTAGGCAAAAAAAAGCATCTCGGTGGGCCGAATACCCGAAAGGGCGGTCCAGGAAAAAGTTAGAGACATAAACAGAAAATGATTATCCTGGTAGATTGACACCCGCAAGGGACAATCTAGGAAAAAGTTAGGGATTATAGCAAGTAACTGCATCAGGCCATACTTGATCAACTTAAAGCGACCTCGCCCATCAAAGTCTTCTCAATCAAATTACTCTCTCCAGAAGCTCGAACACAATGGATTTCAAAGTTGATAGGGAGAATAGTGGCCATTGCATTTTAATGTAGCCTTATTCTGTATTTACCATTTTTTCCATCTTTGTAAATGATCTATGGAGTCCCGCCATTTGCGGACCACCATTCCTTCAATAAAACTCGAGACTTCATCCATTTGTTTGCAACTCTTATTTTACTTCCTTATCGCAAAATGACTTTTTACTTTTGATAAGAAAATTCTTGAAACAAAAGTTTAAAATATTTTGTTCTTGCTTTTAAGAAGTGTGCGTTTGTTTCTTTTAATTTATGAACACAATAAGGAATGTCAACAGTAATCCCATAAAAGGTTGGATCCTGATGTGTGGAGCTCAGTGCTTTCTTAAAATAATGTCTTTATTTTCCCCAATGAAATTGCAGCAGTGGATGATTTTTACTTCTTTAGGAGACCTTCCCTCCATTTGGCACCATTATGTTGGCATGCCCGAAGAAGATTGGACTTGAAGGCAACTTTACTCCATTGACGACTTCTTGTTTTATCTCAAGTGAGGCTTACATCCTGTTGAGATTAGTCGAGTGTTCATTTGTATTGGGATATTTATTTCATCTCCAGTTCATCTACCATTACCTTTTTTGTCAGCATAAATATGACACACATTCACGCATGCATATGCGTCATGCGTAATTAAATTCATAGTTCATATTCATATTGCATCCCATGTGTTGCTTTACTTAACTTGGTTGCGTTTATCCCCCAAGTGATATATATTTCCTCTCTTCAGTAGAGTCGTCGACCTTAAGCAGAAAGTGTATACCCTTTCTAAATCCCCACTAAGTTTATTCCTCGTGGAAGATTTTGCTTTAGCTCTACTTTCCATACTTGGATAAGATAAATCCCCAGTTTGAGATCATTCCTCACTGAGAAGAGTCTTGTTTGACTATCCCTCTCCAGTTTATTCCTGGATTGAACCTGATGTCTGACATGTCTAATATTGAATCTCTCTAGGCTGTAAAAACCTAGATTGATGGTACATTTATTTTGTACCTTCAAATACTTCGATCCCTCATGGAGAAAACTTGTTTATGGTTTCCCATCAAAGACAAATTTTGGTCCCCAACAATGTTCTTGTAACACTCCCTTTGAAATCCCTACCAAACAATAAGTGGTAGTCTCTTTATTTGAGAAGCTTGTTTTGTTCCTGGATTTTTGTTTCGAATGACAAATGGCAGTCTCTTTTCCGAGAAGTTTGTCTCTTCCCAGTGAAGTTAGCACACATATCAACTTCTTTATTCTTCCATTAAATGGTTATTTCTCCGGAAAATACTTGTCATAGAAGTTTGTTGGAGCTCTTTCACCTTTTTCAAGTGGAGCACTTGATTAAAGAAGAAACTGAGACCCGTTCGTGGAATACAACCCGAATCGTTTGTTAAAGTTTATTTTCCCTTTTCAAGTTGAAAACTTGATTAAAGAAGAAATTGAAGCCCATTTGTGGCATACAACCTGAATCGTGTGAAGATTTATTTGACAACAAGTGGCGGTCTCTTTATTTGAGAAACTTCTTTCGTTTTGGACGAAAAATAATTATTTTTTTGAGAAGTTTGTCTATCCCCAGTGAGGCCCTTTCACTAAATGGTTATCTCTCCGGAAAATTCCTGTCAGAGAAGTGTTTTGGAGCTCTTTCACCCTTTTCAAGAGGAAGTCTTGGTTAAAGAAGAAACTGAGACTCGTTCGAGGCATACAACCCGAATAGTTTGTTGAAGTTTATTTATCCTTTTCAAGTGAAATACTTGATTAAAGAAGAAATGGAAACCCATTTTATGGCATACAATCCAAATCATGGTTGAAATTTATTATCCAACGAGAAATGGTAGTCTCTTCTCCAAGAAGTTTGTCCATTCCCCAGTTGAAGTTTATCAACATATCAATTACTCTTCCGTCAAATGGCTATCTCTCCAGAAGAATCCCGTCAGAGAAGTTTGTCGAAATCTATCACTTTTTCTTCCCTAGAGTAAAGTTAAAAACGGCTAATGGCAATTTCCCCAGTAAGCCCGGTATCAAAAATCATCCTCATTCAAATGGCTATCTCTCTGGAAGATTCCCGCTAGAGAAGTTTGACAAGATTCCTTTTAGATGATGCTATTCTTTTATTTACTTGAGAAATTCTGTTTTGAATATCCCCAGTGGAGTCATTGGTTCCCATCTCCCATTTAGTGATCACCCTTTTCTCAAATGAAAATCTATTAAAGAAGAAATTGGATCCTTTTTTTCCAATATTGGAAGTTGGTTCTCATTCAATTATCAAAACTTACGTTCTTGTTCCCTGGTGGAGTGTTAATTTTACCCCCAGTAATTTAAACACTTTTCCCAGCTTGTTAGCCTTTGGTGTTATTCCTCGGTGTTAGTCCCTCTTCTCTCTGCTTGGTTTCTCCAGCAGTAGTGTGTCTCTTGTGGCATCATAACCCATGAAATTCATAGTCTTGAATTCATATCATATCATAAGCATCATTGCGGTATCTTAGGGTAAAAATTTGTGCATTTTAATATTCAAGTCCCTCCAATCTCGTCGAGACGAAGATTTCAACCTTCATATCTCCGGATGGAGGAAACTTAAATAGGGACAGCTGTAATAGCCTAATTTTTAACCCTAAGATCCCTTATCATTTGCATAACATCAAGTTCATCAAATAATTTTTTGTATATCCTTATGCTTTGCTGACCCCACAAAAATACAAAAGATATATATATATATATATATATATATATATATATATATATATATATATATATATATATATATATATATATATATATATATATATATATATATATATATATATATATCTTGCTTCGCTTTGTTTGCAAGTTAGGGTTTTGGCATCAAGAAGTGCAAGGGATGGATCAATCAAGGTATTCTGGTAATAAATATCGCAAGGTGATCCAGATTCTCCCTCCATAAACAATCAAAGTTTATACTCACCTCAATTCAAGTTCATCAAGCCACAATTCATCTGACACTCCAAATTAGGGTTTTGGTCAAAGTCCACTTAATGTTGACTCTTTGAAAAAAGCATGATCCTATGGATTGAGGCAGGATACAGGGTACTCAAATGTATCCTTATAATCCACTTATACAATTCAAATGGCTCAAGAGGTTAGGTTCATGAACAGATGAAAGTTTGAACACAATTGATGAAAAAGTCAACAAATGCTTAAAGTCAAAGTTTGACTTTTAAGAGTTTTGGTCAACTATGGACTTTTCAAGTCAAGGATTATGAAAATATGATCATTGAAGTCATTTGATCAAGTTTAGTCAAGAAAATCAAGGTTACTTACAAAAAGGGCAAAGATGGAGAATTTGAAATTTTTATAAAGTCCCTAAAAATCATGTCCAAGTACCCAACTTTCCAATGTCATAACTTGTGATCCAAGCCACAATTTTCTTTGCTCCAATGATCAGATTAAATAACTTTCTTCATACTTCAACTTTGTGATAGGTGATGAAACCTCAAAAAATGCACGGATAAGGAGAAATAGGGCCATGAAGTGGATGATTCATTTGTTTGTCAAGTGGTAAAACACTTGGTGAAATTTTCAGCATGCTGACCTAGTCAAATGACCAACTTTATGTCAATTTTTCACCAAGATCCAAACTTATTCAAGAAAAGTGATCAACATGAAAGTTGTAAATCATGATTCCATCTTTCCAAAATATCCAAGATCAAGAATTTCCCATGCTTGAGCTAAAAGAATCGAATTTGGAAAGATAGCCTCATGGAATGGTTCATAAGTCGAATTCCAAGCCAAAGTACATTACAAATCCAAACAAATCCACAAGTACATGTACTTCTTGCTTCCAAATCCTCCCTACTTAGAATATTCCACCCACTTTTGAGCTATTATCCAAGTAATTACACCAATACACAATGAACTATTCCATTTGTTGCACAAAGTAGTTTTAATCCAACAAGAAGTACCATTGAGCTCCCAAATGGACTTGGATCTGATACATACCAACTTCAAGCCTCAATTCAACTCCCATGCTTCAGCAAGGACATCACAAAACACTCCACGAACTCCTTTCTTTTGCCATGCTTCCCACTCGGAGAATTGTGCAAGAACCAACTAAGCAAGCAATGAAGTACAAGTCACAAATATTTTATAATATTTGAAGCTTCTTGAACCCTCAAGGATCCCTATAAATAGAGTACAAAACCTCATATATCCATACACCAAGATTATTAAGAAAAACTTCATTTTTACAAGCTTTTGACCTTAACCTCCATTTCTCCCATGTGGCTCAAGCATTCTGCAAACCAAAGAGTCCAACCATTTCTTAGGAACTCATAGACATTGTGAGGGACATCAAACAGCAGCTGGAAGTCGTATTGAAGAGGCATTGAACCTTTCTCCAATAGGTATATTCTTGCACTTCGAAACTCACTATACATGCATCATTTCCATGTGATTTCTGAAGTAAACATGTAGCATTTATTATGTTAAGGTTGATCATTAACTCACATGCCATTCATTTTGTTGTTTATGTGAATTTAAGTTGCATGAAACCTAAAGTTTCAATTATGGTTTTGGCCTTCGTGCATCTTCATTCTTGAGTATTAGCTAAAACCTATCGTACCATTGTGTTCCTTACATTTTTCTAAGCAATTTTGATCTTTATTTCATGAAAAAGGGTTGAGAAATGAGAGAGATATGATTGTTTAAAAATCTGGAAAAAAGAATGAAAGAAAAAATAAAAAAGAATGAAAAGCGTGAGGTTGATGATGATTGTTGAGTTGACAGTGAAAACGTCAAAGGAAATGTGTTATATAATATATACAATTGTTTGCGTTTTAATTAACGGATGTATCGCTATCCCAGTGGTAGAAGCATACACCTTAAGTCACTTGTAACCAAAAGGTTTGGGGTTTGAATCCCTTCGCCTCAGCCTTTGGTCTTTATTTTTCCAAACAACGCATGGAACCCCAAGAGCGTGGGTTCAAACCTGGCTAGTGTAATGTTTATCTTTTTTCTCACTTGTTAAATGTTCATTTTTCTTCATAACTTAATGATCCCTTAACCTTTTTGACCCATTCTTTTTGCTATGTGTTCGTAAGAATGTCTATTTTATAATGATACCAAAAATTCCAAAAAAATATTATTTATTTCACAATTTTTGATTAGATGGAAAACATGTACTTTTTAAGTGTTTTTAAGGATCCTAATCAATTCCTTTGGTTCATCATTTTTTTACTCTTGTTGTTGAATGCTTGTATGATCATATCACACTCTTTCAAGTGTTGGTTGTTGTCCTTAACATGTTTTAACTTGATTATTTTCATATCATGTCTAAATTGATTCACCTTGAAAACATGTTTGAATGAATTGTTAGGAGATGATTAGGGTTTCCACTTGCTTGTTTCTTATTCATGCCATGATTTGGGTTTAGGTCTAAATTTGTCCCTAACATGCTCTTACCTCTTGTTTAACTTGTATGCATAGTGATCCACTTAAGATATTACTTTGTCCATACCATGTTCATATGATCCATGTTTTAAATATCTTTCTTTTGTCACAACTTGACTTGATAACCATATATCTCGATTATGATACTTGTCTTATGTGTTTTGATACCCTTGTGTTGAATAATATACATTTGTTTAAATCATGTCTTGTAATTCTATCCCAATTTGTAATGTTATATCCATATATTGTAATTGTTTACACTTCATTCAAGTATTTCCTTTATAAACTCTCATGATGATTGAATATGTATATCATACTTGTTCATGTGTTATATCTTGTGGTGTTATGAAAACCTTTGTCGTGTCTTGTTTATGATCATCATACTTCAAAAACATGTAAGTAGCTTGTTCATGGCTTACCAATTTATGCATCTTTATGTACCTAAATCCAAGGAAAAGGATCTTATGTTGACTTCTTAGTCATATATTGTTTGTTTGTTTGTTGACTTTATTTGTTCATTCATGCATTAACCCTACCCCTTTTTTAAACTAAAACACCCATTAAAACCTTGACTTACCTTTAGTCAATGGAATTTCAACTACACTTAAAAATTCTTTAGTACATATAAGGCATTTCAAACACAAACCTTGACTTACTTTTAGTCAATGTATTTTTCAATTACACCTTCAAATGCTTTAGTACACATGAAGCATCTCAAACTCAAACTTTGACTTACCTTTAGTCAAGTAACACTTTACAAAACATTTTACCCCTTTTATTTACCCCAAAAAAATACAAACAACTTTTAAAAATATAGATAAATTCAAAATGTTCCTGTAGAGTACTACAGATGCTTAGGGTGTTAATACCTTCCCTTTTGCATAATCAACCCCCATACCTTCGATCTCTACTTGCTTTACTTCTAATTTTGCTATTTGCTATGCATGTTTACATTTGGGTTTATTTTGAATCTTTTCCCCTTCCCTTGGAAAAATAAAAGTTCGGTGGTGATATCAATGTTTTTGCGAGTCAAGTTAATCCAATAGCTTGGTCTCCGATTCTCACCGCGACACTACCAGATTAACCTCACTCTCTTCGACACAATCAACATCAGTTATTTGGTCAATTTCGTCTATTTTGACGTAGGATACTTTTTCCTTTTTATGGTATTTATTTGACCTAGCCTTTTCATCTTTTAGGCATTCGACTTATCGAACCATGTCTGATAGTTAGGCCATATCCCTCAAGTATTGGGTGTCTAACTTCTTCCTAATGGAATAGTCCAGACCCCCTGCAGCTAGTTTGACTCATTCATGTTCAGTAACATAAGTAAAGCACCTTGTCTTCATTATCCCAAACATTTTGAGTTGGTCATCTATTGATTTGGCAAACTTTCACCTCACATTAGCTGACTCTTTGAGGCTAATCTTGGACTGGCCCATGTAAAATTGTTCATGGAATACCCTCTCTAGTTGGTTCCAACTACATATGGAACGTGGAGGGTAAGGTAGTAAACCATGTGAAAGTATTTTTAGTCAAGGATTTTTGGAAGAACTTCATTTTCAAATTCTCGTTAATGGATATATCTCATGCCTCTGACTGATACCATGTCACATGTTTGATAGTAGATTCATTAGTATCCCCTGCAAACTTAGTAAACATGGGGATCTTCCAACCCCTTGGTAATTTAGTATGCAATACATAATCAGATAATGCAAAAAAACAATTTGGCCTATGCAGACCGACATTGAGGCCATTTTGGGTGAAAATCTATTCGACCGCATTAGTTATATTGTTCTGCCCCCCCCCCCCCCCCCAACCCAACCTGAATTGTTTTGTTGGGTATTTCTAACTACTTGGTATACATCTTGGTTTCTATGCACCAACATTACCTCAGGTCCATTCTGGCATGCATTACCTTCGACTAACTTGCGTACGGGGGGCTTGACAGGTATTTCCTACTGTGGTATCTGATTGTTAGGCACTTGCCGAATGGGCGTTTGAGGAGCGCCAAAAAATCCAATGATTAGACTCATTTGTTGTGCCAATTGCTGGTAACTATGATTATTGTTATGAATCAAAGGATTGAACACTGTGCTTATTTGGTGTGTAAGCACGTTAACCATTTTGTGATTACTCTCATCCATTTGTTGTCTTACTAAATGGAGAGAATTATTGGTTAAGGGTGACATACCTAGAGGAATATATCCTAAACCTCCTAGCGGTTATTCCATTTGATCAGATTTATTAACAACAGACCTTGATGCTAAGTATCAGTTAATAGAGGATGTAATAGCCATTGCATTATCTGCATACGCATATGCACTAGGGTGTAGGCTTGTCATCATATCAGTTGGCATGTCGTAAGGTTGTTCTCTACCACTTAGAGATAATGTGAAAATCAAGGGAAAAGGAGATATTTGATCTCCTATCATATTTTGTGTAGCTCTAGGGGTAGTGGGTACACTCGTTACTTGCGGTAAGGATACCACCATTTCTGGTGATACACTCGAAGTAGTTATTTGACTTATAATGGTAGGCATTTCCCAACAGAAGTTGAAGTTCTTACATGACCAACCATCGTCACAATTGGTTGTTCTTCTGATTTTAGAGCATTGTTCTGGGGAGGGGGAAGTTTCTAGACAGTGGAATTGTCATTTCATGGAGAGTCTTGTCACTCCTCAGATGCATACACACTCGACAACCGAAGCCATTTCATGAACAAAGACATTTTTTTTTACAAAAAGAACAAAACTTTTCTAAAAAAAATACACTTTTACACAAAAGGGTCACACTCGGCGTATCAATTTGTTTACTGGTGTTTTTAGTAAATAATCATGATTTTAGCTCACTTATAAGATTAACTCAAAAAATCTCAAAGAAAATTTGTGAAAAGAAAATATACAATGAAAAATGTGTGATCTGGATTTAAAACGCTTGGGTAATAAGCCAACTAATTGTAAGCAATAAAATTTGAATAAAGATAAAAATCAATAAACAAAGTAAACGAAGTAAATAACATTAATTGCAAATGCTTAAAATACAAAGGATTTGCAGAGAATCTAAAGAGTGAATGCAAACTCACATTTCTCACAAACTATTTCGCTTGATGACTTGAGTACTCTAGTCTATAGATAATGAATGGATATTTTGTGACCTTTAAATCAACGCTCAGGCATGTTTTATTATACTTCTAAAATAACCGTCGAAAATAATTGTTGGTTATATGTTCGACGCATGTCCTGCTACGTGGGATACTTTTGCTCTAACTTGCAGCCACACGTCTTCAAAGAAAAATTGTTGAAAACCAAACAAAACGTGGTGATAACTGCATTGATAACCGTTTCTGAGCACTTTAGATGTCTTTGTCGAAGGCTGAGACATCTCCATATCACATAGCCTTTGGACTTGAAAACATCATAAGTCCTTAACACTAAAAAGTGTCGACTTCAACGTCGTGTCGAAGTGTTTCTATGTTATATTTCAAGATTATGAACATATTTGGAAGAGGGAGTGATCCTAATGTTGTGGATATGTTCCTGGGACTCATCCAAATCATTATTGACTTCAACTCCACTTACAGGTCAGTCAAACCAACAGATCGATACAGTCAATATGTTGAAGCTTTTGACTTAAGCTTTAGACATTTAGTAATATTAATGTAACTATGACCATCAATGTGTTGGTTTTTCACTCAACTAAAAACTCTCAGGCTAACAAATACCCCTATTACTCTCATTCAATATAATTTTGCTTATAAACAAATTGATTTATCCCAATAAATTTTTTAAGAAAAATTGTTAATGAGTCGGATAGTAATAATCCTTTCTTTTGTACTCTTGAGTGTGTGTAGCCTCTTCAAAATTCTTGTTATTTTCTATTTTTTATGTATTGAATAAATTTTTATGATGCTTCTATTGATATCTATTGCTTGTTGGGTGACAACATAATGTAGTTTGAATATCATAAGTATAGTATTTACACTCTAATAATGTTTTGTCTTTTTTATAAATAAAAACCATTTTTATATATTTTTTATTATTTTTAATTAAATAAATTCTTCACACATATATTAAATATGATTAGTTACAATCACTTTGATTTTATAAATATCACAAAAATTCAACCTCTCATCTTTCATATATTATAGATGACTTGTAGAGTTGTGCGTGTTAGGAGAGAAAAAGTATTTTATATATATATATATATATATATATATATATATATATATATATATATATATATATATATATATATATATATATATATATATATATATATATAACTTTGATTTTATAAATATCATAAAAGTTTAATTTCTCTTAATTTTCATGGGTTAAAGATGACTAGTTGAATTGTCAATGGTACATGAGATTTAATAGTATATTTGTTCAAACTACATTTTAATCCTCCTCTTATTTCAGTTATATATCATCACTGTTTATCTATCAAAAATATCTCTAAAGAAATTTAAAAACCACATATAATATAATAATTATTGTTTAAAAGAATTATTATAAATTATAATTAACATTCACCACTTTTAAACAAAAATACCATTTATATTTCTTATTATTTTAATCTCTCATTTCTCTTCTTCAATTTTTTCTTCTTTCTTTCTATCGCATTTAAGCTCGCATACGTAAAAATAAAATAAACTCACGTGAACATACATTACTATTTAGTTAATAAAGATTGAATACACTTTGGAATGCTATAGAAATTAGAGACTAATTCATCTACCTCCATTTTCTGAAAAATGACCTTTAGTCCATTTTTGCTAAAGCTTAATCAATCATATAGTGATTTGTCTTATAGTCAACCTATATTAATATGTTTTGAGAACTTTAGTAACTCCAACAAAATTAAATATTGAAGAATCTGATAAACAAACAAGTATGGATTATAATATCTTTTATTTTACTTTATTGTGATTAGTTTATTTAAAAAATTGATATTAATAAATTGTCATCAAAATGTTACTTTTAAAAACATAGTAGTAAAAATATTGAATGTGTTATTAAAATACTTGATAATTGATTATTAATAAATTTAATATTAAAATTATTATTATTATTATAAGTATATAATAAATGATAATTATAACTTACATTAAATGATAATTGATAATTATTATAAATTTCTAATTATATTAAAATAATAATAAATATATAACTTACATTAAACATGCTATTAAAAAGAAAGAGACATTCTCCTAATTATTGAGATATGCGGAAATAACATCCCTTCATTTATATGTGTAGCTTAATCAAAATCGAGGTCTAAAAATAATTAGAAAAACCGCTCCCTATGGATATGTATTTTCTCACTCGAATGCTAAAGTAAAAAAAAAAACCGTAGAAATAGGTAACGCGTCCTTTTCAATTATGCTTTTATATATTTAATTACGGTTTTTCATCCGTTGCCTAAATTCAATTTTGCTGAAGGGAATATAAGATATAGAAAATAGCATCTCTCCGATAATAAAATTTAAGACTTTCATGTTTTTGGTGTCTTTTTGTATATCTCTAATCAACTATTTTTTTCTCACTTAAATAATTTATTTTATTCATTTATCTATATCCATTTTATCTTTGTGTTTTTGTATTTATGTCTTTCTAAACAACTATTTGTCCCAAACTTCATGCAAGAACTATTCCCATATAACACTATATTCCTATCCCTTTATATGATTTTTCAAAGTTCAATTGAATAGAAGAATAATAAATGATTTGGATTCTCTGCAATCAATCACTTATGACGGCAGGATTCTACATCCAGTTTTATTAAATAACAAATGATTTAGAGAGAAATAAAATAGAAAGATGTAATAACAAAAATAATCTTCAAAATAGAGAGATGACTGCAGGATTGTGTAAAGTTTGCAAGTTCAATTTTATGCAAATTTATGATGTTTTAAAGGTTATATGTCATTAAAACTATGTGTTTTATAATTAAAAAAATCTAATGCAAATAGTTTTAAATATTTATGATATTTAATTTATAAAAAAAAAGTTTAATATTAAATAAAACAAACAAAATTAAATATTGTATAAAATTATCATTTAATAACCTTATAAAATAAAATTTGTATTTAAGGGTCATATAAGACAACACATAAGAATATAAAATACATTCTAAATATAATATAAGAGTCACTTTTGAAAGAAACAACTTTTACTTGATTACGAAATAATCTTTAAACTTACACCAATATCAAAAATGATAATTCTTATAAGTGTTGTTGTCTAAAGAAAAAAAATATTGATTAAAATCATTTTTTGAGTTGTTCTTCCCATCTTTAGTGGCGAAGAGCCATCTTTAGGAAAGTCGAAAATGTTGTAGGAATAATATAGAAATTAATTTTTGGATACCCTCTATACAAGCTAAAATACTTTACAAGTGAGTCACTCCCATTTTATCAAAAAATAGTATGGAAGTCAACTTCTGTATTGATGAAAGAGTGAGTCTGCAGGTTAATTTCATGACTAATCCTTCGACAATTTTAGAATTCATGATAGTGTGTTTATTTCAGAACTATTAGTGAAAAATATGGAAGTTAACTTCTAGTATTACCAAATAGAAAAATAAATATAATACCACCTTGCATGTACTTTTCATTTCATGATCATACCACCATACTTCCGAAATCCTATAAAAATATCCTTCCATTCTAAATCAAGTTTTGTACTTCAAAAACACATTGTTCTCTTTTTAACATCAAAATGAACAAAAGAAAATTCAATTTAAGATAATTTACATGATTTCCTTCCTTGTTTCTTGTAAGAATCTGGTTTAGATGTTTAAAAATGAACGTTGCGTTCGGAAGTTAACTTCCGTATTATGTTGCATATTGTTCCAGTAGTTTAATTCTATACCATTTTCATGTTGAATTTAAACTTGATTATCTTATTACTGGTTGCAGCAATGGTGCACCCTGATATTGTGCATAAAGCTAGTGTGTCTATGGATGTTAAACCGGTTGATGTCGAGGTAGATATTGGTAAATAATTTACAAATAAATAGGAGCTTTTTTTATGAATATATGCTCAAATAGATCCATATATAGGCTGCAAAGTTGGGGTTTATCGTTATAATCGGGAGGTCAGATTCTGATTCTAATAGAAGACTGAAATTTGTGACAAAGAGATGAAAAGAATTGGCAAGTATATAAAACCTATCCAAACATTGAAACAGGATTACACCAGTTCAAGAAAATGTGAGTATCCTTTAGGTTGTGTTGGTACCTTAAGACGGACAATACATGGATATTTAATGTGGTTTGTGGTATACATAATCATGATTTATGTTACAAGTTAGTCGGTCATCCCATTGTATGTCGCTTTAATTCATAAAAGAATGTTCTTGTTTTTGACATGAAATTGACCATGGTGCAACCCAAAAACATACTTGCAACTTTGAAATATAAAATACCTCATAATGTCTCAAATACTAAGCAAGTATACAATATTTGTGCCTGAAACAACAAGGCGATAAAAGGTCTAAGAATCGAAGTGCAACAATAGTTGAGCTTTTGAATTATGATCATTATGTATCTAGGTACAGAGTATGTGATAAGAAAATTAGCAAGTGAACTAATTATATCTAAGTAATAAAATATAAGAATGTCTCCAAAGGGATTGCGTACTTTAACAAGGTTATAATTGTGCTTTTAGTTGGGGGATTTTCAAATGGTTTTGTGAAAGTAAATTGCGTAAATAAAATTTATAGAGAATACGATAATGAGAAATCGATTAGTTTCCGTTTCGACTCCATTGATTATCACTATTGGTAACTGCATCTATTTTCTCAAAGTGATTTTCTAGAATTTAGATAAATTAACACGATTGTTATACCCAATTCCTTGGTGTATAACTCGTTGTTCTTAATGATACCTCCCTAATTCCTTAGACGGATTTGAAATAAAAACAGGAAAGAATGTTTGTTAATTTCTTTATCACAAACTTATAATTACGTATTCCTAGTTAATTACTAAGTTGAACCATTATCTTAGATCCGATTCACAATGTGACGGTCAATAGTCACTATAATTCTTAGTTCACTTAATATTCTCGTCAACACATAAAAATAATTACGGTAAATGATTATTGAATAAAAATTAGAATATCAAATCAATAAAATATTAAAAATTCAGCTACATGGTTCAACAACTCTAATCAGCTTCCTATAACAAAACATAATTAAGAATAAATTACCTACTCATAGTGATACAGATGATTACCATGAGTTTAGATGAATAATACATGAAATTCAAGGAAGAAAGAAGTCTTCAATGGTGATTTTTTTGTTCTTGAGCTCCAATATTTCCTAGTTGTCACTTATGTATCTCCAATTCATAACCCTTGCAAAACTTGCTTCTTTTTCCTTTTAAACAGCAAAAGTGTGTCAGTCAAACGCTCAATCGCGACCAAAATATAAATCATCATGACCGCGATGGCTTTTCATCATGACCACGATAGAGTCATTGCAGTTACAGAAGTTTTAGTGGCTAACTCCTTTGGTTTATTTCATTTCTTCTTCTAAGTCCAAAATTCCTTCTTTTTCTTTCTTTTCTTACATTCTTCTCATTTCTTCATCACTTTAACTCATTATATCCAAAGTTATGTTGATTACATCAAAAATGCTCATAGATATTATGAAATGACAGAGTGCCATCACAACCCCAAACTTACTATGTTGCTTGTCCTCAAGTAACTTGCTTGTAAACTGAAAATTTCAATAGAAAGAAAATGTTTACTCTTACCAAAGAACATCATCATTTTATTGTTTATGATCATCACATTTGTCCTTGCTCCAATCCAGATAATTTTGAAAAGTTATTTCAATATCATATGTACTTAATCGATCTCTTATCTCACCTTTGTTCACTTGAATTGATAGTGTATTCACACAATCAACGTGCACAAACATTTTACCATAAATTTGAAAATTTTATAATAAAATTAATGAAAGTCATATCTAAATACACATTTTTTATGTCTTACAAGGTTGTAATGGGGCTTATGCCAGGGTGAAATATTTTGGTATAATATGCTTAAACCTTTGGAGTTAGGTACCTAGTTTTCCTTATGTTACCATGTTTCTTTGATAATGATTTACGTGGTCAATCAGTACTAGAGAATGCAATTTGTAGGTCTTTTTCACTCACTTTTCTTTAAAAACTTTTTTGAATAATTCATTTTAACTTCTTTATTTTCTATATCTCTATTTTTTTCTTTTTCTTTTGACCATTTTTCTCTAGTGCCCCAACCCTAACTTTAAACGTTGCTAACTTCCAGGAGCAACCCCAAACTTATTCTTTTACATCGAACAAGAATACTAAACTTTCTACCGAACAACAAAACTAAAATTTCTACCTAACTTCAAGTCAATTGACTACATATTAGGTTATGTCACCGAATAAGGGCTAAGTTAAAAGGGTTCAAACAACATATATAAACATTTTATACAGGTTCGCTTGAAAAAGCTTAGATTTTCCACAAACAAGTGTCTAAGTGTGTAATTTATCAGACTAATAAACTAAATAAAAAATAAAGCAAATTTTATAAAATAACAATTGTACGGATACTCTCATAAGAAGGAAAAGTAAACAATGAAATATTTTGGCTCAAAACTTACTAGTTAAGGTATCTGGAGATTGAGTACAATTTATTTGGCTATCCCTTTTCTTCATCAACTGTATATTCGCATCTATAACTTATGCAATGATCCTACTATTTTGTTCATTCATTTATGGTGACTTGTTTCATGTTTCTTTTCATTTTGTCATTGGTAAGGTAACTAATCATTAACTGAAAGAAATAATAGTCATACACTTATTCATTAAGTAAATAAAAGAAGTAGTACAAAATGGTAAGAGCATTCATCAGTCTAGATATTACTTTTGATTAAAATGAAGTACAAAAAAGGAAATAGCTTAAATAAAAACTGAGAAAATTATGAAACTCCTAAATCAATGTTGTTGTTGAAGTAGTTTTGCACATCCTCCATGGTATCCTGAAATAATTGGTTTTGTCTAGCCAAAGTTGTTCTCATATGATCTCTTCTATGGGTCAATGCTTGATCCTGCTCTCCGAAGTATGCCTCCATGTCTTCCGTAGTTGAAGCCACTCTCTCAAGTTCTAGACCGACATATGATCTTATTGTTCATTAAATATTTTTGAAAGTTTGATACGAATCTGGATGGTTTGGCATATAACTTAGGTGAAATTTTAGTGGTCTAACTTGCTCATTAAACGCGTTCTCTTCAAGCCTTTGTAGATGATCATGGACTTGAAGTTGTTAAGGATTTTGTTGTTGTTGTTGTTATATCTCTAGATGATAAAATATTCTTGGTTTTCATCTTGGGCTTCTTCTTGCGCACCTCCATCAACATGATTTATTGGTATCCTTCTCATGGAACTACGACTGATTAGTTACATTGGAGGGATCATTTTGTCATCTGGATGACTTTGGACACCTGATAACCTACACAATTCCTTAATAATAAAAAAATGGCCACAAGCATGTTATGATGCATCATCCACTTTATTATTTGCATCCATCAAATGGTGAACATTTATAGTCTCGTTTTTCAAGATAGCCATCAGACCCATACATTTCTTCACAATGAACTCTGAAGTGTTAGATGATTCATCCATAGTTTGCACAAAAAATGATGCCCATGCTTTAGGAATTAAGTGCATTTATGTTGTGATCATCCTTAGTGGAACTCCTTACACAATAACCCATTTCGATCATGGTCGACAAATTACATTTTTCATTATTTCACACACTTGCTCACTTAACTCGTTGTTACGACCCCTTTTGTTTTGAATTCTATAAATATGTGAAGGACGCAAATCAAGTAAAGAGTTAATAGCATCGTGACTATAATCTATATATTTATCATGCACATATAATGCGAAATTGTTTTGGTCATGATGGGCCACGTTCGCATAAAACTCCAAACCAATTGATTTGTTGGTTCTTGAATCAGGTTGTTAAGCCTTATCATGCGCCTCTCTTCCATCATATCTATCAAATCTTTGTATCCCTCCAAATTGACAAGATCGAAAGCTCTTTTACACACTATTTTGTAATTGTTCACTTTAAGGTATTTATCCATGTGTGCTTGAGAGAGGAATTGGTAATTTGGGAAGATGGATGTATCCTGAGTTAATGGTGTAACTGAGGTTGATGTACTAGAGACACAACTTCCTTTTGGTGCCATTTCAACTGAAATACAAGGAAATTTAAGTAATGTATAGAAAATAAAAGATGAAAGTGTGATTGATGTAGAGTGTGAGAGTAAACAGCGTAGTGGAATTGACTTCAAAGTTTGTTGTACGAATCAAATGATTCAGATTGCCTTTTATATGTATAGTTCTAGGGGTCAAATACTCTCTCTCTTTTTTCCATAAAATTTGCATCTTCTCTTATTTTATTTTCATTCTATTCATATGCATCTCATATAACTTCACCATGACAACATGTTACAGAATAAAAGACGATTATAATGAAATAACATCAAATTAAAAAGAAAATGAAATAAAATTTTATCATATGGGTTGCCTCCCTTTAAGCTCTCATTTAAAGTCATTATCTTGACTTGGATCTTCTAAGGTTTTATGAGTATCATAGACTCATTTGCAGTTGATATCTCCCGTTTTGAATATAGTTTAAAGTTTTTACCATTCACTCTAAAAGTGTGGCCATCTCCAGGATCATATATTTCTACAGCACCACTCGCAAATAATTTACTAATAATAAAAGGACCAGACCATCTAGACATTAACTTACCTGGAAACAACCTCCACCGAGAGTTATAAAGTAGAACCTTATGTCCTAGTTGAAAGTCTCATTTTACCAAGTTCTTGTCATGATACCTCTTAGTTATTTCCTTGTAGATCATAACATTTTCATAAGCTTGAAGTCCCATCTCTTCTAGCTCATCCATTTTCAATAACCTTTTCCTTCCCACTTCTTTTTCATCAAAGTTCAACAATTTTATTTCCCCAAAAGCTTTATATTCTAGCTTGACCAGTAAGTGACAAGAATTTCCATAGACCAATTGATATGAGACAATCCTAAGTGAGTCTTCAAAGTTGTTCTATATGCCCAAAGAATATCATATAACTTTTTAGACCAATCTTTCTTGGATGAAGCAACTGTCTTTTCCAGAACCGGTTCCAACCGCGTGTTGGATACTTCTACTTGTCCACAAGTTTGAGGATGGTATGGTATGGATACTTTATATTTCACATTATGTTTTGCAAGCACGCCTTCCAAATACTTGTTACAAAGTGCTTCCCCCATCATTGATCAAGACTATAGGGACTCCAAATGTAAGACACTAAACCCCTATACTTATATATTTAGCTTTACACAATAATCCAAGGTGTCACCAATGACAAAACCTTTAACAACATTTAACATACACGCAACATAAAGTATATATGTCATGTAACACCTGTCATCACACGCTCACCTTCACTTACGGTATCATTGCGGAGGTATTCAATATATTATCAATTAAATAAAACAACATAACTTAGACTCATAATATTAATCTTCAAATTATGATAAATGTTTTCAAAATAAAGAGTTATCATATTTCATTCTTTAACAACTTCAATAGAAACCGAATAAAAACGATTAAACTCCAACAAAAAATAATAAGCAGACAAACGTTCTCAACCCCAATGTTACAGGATCAGAGCAAGACTTTTAAACAACAATGAAACTAATGAAGTAACTCAAGGAGCTAACTTTCACTTATTGCAGCAAACTCTACTCTTGAGTATCTGCAAAATGTGCATGGTGGACAACATGAAATAAAATGGGGTGAGAAACAACAAACTAGTATAAATAATGTAAAGAATACTAAGGTTGAGAACACACAATAAACATGCATTCATTACACAATAAGCAATAATGTATTCTCACACCGAATCATGACAACATGTACATATTCTCAATCAATCCATAACATCATGAAAGATCAACTACATATGCAAACATGTATGCAATTTACTTCACAACTGACACGTTATACATGCGGCACCATTCATGAACACTCCAGTTCATCTTGATCCTGGTCCCCACCATAGGACCAGAGCATACCAAATCATTATCATCACCATAGGTAACGCTTCACTGATCCCCACCTAAGACCGGCTACTTGCTCCCGATCCCCACCATAGGACCATAACACACCAAATTGTTACCATCATCATAGGTAATGCTTCACTGGTCCCCACCTGAGACAAGATAATCACTCCCGATCCCTATCATAGGACAAGAGCACACCAAAATTGGACTGAAACCCGTACACTATGATGCATGACTCTCAACAATATGCATTTTCACCAAAAGGTTCACCAAAGTAATCACTAAGCACATCTCACCATTTATGCATGACATAATTCAATCATGTGAAATAATTAATAAATGTTACAATATCAATAAACAACAACAGACAACAGCAACTCAACAAATGTAACTTCACAAAAACAACAACACACCATCGTATAACCATAACGATTTGCTAATCGATCACATAAGTCAGCATAAACATTGCCATAGTAGGTACATAATTATAACTCAAACAGTTCACCAAGCATCACCATGTGATAGCTCTGCATGTTAGCTTTCCAACCCTTCAAAATTGTGTCTCAACCTGAGTCACGAAACTCAAGTTACGACGAAAACTGTTAGAAGCGAAAAATCAATATTTCTGGAAAACACAACAGCTATAACAGGTTAACCAAAACTCTTAACCGGTTACAGTCACAAAATTTCAAAAAAAACTTATCATCTCAACTGTAATCAGTTACACCAACGCGTTAACCAGTTACCATTATACATAAGCGAAATAACGTGATTTTCACCATTAGGCACTTCCAAGGCTCCGATTTTGATTCCGTAAAAAACCTTGATTTCATAATTTGATATACTACAATTATTCAATGATTAAAATTTAAAATTAACAATATATCACAGATTGACATCCACAAAATCATCATTTTTCAAGGTTTTCAAGTTATGTTTTCAAAGCTTTTTCAACACAACAATGGAGGAGTTTCAAAGCAAACATAAGTAGAATTTTCACATGATAGTACATGAATTTCATCATAAATAATTAATCAAAAGGAAAACCTAGGAACACTAATAAGATTAAGGACTTCTAATCACTACCCCGTCATGGAATACACCTAATTGGTAGCCCTTCCCCCTACCTTAGATTTTCCAGCAAGATGCAACTTCAAACTCTAACAATGGAGTCTTCCTTTAGCCCTAGCATTTACCTCTTCTCACCACAAAATTATATTTTACGTAAAACTTTCTAAACTATCTTACTTCAAATATAACTTAGGGTTTTCTACACATTTCTTTCCAATTACCTCATTAACTAACAATTTTATTAATTTATACTATTGCCCCAACTCCATAACTCCTTGCTCCCTTCTATTTCTCCAAATTCTCCATATTGGCCCAATTCTTTTATTTTACTATTTTATTTAATTAATTTGAATAAAATTCTATATATTTTAATAATTAATTAAAATTCTAATTAATTCTAAGAAAATATGTCAAGCTCTTACTTTCTCTCTATACCTCTACCTCAAGGATACTTACCCCCACAACCACACAACAAATAATCAAAATACTAATTAATCAAATAAAATTCTAAACAGCTCTATTAAATTAATTAATCTAATCTCGGGTGTTACACCAAACCTAGCAAAAACATTCTTTTTCAAAAAGTTGAAACAGATTGGGCATCATTAGCACACATGCAATGACTTCAGTTCATTTGCTTACATAATTTGCACATACAAGAATGTAAACATGAGCTTTAGATGGTGGGAAAGAATCAATTAACTCAATTCCCCCAATAATCAAAAGGTTTTACCTTTATTAAGGGGAATTTCATCTCATTTTGAGATGTTACATGTTTTCTGAATATTCGAGACATTCTTGAACATGGAACTTATTGTCTTTAAATATAGTAGGTCCCCAAAAGCCACATTGAATTACTTTAGTTATTGTTTTTCCCTCACTATGGTGGTCTCCATAAGCTAAGTTTTGACAGTGTCATATAATGTTTCTTGCATCTTCACGTGCAATACACCTGTCAATCTAACTTCCAACACTAACTTTAAACAAATAAAACTCATCTCACAGATAGTTATTAACCTCTTTATAAAATTCTTTCTTTTGTTTCTAGGTGTATTCCTTAGGGACATTCTTTGTACCTTTGTAATTGGTCATATCAACAAACCAAGGTCGTTCGTTGATTGCCATTAGTTGTTCGTCTGGAAACTCTTAAGTAATATTTTGTTTCCTTCTGAGTCACTTTATTATTTTCCAACATGGATAGGTGATCAACTCTTGTAACAATAATATCCATCATAGTAATCCCTGCTTTGAATCTCTTTTGTTGAAGATATATTTTAACGCTACATGATTTGTAAAACTAACAATTTTCTAACCAATTAGATATGCCCAAAAAATTTCCAATGCAAATACCACGGCTAGCATTTTTGTGTGGCTATGTAATCCACCTGATTTTCATTTAAAACTTTACTAGCATAATAAGTTGCATGGAAAATTTTCTCGTGGCGTTGACCAAGAATTGCTCCTACCATATAGTCTCCCACATCGCACATAAGTTCAAAGCGGAGTTCCCAATTTGGAGCGACGATTATGAGTGAAGTAACTAACTTGTCTTTAATAACACAAAAATATTTCAAACATTCATAATCAAAACCAAAATCATTTTCTTTCACTAGGAGGTTACAAAGAAGTTTTTCAATCTTCGAGAAGTGTGATCAGTGCATTTTGATGCATATTCTTCTATAATTGTACTTAGGAATTTCCCTAGTTTATTTTGCTTATTTTACTATTTTAATATGTTTTTAGATTTAAGTTCATGTTTGCCTTTAATCTATTTTCGTTTGTTGTTTTCAGTTTTAGCGGTTATTTGATACTTGTTCACTATTTAGATCATAACTGAAGCTACGTGATGTCGTTTTGTGTGTTCTGATATGCGTTAGAAAGCTAAGAGAAAGAGATACAAGTTTCATGTTAAATACAAAATCTTATTCGGAGTGCAAGTGTCTCAAATAATTCATTAAAGTTTCATACTTTAGAAAATAATTTGTTTTTGGTCATTTTTGGGTTGGATTTATGTTTTCCGACCCAGTTTGAATTATAAGTACAATCCTTATTTTGTTAAAAGGAATCAACCGAGGTACTGTAACTTAATACACACTATTCATGATAAACTTTTTGCTCTGTACGATTATGATGAGGAACTAATCTTCCAGAGTTTATATGTTGTAACTGAGTTTCCAACGCTCTGAGGTTTTTATTCTATCAATTAAATTTTGTTTCTCTTTCAATTATATTGTATCAAAATTCATTTTCTTAATCTGTATTTTATGGAATGGTTTTGATTAAATTTGTATGATTGTATTCCTAACTGTTAATCGTCGTCCACGTTGCTTTGTCGTTAAATCGCATTTATAAATTTTATTTGCTTAATTTAAGATTATATTAATCCGTTTGTTTAATTTGGAATATAGGAATACCAATTTGTATTATGTATATTGTACTTGTCAAACTATATTGAATCGAATAGAGATCGAAGCCGCTTACGGAATTGGTAGGTAAAAACCAATGATTAGCCGAAAACCGAAAACAGTAGATTGACTTATTTTATAATCACTTATTTTAATCACTTATTTTCTAATTACTCATTTTGACTCGTGCGCGACAGCGGATCAAATTGGCGTCATTGTCGTGGATTGTTGTTGTTTTTAACCGTTAATTGAGTCATAGGTGTCAATTGTAGTGTTTTGGCCTCTCCGATTTGTTATTTTGGCCAATTCAAGTCTGGACTTCTGACCTGGTTTGAAAACCCGATTTTTTGAAAAATTGTGTTCGATTTAAAATTTGTTTTCTCAAATTCCCAAATTCATCTTTTTTCTATTTTTTATGATTTTTTTATTGTTTTCATAGTCTCGAAAAAAATTCCATAAAAAATTCCAAAATTTTTATTTCACTTAATTATATTAAATTTCGTGTTTTTGTATTTTTCTGAATTTATTTTGATCATATTTCTTCTTTTGTTTTGTTTATGCCTAATAGGGACATTATTGACATTTTCGCATTTGTTGTTGCATTAGTTTTGGCTACTAGTTCTGGTTATTCTGATCTTTTTTATTTTGATCCTGAGGTAGAAAGAGTCTCGCACGCGCGTCGTAGAGCAAATCAGGCTAGCACTAGTTCACCACCCGTTATAGATTCTGATTCTGACTATTTTCATAGCTTATTTGATTCTGATTCTGAACTTGCTTTTGATAACATGGCTTATCAAAGAACACTAAGGCAGCTTGTTGCTCTTGATGTGAATTACAATGTTTTATATACTGAATATACTGATGCTACTGTTCCTTTTGAGTTGAAATCTAGTTTAATACACTTGTTGCCAAGGTTTAATGGTCTTGCAGGTGAGGATCCGTATAAGCATCTTAAGGAATTTCAGTTTGTTTTCTCTACACCATTGAGACCTAAAGGAATCACTGAAGGTCACATCAAGCTGACAGCCTTCCCGTTTTCACTACAGGGTGCTGCCAAGGATTTGTTATATTATCTTGAGCCGAATTCTGTCACAACTTGGAATGATTTGAAGAAAGTCTTCCCTGAGGGATACTTTCCTGCCTCCAGAGATGCATCAATCAGAAAAGAAATATATGGTATTAGACAGGGAAATGAGTCATTGGCTAAGTATTGTGAGATATTCAAACAGTTAGTACCCAGTTTCCCTCAGCATCAGATTATCGAAGAGCTTCTTATTCAGTATTTCTATAAGGGATCGTTACCAATGGATAGAAACATTATTGATGTTGCTAGTGGTGTAGCACTTGTTGATAAAACTCCAGTTGCTGCCAAATCCTTGATTCCACAATTCCACAATTCCACAACTCGGTCGTGATATGGGATTATCTTATGGTTATGGGCTTCCCGTTCTTTTTTCACTTGATAAATGACTAGTGTCGAGTCTTCATACACATCTAGGATCTTAATCCTTAGATCTATAGCAACTTCAATACCCATTATACATGCTTCGTATTCTGCCATATTGTTTGTGCATTTAAAGCATAGCTTTGCTGTGAAAGGAGTGTAGCCATTCTCTAGAGAAATCAATACAACCCTAATTATATGCCCTGTGGCATTGGATGCACCATCAAACACAAACTTCCATCGAGCTTTCGATTCGGTTTCATTGTCGTCACTTGTGACCTTCTCGTTATCTAAAACCATATTATCCTCATCAGAAAAGTCAAACTATATCGGATGATAATCTTCCATCGGCTGGTGGGCAAAATATTTTGAAAATACACTTCCCTTTATTGCCTTTTGAGTAACATATTGGATGTCCTATTCAGATAACAACATCTACCAACGGGCAATCCTTCTAGTGGTGGTCTGTTTCTCGAAGATGTATTTGATGGGATTTTATCGGTCACCATTTGCACTTAGTTTTCATCATCCATCCAACATGAATCTTCAAGAATCAGTAACACTTTGTTCTTTCTTTTAGTTGATTTCCTAAGTTTTATCGCATTTCATAACTTCCTTCTTGTTTTATGTTGTATTAGTGGTTCATCTCTTTTTGTCGCATTTTATGCGTTTCTGTGGTAGTTCTATTTGGTTTCCAGGTCCCACAATAAGCACGAAAGATGCGTAAAGGAAGAGTGGGAGTCAAAGACAGTGTGCAAAGCGAAATAAGGCAAAAATAGGGTGCTGACACGGGTGCCCGTGTCAGCTGACACGGCCCGTGTCAGCCTGTGCAGGAGTGGAGAGCAAGGAAGTAGAAAACAGGGGGCTGACACGGGTGCCCGTGTCAGCAAAGGCTGAAGGAAAAGAGTTAACAAAGAGCCAACACGGGCGCCCGTGTCAGCTGACACGACCCGTGTTGGCCAATTCGCCCCTTTTGCTGATTTTTATTGTTTAAGTCTCTTTGTAAGTCCGGAGGGCAGTATTGGTATTTCACTATACTTTTAGATGATTTGGAACTATTTAGTCTACTTTTGGTAAAGAGAAAAGGGACTTTTGGATCGTATGAAGAATAGACAGAAAAGAGAAGAGAGCGTTCAAGGTGTTTGGAGAAGAAGAGATTTTCAAGATCGGAAGAGATTGAAGATCAACCTTCATCACCAAAGAATTGTAATGTCTCTATTTTGTAATTTGCTTTCTTTGAATACTATGAGAAGCTAAACCCCCCAATGCTATAGGGGGTGTCCCTGAATTGCTAATGTATGAACAATATTGCTATGTTTTTATGATCATCAACGTTGCTCTTAATTCAAATTATTATACAAAGTTCTTAATGCTTTATTTTATCGGATAAATAGAATTTTGACCTATGGTTAAGGTTTAGGTCGGACAAACCACCTTATCGTTTGTTGTATAATAATACTTCGGTATAATCGCTTAGGAATAAGGATCATACCGTAGTAGCCGTTAATTCTTGTTCAATTGCGTATTTCTTAACGTCATTTTGAATAGATAAGGAATTAGGATTGAAATTGATTGTTAATGGTTTTCGGCTAAGGAATTAGAGAAAATAAATCTTGAGAATCGGCTTTGAATAATTACAACATAGATATCGTATAATGTGGAAGTAGTGTAGTACAAAGCAATTCATACATCTTGCCCTAGCATGCTTTCTTATATCGATTAACAGAATTTTATACGCTTTGTGTGATTTATTCTCATTCTTATCATTTCGAAAACAATCAACAAACCCCCTTTGATCTTTTGTTCAATGGAATTATTGTAAAGATTTGTACTTAATACGCAGTCCTCGAGATCGATACTCGGGATAACTCCCATTTTATTACTACATCGGTGCAAATAGTACACTTTCTATTTTACCGATCAAGTTTTTGGCGCCGTTGCCGGGGATAGATCTTTCAAAAAGGCCCTTATATACTTGGGGGAAAGTGTGAGTCTCATGCTTTTATCCATTTACAAGAGGTTGGGGATCGGAAAAGTGCAAGATACCAGAATGACACTTCAATTTGCTGACCACTCTGTGAAGAGACCCTATGGAGTAGTGGAAGATGTTCTTGTGAAGATTGATAAGTTTGTATTTCCGATGGACTTTGTCATCTTAGAAATGCCGGAAGATGAAGAGATATCGCTCATTCTTAGTAGACCATTTTTGGAGACAGGAAGATGTTTGATAGATATAGAAGAGGGCACCATGACTCTAAAAGTTTACAATGAAGAGTTGAAAATTGATGTGTGAAACACCATGAGATACAAAGATGATGTGGCCATCAGTCAACACATAGAGGTGATTTATCAAGTGGTTCTGCAAGAAAATCCTTTAGGTGAACCACAATTGCCCTTGGAGAGAGTTCTAAGTCTATCAATTTCTGAAGACACTCAAGAAGTTGATGAAAAGGAGAGGGAAGTGTTAGCTATGATGGAAACACAACCACCCTTTAAAGGATCCCGATCACTCCGATGGGAAAACTTGAGGGAACCTCAGTTTGAGGAAAAGAAAGATAAGACCAAGAAAGTAGTTGAGCTGAAACAACTGCCTGAAAATCTCAAGTATGTTTTTCTAGATTCTGAAAGGAGATGTCCGCCTATTATAAGCTCTAATTTAGAAGGATCCCAAGAAGACAAGCTCGTCAAGGTTATGAAGAAGAACAAAAGTGAAATGGGATGGGCCATAGAAGACTTGAAGGGGATTAGTCCTATGATATGTATGCATAAAATTCTCATGGAGGATGGTCACAAACCAGTGGTGCAACCCCAAAGACGACTAAATCCCGCAATGAAGGAAGTGGTTAGGAAAGAGGTTGTTAAACTATTAGATGCGGGGTTAATTTATCCCATATCCGATAGCTCTTGGGTAAGTCTTGTTCATGTGGTTCCAAAGAAAGGAGGGACTACCGTGATAAAGAATGAGAAAAATGAGTTGCTCCCTACAAGGACAGTCACGGGGTGGCGTGTTTGCATCGATTATAGAAGGTTGAATTTGGCGACAAGAAATGATCACTTTCCTTTACCATTCATCGATCAGATGTTGGAAAGGTTGGCTGGTCATGACTACTATTGTTTCCTTGATGGATACTCTGGATATAATCAGATAGCGGTTGCACCCGAAGATCAAGAGAAGACAGCTTTTACATACCCCTATGGTATTTTTGCTTACAGAAGAATGTCATTTGGGTTATCTAATGCGCCAGCCACATTTCAAAGATGCCTGACTTCCATTTTTGCTGACATGCTCGAAAAGCATATGGAGGTCTTCATGGATGACTTCTCGGTATTTGGTTTCTCTTTTGATCATTGTTTGACTAACCTTTCCCTTGTCTTAGAAAGATGCCAACAGACCAATTTGATTCTCAACTGGGAGAAGTGCCACTTCATGGTGCGCGAAGGCATAGTCTTGTGTCACAAAATTTCCCACAAGGGAATAGAAGTGGACCAAGCCAAGATCGAGGTAATAACAAAGCTGCCCCCTCCAATAAACGAAAAAGGTATAAGAAGTTTCTTAGGGCATGCGGGTTTCTACCGCAGGTTCATAAGAGACTTTTCTAAGATAGCTAAACCTTTAACTACCCTTTTGGTTAAGGACAAGGCTTTTATTTTTGATAAAGAGTGTGTCGTCGCATTTGAAACTATAAAAAATAAATTGGTGACGACACCAATTGTCATTGCCCCAGACTGGTCTCTACCTTTTGAGATCATATGTGATGCGAGTGACATCGCAGTGGGAGCAGTTCTTGGGCAACGTAGAGATAAACTGTTGCATGTCATATATTATGCTAGTCATGTTTTGAACCCTGCACAGATGAACTGTGCGACTACCGAGAAGGAGTTGCTAGCGGTGGTCTACGCCTTCGATAAATTCAAGCAATATCTGTTGGGTTCTAAAGTCATTGTTTATACTGACTATGTTGCTTTGAAGTATTTATTTGCTAAGTAGGACTCTAAGCCAAGACTATTGAGATGGATCTTACTCCTCTAAGAGTTTTATGTGGAAATTCGTGACAAAAGAGGGTGTGAAAATACTGTGGCCGATCACCTCTCTCGGATGTCCCCTATAGAGGAGGATGAGGAAAAGCGTCCAATAAAGGATGAGTTTGCTGACGAACACATCCTTGCTGTTATTGGAATGCCATGGTTCGCAGACTACGCGAACTATCTAGTAGGTGGGGTGATCCCTAGCGAATTTGACTCTAACAAAAAGAAAAAGTTTGTGCATTATTGCAGGTTTTACTTGTGGGATGACCCATTCTTGTACAAGAAAGGAGTAGACGGGTTGGTTAAAAGATGTGTTCCCGAAGAAGAACAGAGAGATGTCTTGAAAGCATGCCATGACTCTGACTATGGTGGACACTTCAGTGGTGATAGAGCCGCAACCAAAGTCCTCCAGTCAGGCTTATACTGGCCTACACTTTTCAAAGATGCTCAGCAATTAATCAAAGAGTGCGATAAGTGTCAAAGGATGGGAAACATCTCAAAAAGAAATCAGATGCCTCAGAACCCCATGTTGGAAATTAAACTCTTTGATGTTTGGGGTATCGACTTTATGAGACCATTTCCACCTTCATTTGGAAAGAATTACATTTTGGTGGCGGTGGATTATGTATCCAAGTGGGTAGAAGCAGTTTCTCTACCAACGAATGATGCAAAAGTGGTAGTCAAGTTTCTAAAGGAGAACACATTTGTCAGGTTTGGAGTGCCAAGAGCTCTAATAAGTGATGAGGGAACTCATTTCTTAAATCACCTAATGGGGAAGCTACTTTTGAAGTATAATGTAAAACATCGTATGGCCACTCCGTATCATCCGCAAATAAGTGGTCAAGTTGAAGTGTCGAATAGGCAGCTAAAACAAATTTTGGAGAAGACGGTTAACTCATCTCGCAAAGATTGGGCAAGTAAGCTTGATGATGCGCTCTGGGCATACCGAACTGCGTTCAAAACACCGATTGGTATGTCTCCTTATCAATTGGTGTATGGTAAGGCTTGCCACTTACCTTTAGAACTTGAACACAAAGCTTTGTGGGCTTCAAAATTTCTTAATTTGGATCTTTCGAAAGCGGGAGAGTCCTGAATCCTTCAACTCCATGAGTTAGAAGAATTTAGGAACCGAGCATATGAAAATTCCAAAATTTACAAAGATCAAACAAAAGAATGGCATGATAGAAGGTTCCAAAGGAAGGGATTTTGGGAAGGACAAATGATGTTATTGTTTAATTCGAGGATGAAGTTGTTCTCAGGAAAGCTGAGATCAAAATGGTCGAGACCGTTTATGGTACACAAGGTATATCCCCATGGGGAAATTGAAATAAAAATCAATCCAATGGGGACATTTTTAAAGTGAATGGCCAAAGGTTAAAACCTTACTATGTGGAGCAAGAAGTTGGTCAAATTGATGTTGTTCATCTTTTCTGATAAGATGAACAACCGTCGAGCCAGGCGACGTTAAATGAAGCGCTACGTGAGAGGCAACCCACGCTTTTGTGTCTAATTATTTTCTTTGTTTCGTTGTGTGTTATTGACTTGTAGGTTTGAACAATGTTTGCTAGAGGAGCCAAAAGTTCATGTGCAAAAAGTCTCTGGAAAAATCGGAAGCAGAAGCCCAGCACGAAGCTTGAAACAACAATGAAAGAAAAAGAAAATCAGGGGCCTGACACGGGTGCCCGTGTCAGGAAGTGAGGGGAGAAGAATTTTTTCCAGGGGTCTGACACGGTCGCCCGTGTCAGCCCCTGCTGAAGCTGTTTGAAAAGAAGAAGGACACGGCCCGTGTCAAGGAGAAGGCATAGCGCTGACACGGTCGCCCGTGTCAGCTGACACGGCTGTCTCAGCAAGCGCGTTTGAGAAAAAAAATTGAATTTTTTTTCTCCTTTCTCACACGTTCTCACTTCTCTCTCCTCTAAAATGTTATTCTCTTCTCTCTTTCTCTGTTAGAGCTGTTTGAAACCAGAAAAAAAATCTTATTTTTCCTTTTCAATCCTCTCTTTTATCAGGTTAGTTTATTCAATTAGTTACTTTCCATTTATTTTTATTGTGATTATTTGATCTTGAAGGTAGAAAAAATAGTAATTTTAAATTTATTTTAAATTTTATGGTGAAATCCTATTTTAGTTCCTGTATCAATATTGATTTTAGATTTTAGATTTTAGATTTTAGGGTGGAAATGAGGGTAACTTGTGTTCTTTATAAAGTTATAATATATAAATAAATAAAATTTTAGGGTGAAATGGGATACTAGTATACTGTATATACTACTCAATAGTATCAAAATTCAAAACAAGAATATTGTTGGTGTTGGTGACGATTTTTATACCTACTTTTTCTCATAAGACCAAATTGCAATTTGGAATCTTTCAAAGCAAAATTAGTATGTATTAGTATTGATATTTTTTATGATTAATTTATAATTTATTTAATTAAATGTAATTTATTTTCTTACTATTAATATATAATTTGCTTTTAATTTATAATTATTAATTTTTTATGATACTATATTAGAGAAGAACACAACATAATAAAATATAATTGAATATTAATTAAACTCTTTTCTCCATGATTTAATTATTAATATTTTTTATGATTAATTTATAATTTCTTTTATTTAATGTAATTGATTTTTTTTTGTTATTGATGTAGGAACACAATTTCACAACAGGATAATTAGTAGATCATCGACGGACACAAAATACATTGTGAGAAATTTCAGGTTTTTCTTATTATACCTCCTAAGATGCCTCATAAGAATAGAAAATTTGAATATGGAAATGATAAACGTAAGAAAAAGAAAAAAATTGAAGAGTTAATTCAATCTCAAGTAGGAGCTCTTGATAAATTTTTAATCAAAGAACCACAAGTTTCAAATGAAAGTCGTTATGTTGATAATATTGATAGTTTGCCTATTGAAAATGATAATCTTGAGTGTGCCTATTGAAAATGATAATCTTGATAGTGTGCCTATTGAAAATGATAATCTTGATAGTGTGCCCATTGGAAATGATAATCTTAATAGTGTGCCCATTGAAAATGATAATTTTAATAGTGTGTCAATTGTTGATGAAGTTAATAATGATGATGATGCCGATGATGATGATGATGATAATGTTGATTATGATATATTTGATCCAAGAAATTGGGATCGTCTTCAACCTAAACTGATTGATTTATTAGTTGTGAAAGGTCCTAAAAGATATCATTCTATTGTGAAGGGTCCTAGAGATAGTTTGAATAGACGTTTTACGACTAATTTGTATACTAGAGCTTTAGCAAATGGAGAGGTGTGTGATAGAGATTGGCTTGTTTATTCGAAAGAGCTTGATAGAGTATTTTGTTTTTGTTGTAAAGTTTTTAAAAATGGGATTGTTAGGGGACAATTAGCAAATGAGGGTTATAGTGATTGGGTACATGTTGGTGAAAGAATTAAAGAGCACGAGTTAGGCATGGAACATGTTAAAAATATGACTACTTGGTATGAGTATCGCAAAAGGCTGCAAAAATTTCAAACTATTGATAAAACAACTCAAAGATTAATTGAGAAAGAAAAGGATCACTGGAAAAATGTTTTAAAAAGAGTTATTTCAATAGTGAAATTTCTTGCTAAACATAATTTAGCCTTTCGTGGTTCTAAGGAGAAATTGTACGAAGATAGCAATGGAAACTTTTTGGGTTTGATTGAAATGTTAGCTGAATTTGACCCAATCATCCAAGAACATGTTAGACGTGTTACAACTCAAAAAGTTCATATTCATTATCTTGGGCATAACATACAGAATGAGTTGATTTCATTGCTTGGTTCTGTGATTAAAATTGAAATCATTAGAAAAATCAAACAGGCAAAGTATTTTTCAGTGATACTTAATTGTACTCCTGATGTTAGTCACCAAGAGTAGATGTCTTTGATAATAAGATATGTGGATATTTCTTCAGCTTCTGTTAGTATTGAGGAATCATTTTTAGGATTTTTGAATGTGAATGATACAAGTGGTCAGGGGCTTTTTGATGTTTTACAAAATGAATTGAAAGAACTTGGTCTCGACCTATTTGACGTGAGAGGGCAAGGCTATGATAATGGGTCCAATATGAAAGGAAAACACCAAGGTGTGCAAAAGAGATTTTTAGACATAAATCCGAGAGCCTTTTATACTCCTTGTGGTTGTCATAGTCTTAATTTGGCATTGTGTGATATGGCTAACTCTTGTATTAAAGCTAGGAACTTTTTTGGAGTTGTTCAACGCATTTATACAATTTTTGCCAATTCTACTAAGAGATGGCAAATTTTGAAAGATAATGTAAAAGGGTTGACTCCAAAATCATTGTCATCCACTCGTTGGGAGAGTCGTGCAGAAAGTGTCAAAGCTATAAGAACTCAAATGTTATAATTTACAGAAGCTTTGCTTTAAGTGTCAGAAAATGATCTTGATCCTAAAATACAAAATGAAGCTAAATCCTTAGCAACAAATGAGCTTGGTGATTTTGAGTTTTTGATGGCTATAATTATTTGGTTTGAAATATTATCTGCAATTAATTCTGTTAGCAAGCTTTTATAGGAAAAGGATATGCTTATTGATGTTGCTATGCAAAAAATTAAGGGGTTGATTTCGTATTTTGAGGGATATAGAGAAACAGGTTTTTATAAGGTATTGATTAACGCTAAGGAAATTGCGGTGGAATTGAATATTGCCCCAATATTTCCTCAAAGGCGTATAATTAAAAGAAAAAAGCAATTTGATGAGAATTTGAATATCCCATCAGTCGAGCTATCAGAAGAAGAATCATTCAGGGTTAATTATTTTCTTTACCTTTTTGATCAAGCTGTTGTTTCTCTTAATAAGAGGTTTGAGCAATACCAAGAGTATGAAAGTATTTTTAGTTTCTTGTTTACTTCTCACAAGTTACAATCATTAGATGATGTAACTTTGAAGTCTTGTTTTACTAACTTTGAGTAGGCATTGAAACATAATGAGCAATCTGATATTGATGGGAATGAATTTTTTGCAGAGTTGAAGTTACTAAGAGAAATGTTTCCTGAAGAAACCATAAGACCTACTGATATATTATTATTTTTAAAAGGTTTGGATTGTTTTCCTACTATAGTTATTGCAGATAGAATCTCATTGACTATTACTGTGACAGTTGCTTCTGCAGAAAGAAGTTTTTCAAAATTGAAGTTGTTAAAGACTTACTTGTGGTCTACCATGTCACAAGAAAGGCTTAATGGATTGGCATTAATAGTTATTGAAAATGATATTTTGGAGACAATAAAATATGAAGACTTAGTTGACGATTTTGCTTCAAAAAGTGTTCGTAGGAAGGCTCTTTTTATGTAGTTAGATAATTTAAGTTGTAAGAAATGGTGTTAGTAGTTTAAACAATACCTTTGAACTTTTTGGTACTTCATTTGGTTAATATATAATTTTATCTTTTGTTTGTCATTTTTAATCATTAAAATTATATATATATATATATATATATATATATACATATATATATATATATATATATATATATATATATATATATATATATATATATATATATATATATATATATATATATGTGTGTGTGTATATACATATATATATATATATATATATATATATATATATATATATATATATATATATGCGTGTATATATATATATATATATATATATATATATATATATATATATATATATATATATATGCGTGTGTATATATATATATATATATATATATATATATATATATATATATATATATACACACACGCATATATATATATATATATATATATATATATATATATATATTTAGGCCCATTTTTAAAATTAGAACAGGGCCTCTGAATTGATTGGGCCGGGCCTGGTTTGGATTAGGACTCGGGTCACCATTGAGAGTTTGACAATTTGAACTCGTGCCCAAACGCTTTGGCCCATATTTTCATTCACACTCCCAACAATCGCTACCTGCACCCCCTCTCAATTCCAATTGACATTGGGTCGAGAGTTCCAGGCCCATCCTCAGTTTTTCTTGGATCCAGTTTTTCTCTTCTTATTTTGTTGATTAGCTAGTAATTATATCATTAGCATTTAATTATGTTTTAGGTTAATTAGCTTAATTAGAGAATTAGGAGTTAATTAGGTTTATTAGATTTTCAAATTAGATTAGAAATTAGGAGTAATTAGAATTTTAATTGATTTTTAGAATTTAGTTTAGTTTCTAAAACAATTAGATTTGGAAATTGATTAAAATAGATTTTAAAACTTGATTGAATTTTAGGTTCTAGTTAGAATTTTAATTAGGTCTTAATTTTTGTTCCTAGTTGGATATTCTTGTGAAATGGTCATTTTGCCCTTAGGGTTTTATCTTAATTAGGACTAATCTTTGACTTAGAATATTAGATGGTCTCAATCAAGTTATTGACTAGCATGACATGCCCCCCTAGGAATAGTTTATGGATAATTCTAACCCTTAGATTAGGCTAACCAATCATTTTTCAAGCTAATTCAAACCCTCGATTCAAGTTGATCAAACGCAATTTTGATTAACTAAATCCTTTGATCTTGTATAATCCCACAGTCTATTCAAATGATCAAATGATCATTGATCACTTGATAAGACTCTTTCTGTAAGTTGTGGATCTCAAGGCCTCAAGTTCAGACTCTCAATCAAGGCATCTCAGTCATATCAAGCAGCGGGTCATACAAGGCAAATCAAAGGTAGTTCTTCAAGAGCTTGTTAATCAAGGTTAAAATTATGTGGCATGAGCCTTAAGAAATAAAGAAGGGGGGAGAATGAGGAATTCCTATCCTCATTCTAAATATCTTTGAGTACGGGACGAATGATCCAGTTGCTCACCGTATTTACCTCTATTCTGAATATCATATGATTGTTAAGTCTCTCTCCAGCAAGCAACATCAACTCAAGGAGCAGCAAAGATTCTTCTCCAACAACTTCAAAGTTATGATGAGAATCATATGCCATGGGCCTTAAGTAGTAAAGAATGAATAAGAATGGAGAATTCTTATCCTCATTCTGAATAGCTTTGGGTACGGGACGAATGACTTAGTTGCTCATCGTATTCATTTTTACTCATAGACTTTAGTGTGATTCATATCGAACAACTGTCAAGTACTCTTCATGTTCCATTATCAATCAATCACTTCTTTTGCCTCAATCATCTTGTTGTCAGCCCTAGTGGGCTGAACTACGAAAGCTCTGACTTTCTCATTGCACGGTGAGAATATGTAGGCAGGAGAATTCAGATTCTCCGTGAGCTACCCTATTTATTAATCCTTCATTATTCATTCATCAATCAATACCCTCTTTTTGAGATCAAATCTTTTTCCCTTGGACTCCACGCACATCCTTTTAGGACGATATAGCGATAATCCACCTTGTGAACTGAGAGTTTTTTGGCTCGTATCCAAACATTTAATTCTTTCTTTTTCAGCTAAGACGCTTGTTTACTCTTCGGTATTGAGTCTAGCTCTTCATGTATCCAAGATACCATTCCCCTTTTATTTCAAATTGATTATTTCCTAGCAAGTGATATATTGTTCCTTGTACTCAGCAATACTTTCTCTTGTGCTCCATATAAACCCTTTTAGAACGATATAATGGACGTCCACCTTGTGAATCAAGAGTTGTTTGACTCGTACCCAAACATTTAATTCCTTCTTTTTTGGCTAAGATGCTTGTTTACTCTTTGGTTCAAAGTTCATTCTCTTTTGTCGGTTCCCATATTACTATTCTATTGGTTCAAGTTATACTTTTCATCACATATATCTCTCTTTGTTGTCATAGTTCCACGAACTACGAATGCTCTGACTTTCTCATTGCATGATGAGAATACGTAGGCACGAGGATGTGAATCCTTAGTGAGCACAATCCTAATTATTTCTTCTTCTGCCTTAGGACACCATTCATATCTTTCATGATCTGTCATCTACCTTCAATCATTAAACCGCTCACCCCAGTGGCATACTGTTTCTTTGAAAATAAATACAGTTTTCTTTGGAAGTCCATATACACCCTTTTAGGATGATATAACGGCAGTCCGCATTTGTACCTAGAGTTGTTCGGCTTGTACCCCAAACATTGTATTCCTTATTTTTTGGCTAAGACGTTGTTTCCCTCTATGGTGCAAATCCCATATATCCTATGGATTCCAATATACTCTGACCTTTGGTTCCAAATTACACATTTTCAGTCACTACTACCAAATCCTTCACTTTTGTGACTTTGGTTACTTTTTTCATTCATTCCATCCATCTCCGTGATGTATTCACATTCTACCTTCATTCACTCCATGTGATATACTATTCTTTTTTAGCCAAATACATTATCTCTTTAAGCTCCATCTTGTATTACCTTGTGAACCAAGAGTTGTTTGGCTCTTGCCCAAACACTTAATTCTCTTTGTTTTTGGCTATACCATATAGTGGCAGACGCTTCCGGCTACCCACATATTGGTCAATGCCAGTTTTACTCTTGGGTTCAGATTTCACCCTTTTTGGATTTCAAATCATACAATCCTTTGGTTCATACCATACATTTATCATAACTTCTTTTCATCTCCCACCACTAGCATAACTGACTTCCTTACCCAATTTTCTCTTTCCCCCGAGTTTTATCGATGTTTTCCCTTTCCTTCGGAAATAAATAAAGTTCGATGACGACTCTATTGTATGTTCGATCGTGCGATGCGTTCAGGTATATTTCCGCTAGCTTCAGTTGTAAGGTGTGAGATGAATCTAGCAATGTAGTTCAATCTCCCTAGGAACTCATGAACTTCTTTTTCTGTCCTCATAGATGGCATATCTTGGATGGCTTTTACTTTGTCGGGATCAACTTCAATTCCTCTCTAGCTGACTATGAACCCCAATAGTTTTCCTGATCTGACTCCAAAAGTGCACTTTACAGGATTCAGATGTAACTTGAATTTCCTCAGACGATCAAACAGCTTATATAAGTTAATTATGTGGTCTTCTTCAGTTTGTTACTTAGCAATCATATCATCGATGTAGACCTTTATCTCTTTGTGAATCATATTATGAAAGAGAGTCTTCATTTCCCTTTGGCATGTTTCCCCAATGTTTTTCAATCCAAAAGGCATTACCTTGTAATAGAAGGTTCCCTAAGGGGTGATAGACATGGTTTTCTCCATGTATGTGGGATCCATTTTTATCTAGTTAAAACCGGATAATCCGTCCATAAATGAGAAGACTAAAAATTTAGCGGTGTAATCCACTAACACATCAATGTATGGTAATGGAAGTCTTCTTTAGGACTTTCTCTATTCAAATCTCGGTAACCCACACATATTCTGACTTTACCATCTTTCTTCGGGACTGGAACGATGTTAGCTACCCATTATGAATATTTTGCAATGGCTAAGAATCTCACGCAAAACATTTTTCTAACCTCCTCTCTGATTTTGAGGGACATGTTGGGTCTGGTTCTTCTCAATTTCAGCTTTACTGGCGGGCGCTCTAGTTCGAGTGGTGGTTTGTGTATGATGATGATCGTGTCCAGTCCTAGAATATCTTGGTATGACCAAGTAAACACATTCGTGTACTCACGTAGTAGTTTGACCAATCTTTTCTTTATTTCCTCATTTAAGGAAGCCCTAACCTTAATCGCTTTCTTGTCTTCTTCAGTTCCCAAATTGATCACATCCATTGGTTCTTGGTGAAGTTGAATTATTTTTTCCTCTTGTTTCAACGGTCTAGTTAACACTTTAGAAAGCTCACAATCGTCCTCATCACCTTCTTCTGCTTGGTTAATCAGGAATTCAAAGTTGTAAGGGATTATATCAGTGTTGTTTCCAATAGGTTCATTTATTAATTTGCATGAGGAGGGTTTTTTTTAAGAATGGAGTGCTAGGAATAAGAGTGTATGAAAAAATATTGTCATATTTGAAAAAACTTGAAACGAAAGAAAAGGGAGCTCAGTTGAAAACAAAATGCAATTTATTAATAAATAAGTCATTGAAACAAAAGGGGACCCTAAAAATCTTATCCATTTTCCTTGGGCAGAGCAAATGATTTACTATTATTTTTTAGAAAACAGTACATTACTTTGACAAGAAATCATCTCAGGATTCTCGACGGACTTCCAATTGTTTAGAGTAGCATCTGGTAAGCAGTGACACACCAAGTGGAGTATCTATTCATTTTCTTCTCCAACAGCAGCCACATGACCTTCACATTTGTACCTAGTATTGTGGAAAGTCACCTGGATAGTGTAGACCTTCTTCAGATTGGCCTTCTGAAACTATTTATTAATCGGTTTATAACTCAGTCCAAACCGGTCCTTATTCTCAGGTAGTTCCAACAGTTTTCCCTAACTCGTTGTATCTCCTCTCTTAATCAGTTCTGAAACTTTCCCCCCATGAAGAGACTAACTTCTCGTTCTTCTAAGTGTCTTGTTTTCGACTGACCACCATAATTTCCAAGGTTTGTAAATGTAATTTAAGAGTTTCTCCATCTGTCTCAATATATCTGAATGACGAGAGGTGGCTAACCAGCATGTTCTCATCGCCCTTAACAATTATCAGTTTATCATCCACTATGAATTTCAACATCTGGTGAAGTATGGAAGTGATGGCCCCTATAGCATGGATCCAAGGTCGTCCTAGTAGACAACTATAAGATGGGTTAATGTCCATCACTTGGATGGTAGTCATAAATGTATGTGGCCCAACCATTATTGGTAGATCGAATTCCCCAATTACCATTCTTTTTGAACCGTCAAAAGCTTTGGCGATTAACGTGCTAGTCTTCATGAAACTTCTCACAATGTTCAATTTCAGAAGAGTGTTTTTTAGCATGACATTCAAAGATGAGCCAGTGTCCACTAATACTCTCGAGAGGATACTATCCATTTTGGTGGATTAAGGTTTTCACCTTATCAACATCCAAGTTCCATTGATATTGACGAGACTGATCGGATCAACCAAGAATCAAAGGGTTTATTGTGAGTCACGAGCATGGAGTCGGGTTAAGAACCATCCCAAAGGAGTGTAATAAGGATAAAAACTTGTAGATTGTGTTCTAAAAAGTTCCTAGAGTCTTAATCTCATCTATCAGATACTATAGGTTAGGATGACTGACTCATCAACCCATAGTATTCTCAAGAGAAACTCGTTTGAGTGTAGTATCGCGTAACAACTGTTATCAAGTCTATACTTGAATAGTCTTTGCACTACGTCCTAAATAGGCCAAGTTGGGTTAAATGTTATATAGTCCTCAGCTTCTCGGACCCCCAAATTAGAGAAAGTAATGTGTATCCACGACTTACTCGTGTGACATCAGTAACTCCAAATAGGTCTCGATTGAGTGGGGGATCTCATGTCAACTATTTCAAGACTACTCCTTCAAAGCCAACATGACTATACCACCCTCCTATCTTAGATTGCACTCAAGTTTGGGTTAAAACTTATCTCACCACACATAGATCACCAAGCACAACAGACAAAGTATCACACAAACAGTATATACAAACAAACATCAAATATACAAATATACACATAAAAAACTAGGCTAAACCCACTGAGGACTACTCCCCAGCAGAGTCGCCGCTTAATTTATGTAGCGGTAAATTCATGACCATCAAGCTATGGATAAACTTGACGTCAATAAAACCAGAGTCGTTGTCACGCTTTTATTGTCTCCAAAGGAAAAGGGAAAAGTACGAACAAAACCCAAAGATAAGAAGTTTTCAAATCAAAACTAATAAAATGTCAGAGATTATAGGTAAGGGGGCTGGTTACACAAAGGGAAGGTATTAGCACCCAAAGTGTCCTAGGTACTCCTAAGGATCCCTTTTTTGTGCGCAAGTGTTTTGGTCAAAATGATGTTTGATAAAAAATATATAGTGAGGGGATGCAAAAAGAATTCATTAATTATATCTTTGTGTTTGACAATACCTTCGGTCTTATGCCTACGTACCAACATAAAAATGAGGGATCAAAACCCCGTAGTTCGTGGTAAAAATTTCAAAGAAGTTGCTGGATTGGTTTTAACAAAAGTTTAACATGAAAAGGCACAAAAGGCCAAAGACTTGAATGGGGTTGTTAGTTTTTTTGTCTTTTGAAATTAAAGTTAATATGGTTAAGTTTATTTACAAGTTTGATTTAAGAAAAGGGTTTGAAAATTCATTGGCATAAGCCCAAAGTTTCTAATCATTAAAACATGTCCAAGTTTGAAAACACAAGAAAAGAAGGTTTTGAAAAAAGGGAGAGATTTTGAAATTAAATAAGTGGGAGGATATGAATAGACTACCCTAGACAAAAATTAAGATTAAGAGTTGAAAAGATATGACCGATGGGATGCAATCCACAAGACAAGAATGTCAGATAGAAACCCATTTCCTTTAGACTTTTGAGCAAGCAATAAGCATAAGCAAGCATCCAAGCAAATCGAATGAAGACCAAGGCATCAAATAAATATAGCCATAACATCCAAGCAAGTACTCCAATAGCTAGCAGTCTTCAATGTCTTCCAATGTATCATATGCAAATATTTTTTGGCAGATCTCAAAAACAATCATCAGTCATCAACAATAATAACAGTATAGAAATCAAACACAAAGACAAAGTGACAGATGAACCAAAAGCACTCAAGGTTTGCATTAGATGAAAGGAACAGTCAAGGATAGATCAGTCTCAGATAGTGGCATTGGCCAAGTCTTCAAAGCATAGGAAGGTTGTCTATCCTAAGTTCAAAAGTTCAGTTCAAATCCAGCAGTCCACCAAGATATTTTTTAAGGTTTTTTATTATTATTAGGTATTTTAAGGTCCTAAGACCACAAACAGAATAAAATCACAAGCACACAATATATATAATCACAAGATATGGCTCAAGTGAGCAAAGTGAAAAGGAATGAAACATAAACATCTTGCATGAAATGTAAATGGCAATGAATGATAAAGGTACTGAAATTTAAATTGCATTAAGTAACTAACTTGAAAATAAAACAATATTAATAAGAAGTTAGCCAATGTTAGTGAAGGATCTTTAGTTGTTTATGTCATTCCTTGTAGAACACTCGACCATCCATTCACAAGTATGAATACATGAACCAAGACATCATCCATGAGAAGGGCTCCAACTTGGATAAATCAACAAGTATGCCACTAGCTCTCATGAATGGAAAAAAGGTCAAGTTTTCACACAATGCCATGAAGAATGAGAGACTTATAATCTCACTTACAAGAATGTTATTCCTTTTGGGACATATTTAGCTTTATGTTAAACAATCGTAATTGGACTTATGTAGAAGTCACAACTATCTAAGGTCGGGCAATAAAGATATGGGTGTTAATATGTGTTAGAGACTTGGTACAAATAACAAAACATCTAAAACATACCACACACAAAAATAAAGTGGGAGGGACCTATCTCAGTCAGACTCATGTTGATTCATCTGACACAAGGTCATTGATGAATCAACTAGCATTTGACTTGAAGAGAATTCATTGGTCAATGAGGGATTGGGGAAGAATAGGGATGAAGATGAAGAGGGAAGGGGAAATAGAAACCCAAATTAATCATAGGAGGAATTTCATCTGATCAATACTATCCATTCATTTTGAGGGATGAAATGTCCATTTCATCAACCCCTTAAATCCAATAGTATTTATCACATGGAAGTTCAAATCAACCATGATCAATGCCAAACCGAGAGTCACACATCATAAAGTCAATTAAATGGCTCAACAATATTTCAAACAATTAAACAATTAAAAATGAATTAAAATGCATTTTTAAATGGACAAAACCTCAAATCCCTTCAAATCACCAAATAAGTGGCCAAGGGATTTATCCTATCTCAAACAAGGTCAAAGAACCTTAGACAGAAAAATTCACAATTTTTGGAAAGTCAGAAGTATTTTAAAATATTTAAAAACAAACCCAAAATCAATTAAGTCACAAAAAATATCAAAATTAATCCAAAAAATGATTTTTATTCAAAATATGGAAGAGGAGGATATTTAAAGATTTTTGGTGAAAGTCCCATGTTTTTTGGATTAAAGATGAATTTAATATGAATTAATAAAAAATAAATGGATTAAAGATAAAATCAGAAAATAAAATAAAATGAGAAAAAACAAGGGCCATCAAATCTCCCTCATTAATTGAGGTGGCAGATCTGATGGCCATGCGCGTGCAACCTACCAAGGACCTTAGTCAACGCGTTGGAACATGAGTAATCAGAAGCAACCGATGAGATTAAAACATGGAGAGATAATCTGATGGATAGGACCTTTCCACCACACCATCGGATCTAGGGCTCCGGTCATCTTCTCCGGTGGACCTCACCGGACTGGTCCACCATCAACTTCCATAAAAATGAAAAATGAGTACACTATTTTGAAGAGAAAATTGCCAGGAATTCAAATTTGACCTCAAAATTCTACAATTCCAAGTATATTGAAAGATACATGGAATTGAAAATTGAGGAGTATGAACTGAGTTGCTTCGATTTGACCTCAAAGCAACTCAATCTTGTTGCCTACATTGGTAGGACTTCAGTCAACCAAAAACCAAGTGAAATGATGGACAATTGAAGGAGAACCGAAGAAGAAAAGTTTCACAAAATTCACCTTTTGTTTGCTGTGAGGAAGCTCGACCTTGATCTCAATTTGTGTGGGCTTGCTTCTACCAACTTGCAGGAAGTGATATTGATGATTAAAAGGTTTGGATTCTTGGAGTTTCAATTCCAAAACAGAATGAGAATTAAAACTCAACTTCAAGAATAAATCCTTAAGATTATCCTTTAATGGAGTTTAGGGAAGAAGCAAGTCAAAGTTTGGGCAAGAGGGATCCATTTTTGAGCTCAAGAGACATGTATATATAGTCATCCATTTGATTTCCACACCTTTTAAATTTTTGCCAAAAATAGTAATGTGAGGTTGCATGCTTCCACGGGCGTGTGCTAGGCCCAAAGAATGATTGGAATTGGTCCAAAATTATGCACATGTGATGCTGAAAGAAATTCACGAAGCCAAGCAATGTGGGATGGAAATTGGCCATGAAAGTCTTCCAAATGGGGCCATGCATTGCACCCATGTGCAAGTCACTAAAAAATGATCCAAATGCCATAATATTGAACTATTTAGAAAGTTAACATGAAGGGGAGAAACTTTTATGTTGAAACTTTTTCCATTTTGAGCTTGGATCATGATGAATTTTAAGGTGAAAGTTGGAGAAATCAAACATAGTTGAAAATTTTCTAAAAAGTATAAAGTCAAATGATCACTTTTTCCACTTTGAATAACTTTTTCTATGATGTTTAAATTAAAATGGTTCCTTCTTCAAAGTTGTAGATCTTTAATTTCTATTTAATTTGGTCACAAGTTTGGCACCATTTGAATCTTGCATGAGGGATTTATGAATTTTAGAAGTTTAGGGAAAATGCTTGTTTAATGGTAATGGCCCAAAATGACCTATAATGTTTCCCCTTGGCACATGCCCTTTAAAGTAGATTTTAACATTTATCAAAGAATAAAAGTTGGAGAAGACATCTTGAAATTGATCATGAAACTTGTATGGCCTTCATATCATAAAAATTGAGCAAGTTATGGTTCTTGGAAGGTGACCTTCCATCTAGGGCATAGACAAAATGACCTATAATTTTTCACCATAAAAAATGACTTTCCAAGCAAAATTAACTCTTGATACCAACATTAAAGTTGTTTGGAATGTCATAAATAGTAATGTTTCTCTTATAATTATTTTCATATGAAAAATATTGTAGGAGATAGGGTATATGGAACCCTAGATTTGACCAATTGACTTTTCTGGTCAACCTCCTTAAACAAACTTGTAAACTTGAAGTTCCTTTGATCTTTGGGGATCATGGAGGATCATATATGCTTATGATGATGTTAAATGTAGTATCCATTGATATATTTTACCAAATGTTGAAGAAACTTGTTGAGGAAGTCACACAAGATACCTCGATGAATTAGGGCTTCCAAGGCAAACAAGCTCCCAACTCTTGATGAATTCTTGATCAAAATGACAATTGAAGATCACGTGGATCCATATATGATTCTTAGAACCATTGTGAACCTTTTCTTGATTGATCTATTGCATTGGGGGTCTCAAACCCTAGTTATGAACTTGGCAGGGCACGGATGGACACACACACACACACACACCCCTACAAAAGAAACAAAGATATACATAGACATATTTTTGGCATTTTAGTTAGTAAACAAAAGAAAATAAGGTATAATACAATTAAAAGTGCTTGGTGATCTCTTACAATGTAAAACCAATGAATGAGGGGTAAGGAGGATACCAAGGTGTGATCCCAAAGCCAATGCAAATGATGGGATATCATGAGGGATCTTAGGGTCAAAATTGGGGTCTTACAGCTTCCCCTATTTAAGTACATTCTAGATGAGGATGTGAAGGTTAAAATTTGTGTATCAACTCAGTAGAATGAACTTAAATAACAACATCAAGAAACAAATTTTGGTCCCTAAGATACCTCATGATGCATATGATATGAATGTAAAAATAATATTTGTGGCGAATATGTTGCCACAAATAAAAAGAATCCGGGGAGACTGAAAGTCCACAGGAGCACAATGCATTTTGTAAGGAACACTCACTGGAAAGACAAAGACTCGGGGATAAAATCCATGCGTAGGCCAGGATACGACTTTGAAAACTGTTGGAGACACGAAGGGATTTTCCATTAAAATAAATCAATGGAAAGACTCAGACTTGAGGAAAAAGAAATCTGCAGGGGACGAGAGTAGATCAGAACAAAACCGAAATACTCAGGCCAACAGGAAGTTCGATATCACACAGAAATACAAACTCAAACTCAATTGGGAAATAAAAACTTCAACACATGAGTAAAAGAGATATATTATCTACCACCAGTTACTGGGTAAGAAGATAATATACTCGGACAGAGGGACATCCGTTACCGGTTAGGGTAAACATATCAAGGATGGCTCGCTGAGGAAAATAAGGAATATTCATTACCGGTTACTGGGTAAGAATACTGGGAAAAAGAAACCAAATAGGATTTACAACTACCTTTTTACTGGGTAGGAGACCGAAGAGAGAGTATATGTCGCCGGTTAAAGTGAACATATCAAGGATAAACTCAAAGGAAGAATATCTGTCATCGGTTATGATTAACATATCAAGGATAAACTGTCGGGAAAAAGAGGAATTCCAACTGCCGGTTACTGGGAAGAAGACCAAAGAGAGAGTATCCATCATCGGTTAAGATGAACATATCAAGGATAAACTCAAAGGGTAGAATAGGATTTATATCTACCATTTACTGGGTAGAATACCGCAAATAGGGATTACTACTACATGTTATTGGGTAGAATACCAAAAAAAGAGAAAACCTATCACCGGTTAAAGTGAACATATCAAGGATAAACTCTTTGGGGAAAGAAGGAATTACAACTACCTTTTTACTGGGTAGAATACCAAACAGGGAGAATATTCGTCATTAGTTAAGATGAACATATCAAGGATAAACTTGTTGGGGAAACGAAAAAAACGAATCCGCTGGAGAAAAACAAAGAAGTAAATTACCTTTTATCAGTTATTGGGTAAATTAACATAGGTAAAGTACTCAATCATCAAGAAGGATACTACCTGTTACTGGGTAATAAACTCTTGGGGACCAAAAGATCTATCTAGGTAAGAACTAGACAGAAACGGTCAAACATGACTCAACCCAATGAGGATATAAATTAAGGGGAGTGGTTCCATCCAGATAAAAATACTGAGGAGGAAACTGAAATAACAATCATCCACGAGGTAATAACTCGGTGGAGAAGGAGAAAAGAAAAACTTTTTCTGCTTAAGAGGTGGATACTCTACAATTGAAAGAGGACAGACACACCAAATCTGCATTGGAAAATAATATCACCAAAGCAGGAGATTAGAAGAAAGGTCAATGTGATAATAATGCACAGTGAAATTTTTGATGTTATGTTTTATGCATGTATATGCATGAGTAAGTATGATCATGCTGACAAACGAGCACAAAGGATACAATCAATAATCTGAATCATCATAACTAGATACTCGGCTAATCTCAACAAGATGGAAACACCAATTGGAGAACCTGCTAGGGACGAAAATAAATCATCGAGGATATATAAATCTTAATTCAAATATATACTCAATTCCCAGGGATGGCACACAGCCACAACTCAAGGGAGATTGAGGACACCTCTATCCAAATTAAAGCTCAACTCTAGCTGGGGAAAGGCAGGGAGAACATACATCCAAATCTAAATGTTGAGGATGAAGGGAGATCTGCTGTGGGGATAGAGTCTCCAAACAAACTGCTTGGGGAAGACAACAATGCTTCACACATCAAGACTTGTCGTTCTTTATATTGCTATTGACATTCCTTTTTTGAAATCGATTGCTCTTAAAGTAAATGCCTTATTATTTAAGAAAAATGATTGTTCATTGATTTATTTATTTCAAAAATTATCATCATAAATATTCAATTTTAAAACAAAAACAAATAAGAATAAGAAACAATTGGATAAAAGCTCAACTTTATTTAAGAGAATGGTAGTCCGCAAATGCCGGGACTCCATGGATCTTTACAAACTTTGAAAAATGGTAATTTACATGGAAAAGGGATACATTAAATACAATGATCATTAATCTCCCTATCAACTTTGAAATCCACTGTGTGTTTGTCTTTAGTTGAGAATAATGAATCAGAACCAAATGACTGTTCAAAACTGCTTCAAAGATCAGGACCAGCCGGATGCAGTTACTTGCCATTATCCCTAATTTTTCCCAGATTGCCCCAATGTGGGGTACTCAACCAACCAGGATAATTTTTTCTATTTTATGTCTCTAAATTTTGCCTGGATCGTCCTTTCGGGTTTTCAATCCACCGAGATGCTCATTTTTGCCTAAGTTGCCCTTTCGGGTTTTCAACTTAGCGAGTTGTTCTTTTCTTTTCTAGGCGAAATATTTCTTGACTGCATCGGCATTCACAGGACGAGTGAACTCTTCACCATCCATAGTTGTAAGAATCAATGCACTGCTTGAAAAGGTTCTCTTAACAACATATGGAGCTTCATAATTAGGAGTCAATTTTCCCCTAGAATCAGGTTTGAAAGATAATATCTTCTTGAGCACGAGGTCACCTTCTCGAAACACATAAGGCTTGACCTTCTTATCAAAACCTTTCTTCATTCTCTGTTGATACAACTAACCATGACACATGGCCGTCAATCTCTTCACTTCAATCAAATTCAACTGATCAAACCTAGTCTAACACCATTCAGCTTTTGTCAACTTGGCTTCTATCAATAGACGCAATGATGGGATCCCAACCTCTACGGGAGCATAACTTCCATGCCATAAACAAGAGATAAAGGGGTTGCCCCTATTGAAGTGCAAACGGATGTATGGTACCCATGCAAAGAAAATGGGAGCAGCTCATGCCAATCTTTATACGTCATCACCATCTTCTAGATAATCTTCTTAATATTCTTGTTTGCAGCTTCAACAACCCCATTCATCTTAGTTCTGTAGGGAGAAGAATTATGACGTACAATTTTGAAGTCTTTGTAAAGAGCTTCCACCATATTATTATTCAAGTTCGATCCATTATCAGTAATGATCTTACTTGGCACACCATAACAGTATATAATTTGATTCTTGATAAACCTTACAACAACTTGCTTGGTCACATTTGCAAGCGATGTCGCTTCAACCTATTTTGTGAAGTAATTAATAGCCACCAAAATGAAACGATGTCCATTTGAAGATTTGGGCTCAATCATGCCAATCATATCAATTCCCCACATGGAGAAGGGCCATGGAGAGGAAATGACATTCAACAGTGTCAGAGGAACATGAATCTTATCTGCATATATTTGACACTTGTGGAATTTCTTCATAAACTTGCAATAGTCAGATTCCATTGTCATCCAATAGTAACTTTCTCTCAACATTTTCTTCTCCATAGCATGTCCATTGGACTGAGTACCAAAGGAACCTTCACGGACTTAAGTCATCAATAGGTCTGCTTCGTGTCTATCCACGCATTTGAGCAAAACTATATCAAAATTTCTCTTATAAAGCACACCACCATTCAAGTAGAAGTTGCCAGCTAATCTTCTCAAAGTCTTCTTATCTTTCAAAGATGCCTCAGGCGGGTAAATCTGACTTTGGAGGAAACACTTGATATCATAATACCATGGATTTTCATCTTTGATTTCTTCAACAAGAAACACATGAGTTGTCCTATCAAGACGCATCACAGTCAAATTGGGAACTTCATTCCAAAATTTCACCACAATCATGGGAAGCCAAGGTTGCAAGAGCATCTGCCATATGGTTTTCATCTTGAGGGATATGATGAAACTCAACCCTTGTAAAGAAAGTTGAAATTCTCCTCGCATAATCTTTATACGGTATCAAACCGGATTGATTCGTCTCCCATTCACCTTTGATTTGATTCACAACCAAAGCTAAATCTCCATAGACGTTAAGATATTTAATTTTGAGATCAATGGCTTCTTCAAGCCCCATAATGCAAGCTTCATACTCAACCATATTGTTTGTACATTTGAAGGTTAATCTAGCTGTAAATGGAAAGTGAGTACCTTGAGGAGTAATGATCACTGCCCCAATGCCATTACCATACGAATTAACAGCTCCATCAAATACCATGCCCCAACGGGAACCATGTTCTGGCCCTTCTTCAAGCAATGGTTCATCACAATCTTTCATCTTCAAGTACAAAATCTCTTTGTCAGTAAATTCATACTGCACTGACTGATAATCTTCAATGGGTTGGTGAGCCAAATGGTCAGCCAAGACACTACCTTTAATAGATTTTTGAGATTGGTATTCAATATCATACTCAGATAACAACATTTGCCAACGGGAAATCCTCCCAGTTAAAGTAGGCTTCTCAAAAATGTACTTGATTGGACCCATTTTGGATACCAACCAAGTAGTATGATTCAACATATATTGGCACAAACGCTTAGCAGCCCAATCCAATGTGCAGTATGTCTTCTCAAGCATAGAATACTGAGCCTCACAGTCAGTGAACTTCTTACTGATGTAGTAAATTGCATATTGTTTCTTCCCATATTCATCTTGCTGACCAAGAACACAACCCATACTTTCTTCAAGCACAGTCAAATACATGATCAAAGGTCTTCCTTCAACAGAAGGAGACAGAATCGGAGGCTCAAGCAAATACTCTTTGATATTGTCAAAAGCTTTTTGGCAATCCTCGGTCCAATCACAAGACTGATCTTTCCGAAGAAGCTTGAATATAGGTGCACATGTGGCAGTCATATGTGATATAAATCTCGAAATATAATTCAAGCGCCCGAGAAACCCTCAAACGCTGGAATAAATTCAACAAATGCTCAACATGCTCTTCTCCAGTCTTTGATTTATCAATCATATCATCAACATAGACTTCAATCTCTTTATGCATCATATCATGGAAAATAATGGTCATAGCTCTCTAGTACGTTGCACCGACATTCTCTAAACCGAAAGGCATCGCTCTATAACAGAATGTTCCCTAGGGTGTAATGAATGTGGTCTTCTCTATATCTTCGAGTTCCATCTTAATCTGATTATAACAGGAAAATCCGTCCATAAACGGAAAGACTTTGAATTTAGTTGTATTGTTTACCAACATATCAATGTGTGGCAGAGGGAAATCATCTTTCGGACTGGCTTTATCGGAATCTCTATAATCAACGCAACTTTTCCAACTTTCTTAGGAACAGGAACAATATTGGCCACATATTACGGATACTCAGAGGTAACAAGGAAACCAACATCAATCTGCTTTTGCAGTTCCTCCTTAATCTTTACTGCCATATCAGGACGCGTTCTTCTCAAATTCTGCTTGACCGGCGGGCATTTTGGCTTCAAAGGCAATCTATGCTCCACAATCTCAGAATCCAAACCAGGCATATCTTGATAGGACCAAGCAAACACATCAGAATATTCTCGAAGGAAATCAACCAACCCCTTCTTAGCTTTTGGACACAGTTGAGACCCAATCTTGACTTCCTTCACATTATCATCGAAACCCAAGTTGACTAATTCAATCTGCTCTTCAAACGGTTGAATGGTTTTTTTTCTCGTGCTCAAGCAAATGGGATAACTCATCAGACACTTCTTCATCATTATTCTCTTCCTCAGCTTCAAACACATGGAAATCAAAGTTTGGAGAGGGAGTAGGATCATTACGTTCAATGGGTTAGAGAACCAACCTGCAAAATGATTTGATATTTTTATTTTAGAGAAGTGGAGTGCAAGAAAATATTATGTAGATGAAAAGATTATTATTTATTTATGTTTTTTGTGATTACCATTTTCAAAAAAAGCAAAAAGTAAAAACAAACATCGTAGATGTGGATGAATAAAATTGTATTTTTATTGATGATAATATTGAAATGCCCAACAATGTTTCACTTCTCCCTTAGGCATAGGAGAAGGATTTTTCTTAAACAACACAACAAATTACTTTGAGCGGTGCATAACAACAGGAACGTCTACAACAATCCAATTGTTGCAAGTCTGGCCATGTGTCACAAAGTTGGCACAAGCTTCGTCTTCATCACTATCTTCAATAATTACAACTGAGTGTTGATCATCCTTGTGAATGAACCCTCAACTGTGGAAAACTTCTTGCATAGCTTTGACATTTCCATTGAACGGTCATTACTGAAATCTCAGCCATGCTCTATTCTTGTTCTCAATGATTTCTACAATTTGATCCCCATTTATCGATGCTACCAGCCTGAATAACCTCTTTGGCATCCTTCAGAGAAGACATGGGTGCCCCAGTCATCTTTGATTCATCAGTAACAGTCAAGGCTTGGAACGACGTTCCAACTTCTTCTTCGGCTTCCACATACGTGAAGGATGACAAATGGCTCACCAGAAACACTTTCTCTCCACCAACAACGACGAGCTTTCCGTTATTAACAAATTTCAATTTCTAATGCAGAGTAGATGTCACAACGCCAACTTCACGGATCCATGGCTTTCCCAACAAACAACTGTAGGTCGAATGAATATCCATTACTTGAAAAGTAATTTGAAAATCACTCGGACCTATCTTAACTAGAAGGTCCACCTCTCCAATTATAGTGTTTCGGAAACTGTCAAACGCTTTAACAACCATGCTACTGTACGTCATCGGGGCGCCTTGATAAGACAATCTTGCTAGATTTGACTTGGGCAACACATCCAATGATGAACCAGTATCAACAAATACGTTAAACAAAGCATCCTCTTTGCAGTTCATTGAAATGTGGAGCGCCAAGTTGTGATTTCTACCTTCCTCAGGAAGTTCTTCATCACAAAAGCTCAAATTATTACATGAAGTGATGTTGGAAACAATATGGTCAAACTGATCCACAGTAACATCGTGTTCCACGTAGGCTTGCTCCAACACTTTCTACAAAGCTTCTCTATATGCTTCAGAGTTCATCAATAATGATAATACATAAATCTTTGACGGCGTCTGGAGCAACTGCTCCACAATATTGAACTCGCTTCTCTTGATCAAACGAAGTACCTCATCATCATCATTAGCCTTCCACCCGCTGGATTCACCAGACTAACAAGTTGGAACACTAACCGGATCAACTGTAGGAACTTCCGCTTTCTTACCCACTAAAACATCTTCCACAACTTTAGAAGATACAAGGCCAAACACACGACCACTACGGGTCATCTTTACAACATCTGCAATGCTCACCACTGAATTTACAGCGGGAAGATGAACCTCTTGCCCATTCTCAATCATGGTGGCATTATACTTATAAGGCACAACTTTATCGTATGAATAAGGGACGGGGCCCGCTAACCGTATAACCAACGGCGATACCAATCTATTGACATTTATGTTGCTGCTATCAAATTGAATAACTACCCACCCATGGGGTCTTGAACACTGGCACGATGACATTTACAGCATTCCCCATATACCCGGATTGTTGAATTTCAATAACATTTTCATCCATCAGTTTTTGAATATCCCTCTTAACAATTACACATCCCATAGGGATGATGCTACAAATAACAAAACCATCATGGTCATGTTCACAATCACTTACCAAGCACAAATCTTTATGAATCTCCACCAACGACCTCTGAATACGATGCACATCAAAGACCCTGAAATTCCTAGGACAGCCATCCACCATGTTCACAGAAGCATTGTCATGAGTAGGTAATGGGTTGGCTTTAACATCAGATGCTCGGTCCTCAAAGGACATCATACCGTTCTTAATCAGCTTCTGAACCTCATACTTCAAAGGATAACAGTTTTCAATGTCATGGTCGGGAGCTCCCTGATGAAAAGCACAGTCAAAATCTGGCTTGAACCACCATGGCAAAGGTTCAGGGACTTGTGGAGGATTTCTTGGTTGAATCAGATTCTTGACAATCAAAGAAGGATATAATTTTGTGTACGTCATTGGAATAGGGTCAAAAGAGACCTTCCTTTCAAAATTCTGATGATGATTGTTGTTGTTGTAGTTGGTACATTGTTACGGTTGTTGCTATTGTTGTTGCTGAATAGGAAATGATTGATTTACTGAGTTATTAGTGAAAACAGGAATAACCAATGATACTTGATGATGTTGCTGATGTGGTCTAACATTCTTTCTCACATGAGGCCTCATCTGCCTCCCTATGGACACTGCATTAGTTTCTTCTTCTTTCTTTTTGGAGAAACTACCACCGTATTTCTTTCTTGAAGATGCATCATCTTTAGACAATCGGCCTTCTCCAACACCTTCTTCCAATCTCATTCCCATGTTCACCATTTCGGTGAAATCATTAGAAGCGCTGGCAATCATGCGTTCATAATAAAATGAACTCAGGGTCTTTAAGAAGATCTTGGTCATCTCCTTCTCCTCATGGGTGGACTAATTTGAGCAGCCAATTCCCTCCATCTTTGGGCATACTCCTTGAATGCCTCTTTGTCCTTCCGAGACATTGATCTTAACTGATCCCGATCTGGAGCCATATCAACATTATACTTATATTGCTTGACGAAAGCCTCGCCCAAGTATTTAAAAGTATGAACATTAGCACCATCCAATCCCATATACCATCTAAGTGCAACACGAGTTAGACTGTCTTGGAAGTAATGGATGAGTAGTTGATCGTTATCAGTCTGAGTAGACATCTTTCGAGCATACATGACAAGATGACTCAGAGGGCAGGTATTCCCCTTATATTTTTCAAATTCTGGGACCTTGAACTTGATTGGAATCTTGACATTGGGTAATGGGCACAACTCAGCAACACTCTTACCAAATAGATCTTTCCCCCTTAAGGTCTTTAACTCCTTTCTCAGCTCAAGGAATTGGTCGTTCATCTTGTCCATCTTTTCATAAACATCGGGACCTTCAAATGGCTCGGAGTGATAGATGGTATCCTCGACACGGGGCAAAGTATGCACAATGGGATGAGGTACAGATAGGACCAGGATAGATGCCGGTATAGAAGCAAATGTCGGAGATTTCTGAAATAATAGTCCTCTGAGGAGGTGGAGATGGTTGGTTCTAAGCAGCAATCACAAACTCCATAAAGGCAATGAGTCTAGAAATCTCATCATTAATCTCTCTTTTCTCTTGTTCAAGATGCTTCATTCTTCTCTGGCGATTAGCTCGAGTGTTGGTCAGAAAAATAGCAAGTGTACTACTTTTGTCGATGTAGTAATAAGAGGGATGTTTCCCAAAGATCGATCTCGAGGATTGCGCAACAATATAGAGGTAAACAGTCACTCAATTGAACAAAAGTAATAGTTATGGTTTTGGAGAATTCACTGTAAGGAACAATATAATAAATAAATATTTTCACAAGTTAATATGATATGTCAAGGAAGGTGTATGAAAATCTCATGTAATGACCCTTGAGTGTATATCTCCTTAATACTGAACATTGTTTCAATTACCGGATCTTAAGATTATTTCCCCCTAAGACCTCGGAGGGAAACCTTTGGTATTCAATCTAACCTCTAAGTCCTTAGGTGATTATGATGAAACCAAGCATTTTAATTTAACAAGAATAATTCGGTAACCATAGGGTATCCCTAGTCCTAGGTGATCTCTACTATGGTTTCACTGTATGAAAACCTTAACCATTGCAGTCCTGCTAATCGTTAACCATACATCAATCTTAATTTTTTTTGCCATAAAGAAAGCATTACGCGAATCATTCAGTGAAATTAAAATCAAATAACATATATTAAGGAAAATCAAACATCAAAGTCATTACATGATCAATTCAGGGACACCCCCTGGCATTGGGGGGTTTAGCCTATCATATTATTCAAATCAGATACAAGATAAAATTAAGACATTACAAAAAGGTCGAAATTCCGTTGATCTTCAATCGCGTCCGCTCTTGAAGGATCTTCATTCTTCTTCGCTTTCCACTACTTCAATCTTGATCGTCTCTAATTTTCTATCGTGTAAAAAAGTCCCTTTCACCGTATTCAAATCTCCTGTAAATAGTTCATGATGACAATTTTTCTCGTGTAAAAGTCCAAAATGCCCACCGGGATAAGCTGTGCCAAAAACAACACAAAATTGGAAAATCAAGTGCCCAAGCCAACACTGGTCGTGTCAGGCAACACGTCAGACCGTGTTGGCTTCTAGGACACAAGGCTTTGACACGCCTACTCAGAGAGCCTGACACGGGCCGTCTCAGCTGACACTGGCACCCGTGTCAGCTCCCTGTTTTTCTCTTCCATGCCCCATCTCCTGACCCCGCCCGTGTTGGCCAACATGCGTGACCGTGTCAGGGCTATTGTAAGTCCAATTTTCTTCTCCCGACGGGCCTGGAACGTCTGCTTTGCTTGTCTATCCCTCTGGTACACTTGTTTACACCTGAAACCAAAAGAACTACCACAAAAGGACATAAAGTGGAGAATGATGATGCATATAACATGTACTCAACAAATGGAGACAACAATACCAAACATGAAAATAACCAAACAAAACAATAAAATAAGTGGACTAATATGTTACCGACTTCTTACAAAGGTGCCGAATGAGTGTCAGAAAACAAGGAGAATTGGCGACTGATCACAACCCCAAACTTATCTCATTGCTTTTCCTTAAGTGATGCTCGAGACATCAGGACGGTTGCCCCCAAATTTCGCATCCACAATGCTACTGCGATCTTTCGCGCTCTCTTGTTCACTTTTCAATCACAGTTTTACTCTTTCCAGATTTCCGACTTTAGCCACACTTTAACTTTGACACATCTTTTGGCCTGTAGCTTTTCACACTCTCACCAAATCTCTCGGGATCAAAGTGTTTACACTCAAGAAAACAGAGCATGCAAAGTCAACTCTTAGGTTTGAAATACAGATACCTTCATAACAAGCAACACACAACATACACTATTCGAGGACTTTTTCGGTTGTAGTGGGGCTAAGGTGTAAGGTGGGGAGTTAAAACAAATAAAAAAGGGAAATACTAGGGGTTCAGGCTCAGATTCCGTGTTGTTACCCTTGTACTGTTATTCAATTTAAAACTCTGGGGTATTTCTTTTGGACACCGTTCTTGTTGAGGTTCATTGGCTCATATATTTTCTTTTATCGCTCTTTTGAGCATGCTTTTTACCAACCATAATATTTCTAGATAAGTGCTTCATGATCTCTTTTTTTTTCTCTTTTTTGTTTGAATTTTCTCATCTTTTTGCACTTATCTAAGGTTTGTTGGTGTCCCCAAATTTTGATGTAACCCCAAACTTAGGTTTTTCAGCAGCTTCTGGGTAAACAACACTTATCTAAGTAAGGTGTGGTAGTATATGGGCTTATGGCTATATACAATGGTAAAATTACAAACAAAAGGAAATATGGCTCAAAATTGGTGAATGAAGGGTAATAGTGACGGGTTGGCTGGAAAGGCTCATGGTTAAAATACAAAAACAATGCCTCAGTGTGTATAGTGTGTTATGAAATGTCAGTATCTCTAATGCAAACCTAGAGAGACAAAGACATACCTGAACAGCTCTCATGATGACAAGTGTTTGGCTTTTTGTAGTTCTCATTGTGTTTTTTCTAGCTTCCAGGCTTCCAAGATGTCTCTCAGTGTGATGTAGCTTCATCTTTTCTTCGGTTGCGGAGTGTCCCTACAAAATCCAGTGACAGAGAGTCGCGTCCGATTTTTCGGTTCAGTAGCATCAACCTTCGGGGGTTTCCAGAAGAGCAAGTAGAGGGGTGTGTCTTCCATCCAATTGCTTCAAGCTTCATCGTTCATCCGGCGTGAATGTCCTTTATCTATAACACATAGAGTACGATACAACTAATTAAAACAAACAACAAAAACAATAAATAATAACCCCCCCCCCACACACACACACGCACTTGAACTAAACATTATCCGCAATGTTTAATCCAAGATAGAGAGGGACTCACACCAGTTCACTGTGGTGGAGGAAATTACAACATCAGACGTTGCATCATCGCGTGCATCTCATCCATCAGAGTCCCTTGATGTGCTTTCTCAACACCTTGGCGTGTTTGCCCCGCTCGGAGATCGCCAATTTCTGTTTGCATCCATGATCATTGGTTCGGCGTCACATGTGACGAACCAGCACCTGGGTGCATGGAGTCCTCTGGTGGAGCAGCAAATTGCTTCTGATCCTGCATCTCTTCCTGTACTTCTTCCGCTTGTGGGTCACCTGTAGCAAATGTGTCAGCATTGTGCTCATCCATATTATCTTGGACGACACTTTCATATAGCCATTTGGCCGTGTTTGAGATGCTAATTCGTGCAGGGTCAGGAAGAGCCATAATAAACTGACCTGAACTCATTAAGGCATAATAATAAAAAACTTGTGAAAGCATACCTTGCTGGACCAATGCATTCATGTCCAGTTTGCTCTTACCTGCTATCGGTGTCTCATTAAGTGCAGTCGGGTCATATCCGAAATGGTGGGCAATCTGAGTGATGATGCCTCCTATGGAGATTCCCCTTAGGGTTGCTCTCTCCACGCGACCCAGATAATCTGCAACAAATGTTGCAACACTCACAGCTACCCGGTTTGCCATGGCAAACAAAAAGAACAACTCTTTCTGGGTGGCTACACCTGTACTGTCACCCCTTCCAAAAAGTGTGAAAGCCAACATCTTCTAGGCATACCTGAAACAGGGGTTTTGAATACCCGATGCCTTCTCCCCTTTAGCCACATGGTCGGATCGTCCCGTAATGGCCAACCAGAACGTCTTAGCATCAAAGCTGTCTGGTACGACGTTAGGGCCATAAAGGGGTAGGCGAAGAATTTCGCCCAACTGCTCCACTGTCAACTCGTGGTCGACATTGTATAACCTGAAAAACATGGTTCCTCCAAAGTACATCGTTGTACCCGTCCAACCTTTTTTAAGCTTGAACTCAATTATGCTCAGAAATTCTAATGTGATGCGCTCATAGGTTGGCACTCCACAATGCACAAACTCAAGCATTCTTATAACATGGAACATCCTATCCAATTCTTCAGACATACCTAATTGAAATAGAGTATCGGAGCAAAGGTACCTTGTCAGAGTGATTTTCCGTTTGACATGAGATGCGTACCTCTGTTCATGCTCCGGGTTGTCAAAGATTATGTCATGTGAATTTGGATGATGGATTGTCCGTTTCTGTGGACGAGATGATTCTGCATCTGCTTGCTTCCCTTTGGAGATTCTTTTCGGCGGTATTTTTGTTTCCTGAAACAAAATTTATCACCCCCCGAAAAAATTAAGGAAAACGGAAAAAGATTACCGTAGCTTTGTAGAGGATGGCGAGGAGAACAACTTTTGTGAAGGGTGCCGACAATTTGGACGGAGAATGGCGGTAAAGTTGGGAGCTTTTAGTGAGTTTGGTAATGGAGGAATGTAAAGAAAATGAGAGGAAGGAGAAGGATGATGTGAAAATGAGAGAGAGATTGAAAGAAAATCAGATTTTATTGGTAGATTAAGGGTACAATGTGTTTAAGTGGTGAAAATTTCGGGTGGGGTACAAAAAAACACAAAAAGACGAAATTTGAAAAATATGGTCGTTGGGCCTGACACGGGCCATGTCAGGCCACTATAATTCTTAGGCATCTCCCAGTAGGGCTGACACGAGCGGCCGTGTCAGCCTACTGTAAAACTTGGTTTTTTGCTTCCTTTTCTGACACGGGCCATGTCAGGTGACACGGGCGCCCGTGTCAGGGCCTTGTTTTTAAAAAAAATCGACTTTTCCCACTGTTTTCGGTTTTATCCCTGTTCTTCTGGTGTTCGACAATCTTACTCAACCCTTCTCTTCTAAACTGCGCGATGTAACCGTGAACCTACAAATGAACCTGTAAACACACCAAACATGGAAATAGTTAGATAAAAAACCGTGTGCATTGCCTCCCACGAAGCGATGCGTTTAACGTCGCATGGCTCGACAGTCGTCTCCCTCATCCTTGGAGACGAACATTCTCAATCAGACCACTTTCTTGTCCCTGATAGTAATGTTTCAACCGTTGTCCATTTACCTTGAAGGTATCCCCATTATTTGGATTTTTCAGTTCGATAGCTCCATGGGGAAACATTTTATGAACCAAAAACGGACCGACCACCTGGATTTCAACTTTCTTGGAAAAAGCTTTAATCTGGAGTTGAACAAGACCGCTAGCTGTCCCTCGACAAACTCTTTTCTCTGCAGCTTCTGATCATGCCATTTATTTGTCCTTTCTTTGTATAGCTTGGCGTTTTCATACGTTTGATTCCGAAATTCCTCTAACTCGTGGAGTTGAAGGATGCGAGACTCACCTGCTTTAGCTAGATCATAATTCAAGAATTTGGATGCCCAAAATGCTTTGTGCTCCAACTCTAGTGGCAAGTGACAAGCTTTACCATAAACCAACTGATACGGGGACATACCTATAGGCGTTTTGAAAGCTGTTATGTACGCCCATAGTGCATCTTCTAACTTTAGTGCCCAGTCCTTCCTAGATGCGCACGCAGTCTTTTCCAATATTTGCTTAATCTGCATGTTGGACACTTCGACCTGGGCACTCGTTTGAGGGTGATACGGAGTGGCGATCTTGTGTTTAACATTATACTTCTTCAGCAGGTTTTCCATCAGTTTGTTCAAAAAGTGAGTTCCTTCATCACTGATAAGTGCTCTTGGCACCCCAAATCTCGAAAAGATATTATTCTTTAGAAATGTCACCACCACTTTAGCGTCATTGGTGGGTAATGCCACAGCTTTCACCCACTTGGATACATAGTCAACTGCTACCAAGATGTAATTTTTCCCACAGGATTGTGGAAATGGCCCCATGAAGTCTATTCCCCAGACATCAAACAATTCAACCTCCAGCATAACATTTTGCGGCATTTGATTTCTCTTTGAAATATTCCCCAGCAGAGTCGCCAGCTGTCGCATTACGCGAAAAACCGGCGGGAAAACAAGAACAACAGAGCCGCCACTGTCGCAACCTGAAAAATACAGTATGCGAAAAAAACAACCGGCGAAAGAAAATGACAGAAGAGTCGCCACCGTGCGTTGTTTATCCCAAAGGAGGGAAAGGAAACGCTCGAAGTAAACCTGAAAAGAGGAAAGGACAAGACAAGGTCTCGCAACCAAATCTTGGGTTCGGGAGTCGGTTATGCGAAGGGAAGGTATTAGCACCCCTACGCATCCGTAGTACTCTACGGGATCCACTTTTGTGGTTTTCGTCTAAAAGGTGTGGGTTTACCTAATGTGTTTATTTACTAAAAAGGTTAAGAGAAATGACTCGCGCGGATGTCGCATCCACTGCATACGTATCTCATCTGAATATGAGAATCAGAGTCTTCGTAGCTCGGCTGACCTATGGGTTGGGGGTTAGTGTGCTCGCTAAGACATCGCGTCTTATGCCTACGTATCTCATCTGGAATGAGAATCAGAGCAAGCCGTAGTTCGGCTAACTACGGGGTTATGGATTGGGTTTTGGACTAACAACGTTACTACGCAATCTACCGGATGCTCGACCTTTGGAGACTTACTCGCCTGTAGTAGAAGGAGTAAACGTGCGTTATAGTTTTTAGGGTTTGGGATGCTCGAGGGCAAACGGGCAGTCCTTGACGAAGGAACCGCGCTACCTGTGGGGATACGAATACAAAACACAAAACATGTATCTCGAAGTAAAATGCCACCAAGGGGCTCAAACATTGCCTCCTATCGAGGTCTTCCAGCTAAGAAAGCGATAAAGTACGAAAAAGGGAAAAAATTACCACACGGATAAAGATCCGAAGTTTCAGCGACTAAGAGATTAGCAACCCTGAGATCTCTCCAGCTAGATCATCAAAGAAAATCAGTCAATACGAGTAATCAGAATAACCCTCTGAATGGTATCCCTGCAAGAGTGTATGAGTCCTCACAAAAACTCGACAAAAAGGTTAGACAAACAAGGTAAAATCCCGGGAAAACAATGGCATGGCAACACCAAAAAAACAGGTTAGAACAAAACAGAACAAAAAGCAGATACTGTCACGTTCGCGACTGCTTCGCCTAGCGAAGGCTTAGCGAAGCTTCGCTACAGGCTCGCCTAGCGAAGCGGCTAGCGAAGGCCTGCGGGTTTTGGATTTCTCCTTGATAACAGTTCGATCTCTATGATCCGAAACCCTGTGGTATCCAACTCACAAACGAAAATGATTAAAACATTCAAGATATTGTTATACATATTCATACACAAAATATAAACCCGTGGGCAAAACCAGATGTTACCTCATATATTCATAATATTCAAATTCGAGGCGTAAAGTAGTAGGAACAAAGGCATACCTGATGAGAGAGACTGATTAGGATGGAATGGTGCGGCCGGATCTGCAAAGTAGCACTAGGGTTCGTGTGAGGCGGAGTGAACTTCTCAGAGCTGCCTGAAGGTTTCTGCAGAGTAGTTCCTAGGTCTCTTTCTCCAGTCTCTGGTCTTTTCTGTTCAGCCAGTGTTCAGGGTTTATTTCATTGACTACTCTGGTATTTATAGGCCAAATTTCGCAGCTTGTGGGCTTTGACTGAGGACAGCTCAGGCCCAAAATTTTTCTGATATTTCTGAAATGCGCGTCCTTCGCCTAGCGAAGGATTTGCTCGCCTAGCGAGCATGACAGTACTCTTCGCTAGGCGAAGCATCTGCTCGCCTAGCGAGCATGACAGCTCAGCAGCAGATTCTTGCTTCTTCCAGCCTGACGATTTGTACGGTGAATAGGCCTCATTCGGTCCTGTTGGTAGTACCTCAATTCTCTTCCTTGTCTTGACCGATCATTTGAATAAACTCACAAAGTGTCCTGGATGATGTCCGAGCTTCTTTGAGCTAATCCCGATTGACATGATGCAATGTGGTATGAAATGCTAAATGACCAAAAAAATGAATGCATGAGTGAGGAGGGCAAATTTTGGGGTGTTACAGCTGCCCCTATTCAATCAACTGGAGGCCCGGAAAGAAGATAGCAGCGGCTTTCGTACTTTCGAGGTATCGAGGGATTGAATACAATAAAAGCCCAAAAATTTGCACTGAAGTAAAGTGAAGTGACAATGCCTGTTAGAAGAATCCGTCTGGTACGGTGAGAGTCAGTCCGAATACCGAAAAAGAATGCTAACCTGGATACCAAAATAAATGGTAACACAGAAATAACCATGGCCTGAATGCCGCTCATCAGTCTGAATACTGGAAATGACTTCGATCTGAACATCGGGAGATATGAGATTATTACTATCGGTCTGAACACCGAGAGGCTGGCCTGAATGACACAAGTTGCGTCGACCTGAACGTCGGAAACTTCTTCGATTTGAATATCGGACAACTGGCCTGAATGCCACTTCGGTCTGGATACCGGAAAACTGGCCTGAACGCCACAAGTTGCATCGACCTGAACGTCGGAAACTTCTTCGATCTGAATATCGGACAACTGGCCTGAATGCCACTTCGGTCTGGATACCGGAAAACTGGCCTGAACGCCACTTCGATCTGAATATCGGAGCACTGGCCTGAATGCCACTTCGGTCTGAATACCTGAACATTGGCCTGAATGCCACTTCGGTCTGGATACTGGGAAACCTCATGCCCGTCAGCATCGGCAGAAATAGGGAATGATAATAGAGGCGGCGCATGGGCCAATGACACTTGCTGGGGATAACCACGGTGAGTCATGAACAATCTTCAGTCTGAGTACTGGGAACAACTTCTGGCTAATCACTTGAGATACCGAGAATGTTTTATGCTTGCATGCGTATGTTTGAATTTTTCAATGGCGTAATGCTCCATGAAAATGGAAATGCTGCGCGATTTGGAAGGATGCAATGCAATATGATTCTACATGCAGGGATGCGAAATGCTGGGTAGAATGCCAAGCTGAGGCAAGGGGATCTGCTTGGGAAATGATTACCATCCTCTGGGCTCTGGCCAGGCTGCTGGAGATACACCACAATGAACTCTGCGGGGAGATGACTAGCCATGCGGTGTTCTGGCCATACCGAGACTCTGATCGGGGAAAGAATGGCATTGGAAGCCTGCTGCTGAGGAAAGCTACAATGGTTCTGGCAACCACGATTTGCGAGAGATGACTCAGCAGGGGGAGCAAACACTGATATGGTACCGAGGTTCTGCTTTAAGGAAAGAAACCATGGATCTGGCATTGGGATTGTCGATCTGGCATCGAACTCTAAGGAGCAGCCACTTCTGCTGGGAAGATACAGTCTGGCACTGTAAACTCCGCTGGGGATATATAGTCTGACACTGTCAACTCTACTGGGGAGTGTATGTCTTGTAACAAACGCTTGAAGAAGTACAATGGTGAGAAACTGCTGGGGATTGAGGAATCCAACGCTCTGATCAGCTCTGCAGGGATAAGACACCGAATTTGTCTGTTGGCGACTTCACTGGGAAAGATATTCACGATCATCCGCAGGGGATTTTAAGGAAATGCCCCAAGGGTATCTGTTCTGAATAGACGATCCAAAGCACTTAAAATTTACAGCAATTTTAAATGTTTATTAAGCCTGTACCTGTAAAGCCCTTATGTGTCATGATGCAATGTTTATCAAAAATTCGGACGTCATTTTTGCAAACAAAACAGTAAAATGAAAATGAAAACAGAGATATACTGAATAACATGATTTTATTGATTGAATGGCCTCTGAATAGGCATTTACATTAGGAAGCAATCCCTGGAAAGAGGTAATCGCACAAAAGATAAAAACAGAAATTAATCTAATGGCAATGTGAAATGGATTTCTATTGGGTTCCAATTCTGCTATGACTTGCTCGTCTTCAAGATCCTCCAGATAATCAGCCTTCTGAAAGAGTGATTGGACTGTTTCCTATCCTTCAAAAATTTCCAGTCATTGGCACGAGATGAGATTCAGAACTACTCAGAACGCAGTCATTCGCTTAATCCCTAACTTTTGCCTGGATCGCCCTTTTCGGGTTTTCAATCCACCGGGATACTCATTTTTGCCTAAGTTGCCTTTTCAGGTTTTCAACTTACCGGGTGTACAATCTTTTCATTTTTAATCCCTAATTTTTGCCCGAACCTTTTCATTTTCTTGGTTCGTCGGGATGCCCATTTTTTGCCTGGACTATTCTTTTTACTGTCCAGCGGGTCTATTTTATGCGAAGTATTTTTTAACTGCGTCTGAGTTCACAGGGGAAGTGAAGTTTTCACCATCCATAGTTGCAAGCATTAAGGCCCCACCATCAAAAACCTTGGTGACAATATACGGTCCATCATAGTTAGGAGTCCACTTGCCCCTGTGATCTGTCTGAGGAGGAAGGATCCTTTTCAACACTAAATCTCCGACTTGGAAACAACGAGGACGCACTTTCTGATCAAAGGCTCTCTTCATCCAACTCTGATACAACTGCCCATGACAAATGGTTGTCATTCGCTTCTCTTCGATAAGACTCAACTCATTGAACCTTGTCCGAATCCATTCAGCTTCGTCTAGCTTGATATCCAACAAGACTCTTAGAGAAGGGATCTCCACTTCAACAGGTAGGACTGCTTCCATACCATACACAAGGGAGTAAGGGGTTGCCCCGGTCGATGTACGTACTGAAGTACGGTACCCATGCAAGGCGAAGGATAGCATCTCATGCCAATCTCTGTACGTGACGACCATCTTCTGCACAATCTTCTTTATGTTCTTATTTGCCGCCTCAACAGCGCCGTTCATCTTAGGGCGGTAAGGGGAAGAGTTGTGATGCTGAATGTTGAAGTTCTGACACAACTCCTTCATCATTTTGTTGTTGAGATTAGAACCATTATCAGTAATGATTCTTTCGGGAATCCCATAGCGACAAATGATTTCTTTCTTGATGAAACGGGCAATCACATGCCTGGTGACATTCGCGAACGACGCTGCTTCGACCTACTTGGTGAAATAGTCGATGGCAACAAGGATGAAGCGATGCCCATTGGAAGCAGTCGGCTCAATCTTTCCAATCATGTCAATACCCCACATAGCAAACGGCCACGGAGAAGTCATCACATTCAGAGGATTCGGCGGTACATGCACCTTATCAGCATAAATCTGGCATTTATGACACTTCCGAGCATACTTGAAACAATCTGATTCCATGGTCATCCAATAATAACCCGCTCTCAACAATTTTTTAGCCATTGCATGTCCGCCGGCATGAGTACCGAAGGAACCTTCATGAACTTCCTGCATTAACATGTCCGCCTCGTGTCTGTCCACGCATCTGAGCAAAACCATGTCGAAGTTCCTCTTATACAGCACATCGTCTTTGTTCAAGAAGAAACTGCCTGCCAATCTTCTCAAAGTCTTTCTGTCATTGTTGGATGCCCCTGCAGGGTACTCTTGATTCTTCAGAAAGCACTTGATATCGTGATACCAGGGCTTGTCATCGACTACCAGTTCAGCAGCAAACACATACGCGGCCCTGTCAAGGCGCATCACATCGATCCTGGGAGCATGGTTCCAACGAATTACCTTGATCATGGAGGATAGAGTAGCAAGTGCGTCTGCCATCTGGTTCTCATCACGAGGTATATGATACAATTTTACCGTTGTGAAGAAAGTCAAAAGTCTTCTCGTGTAATCTCTGTAGGGGACCAGAGTGGGCTGGAGAGTATTCCAATCACCATTCACTTGATTGATCACCAGAGCTGAATCTCCGAAGATGTCCAAAGTCTTGATTCTCAGATCAATGGCTTGCTCAATACCCAAGATACAGGCCTCGTACTCAGCTTCATTATTGGTGCACTCGAAAGTCAGACGAGCGGTGAAAGGCATGTGGGCACCTTTCGGAGTAGTAATGACAGCGCCAATTCCACTACCTCTAGCATTGACAGCCCCATCAAACAACAAAGTCCATTTTTCGTTTGGATCAGGTCCCTCCTCAACAACTGGCTCTTCACAGTCTTTCATCTTGAGGAACATGATGTCTTCATCAGGGAATTCAAACTTCATTGGCTCATAATCATCAATCGGTTGCTCGGCAAGGTAGTCTGACAGAATACTCCCTTTGATGGCCTTCTGTGACGTGTACTGAATATCATACTCTGTTAAAATCATTTGCCAACGAGCGACCCTTCCGGTGAGAGCTGGCTTCTCGAATATGTATTTCACTGGATCCATCTTAGAAATCAACAAGGTAGTATGGTTCAACATATACTGTCTCAGTCGGCGAGCAGCTCAGGCCAAAGCACAGCAAGTTTTCTCAGGCTGCGAATATTTGATTTCACAGTCGGTAAACTTTTTGCTAAGGTAGTATGTGGCATGCTCTTTTCGACCAGACTCGTCATGCTGTCCCAATACACACCCCATCGAGTTCTCGGTCACTGATAGGTACATTATCAGAGGTCTCCCAGAAACTGGAGGTATAAGGATCGGAGGTTTCTGTAGATACTCTTTTATCTTCTCGAAAGCTCTTTGACAATCTTCATTCCACCTGATAACCTGATCTTTCCTCAGCAATTTGAAAATTGGCTCGCACGTGGTTGTTAGGTGAGAGATGAACCTTGCAATGTAGTTCAACCTCCCTAAGAAACTACGGACTTGCTTCTCTGTTCTTGGCTCTGGCATTTCCTGTATCGCTTTTACTTTGGCTGGATCCACCTCAATACCTTTTTCACTAACAATAAAACCCAACAATTTTCCAGATCTCACCCCGAAAGTGCACTTATTCGGATTAAGTCTCAGTTTGAATTTCCTCAAACGCTCAAACAGTTTCTGCAAATTCACCAAATGTTCTTCTTCCGTCTGAGATTTGGCAATCATATCATCCACATAAACCTCGATTTCATGATGAATCATATCATGGAACAGAGTCACCATAGCTCGTTGGTATGTTGCTCCGGCATTTTTCAGACCAAACGGCATCACCTTGTAGCAGAAGGTGCCCCATGGGGTTATGAAAGTTGTCTTTTCCATGTCTTCTGGTGCCATCTTGATTTGGTTATAGCCAGAAAAGCCATCCATGAAGGAGAATACCGAGAACTGAGCTGTATTATCCACCAAAACGTCGATGTGAGGTAATGGGAAATCATCTTTAGGGCTAGCTCTGTTCAGATCCCGGTAGTCGACACACATCCGTACCTTTCCATCCTTCTTAGGTACTGGGACGATGTTTGCAACCCATGGCGGATAATTGGTGACTGCTAGAAACCCTGCATCCAACTGCTTTTGCACTTCCTCCTTTATCTTGACAGCCATCTCTGGTCTTGTTCTTCTGAGCTTCTGCTTGACCGGAGGACAACCTTCTTTGAGAGGCAAGCGGTGCACCACGATATCTGTGTCCAGCCCAGGCATGTCTTGATAAGACCAGGCGAAGATGTCAACGTATTCTTGCAGCAATTCAATCAGCCCTTTCTTCACATTGTCTTCTAAAGCAGCCCCTATCTTGATTTCTCTCTTGGTGTCCTCGGTGCCGAGATTAATCACTTCAACAGACTCTTGATGCGGTTGAATAACCCTTTCCTCTTGTTTTAATAACCTGGTAAGTTCTTCAGGGAGTTCACAGTCTTCATCACCCTCTTCTTCAGCTTGAAAGATTGGATTTTCAAAGTCGAAACGAGCCATAGCAGAACCGTTATCAATAGGGTCCGGTGTTGTGCATCTGCATGAGTGATGGTATGTGCTTATGAGTGTGAACAAGAAGTGAAAACTAAACAAAACATTGCCATTTTTTTTTATTTTGAAAAACTGCAAAAATAGAAAGACAGGGAACGAAATATTTGAATGCAAAAAGACGTCCTTTATTTATGATAAAAAATGCAAGTGTCACATAGATGGGCCCTACAATGAGTCATTACGCCCTGGGCGGAACGTAAGACTTGGATATGCATGAATAAACAAAGAAAATTACTCTTCAAGAAGAGTGACTTGGATAATCTCTTCAGAAGACCAATTGTTGATGACTTCACCCGGGATCTTCGGACGCACCCAGTTGTCAATGTCACAATCACTATCCCCCTCTTCTTCGTTGACTGCAGAGACTTGACCATACTGAATGACGCCAGCACTGGAGAAAGTAATCGGCCCCTGAAGTGTTGTAGAAGTCAAAACTGGTTGATACCCAATCCCGAACTTATCTTCTTTCACTGGTAATTCCAACAGACGCCCCCAACCGGGGGCAACACCTGAATCCACCACGGCCCGTGCCTGTTTAAAGGATGAGATAGAGGCACCCGCTTTAACCTCTTCCACCGGAGCTGCATCCTTAATCTGAACTGACTCAAAGGCCTGACACAGAGTCTCATGAATTTCACCTTCTACTTCTACATACTTGAATGTAGACAGATTACTGACCAGGATGTCCTCCTCACCACAGACGGTGATAATTCGTCCGTTGACCGGGAACTTAATCTTCTGATGTAGAGTTGAAGAGACTGCCCCAGCATTATGGATCCAAGGACGACCCAGCAGGCAACTGTAGGAAGGACTGATATCCATCACGTAGAAGACAGTGTTGAAGGTTTGTGATCCAATCAGAATCGGCAATTCTACCTCTCCGAACACCGATCTCTTAGAACCATCGAAGGCTCTCACAATAAGATCTGAAGGCTTCAAGACCAAACCCTCTACTTCTAACTTTGACAGGGCTCTCTTGGGTAGCACATTGAAAGAGGAGCCTGTATCCACCAGAACATGCGATAGCACAGTGTCTCTGCACTCCATCGAGATGTGCAGAGCCTTGTTATGATTGCGTCCGGCTGGTGTTAAGTCAGAATCGGTAAAACCCAACCCGTTGCCTACATGAACATTTGCAACGATCCCTTCTAGTTGGTTTACTGAGATCTCCTGAGGCACATATGCAGCATTAAGAACCTTCAGAAGTGCCTCCCTGTGTGCCTCCGAACACAACAGGAGTGAGAGAATGGATATCTTGGACGGAGTCTGAATCAACTGATCGACTACCTTGTAGTCGCTTTTCTTTATGATTCTCAGAAGCTCGTCCACATCCTTTGCAAAAGTGGGCTCAGAACCAGCCTGTGGTGCAGAGGTACCCTCATTCACGACTTGCTTGCCTTTGGTTTTTGCCACAGCATCAGTATTATCAGCTTGGGTAACCGGTGGTGAGAACAGTCTACCACTCCTGGTGAATCGCCCGATTCCACCAACATTGTCCACTGCGGGACCGTCAAGTTCAGGCTTCTGACCCTCTTCTACCTTCAGAGGTCGTTCCACCCCATGATCGTGTGTGTACACACTCCCCCCATAATGCCATGGAATGGCCCTTTCACTGGTGAAAGGTAAAGGACCAGGGGTTGTGATGGTCATAGTAGATCGTCGCACTGGTGGCACGGGTTGCACTTCTGGCACACATATCTGATTAGTTGGGTAGAAAATAGTGATAGTAGCAATATCACAGTCGTACTCAGAAATCTCATTCATTGAAATGCAAGCATCCGAAACATCGGGATCAAGTTTAATTACATCATCATGGACCACAGAATCAGTAGGAACAACATCTGTGAATTCATCAGTAGCATCTTCAAATCCTTCTTCCTTAACCCCTTCCACAAACTCTTGGACAGACAAATCTTCAACCTGGAGGATACCTTTGTCGAGCAAGGCCTGGATACCCTGCTGTAGCTTCACACAACCTCTACCCTGAGTGGTACAATCCAAACAACCCTTCCCACAACCGGGGAAAACATCGGCCTTCAGCAAGCCTCCTTTGATATCCAACAATGGAGTCTTCAACTTCAACACATCCTTAATGGACTTGGTTTTTTTCTCTATCATATTAACGTTCGCACCACCATGCTGGGGCATGGGATTGTTAACGACATTCGGAGCTGGTGCAAGGTCGATGGCCTTTGAATCTATGAGGTCCTGAACTACGTGCTTAAAAGCTTTGCAGTTCTCAATATTGTGGCCAGGTGCCCCAGAGTGGAAGCTACACCTAGCGTTGGCGTCGTAACCCACTGGAAGTCTACCAACAGGAGGAGCCAGAGTGCGCAGTTGCACAAGTTGTAGTTGTTGAAGACTAGAAAGCATCTGAGCGTACGACATTGGAAGGGTGTCGAAACGCCGGTCCATCATCCTTTGCCTCTGTTGATAAGCGGGTCTGTTACCCGGTTGTTGCTGCTGTTGATACTGAGCTGGTTGACGTTGTGATTGTTGTTGTTGTAGTGGTGCTGCAGCTGGAATGGTCACAGCCGCAACATACGGTTGCTGATGATAATTTTGAAAGTTATTCCTCCGGTTATCCCTGTTCTGATAAGAAGATATGGCATTTGCATCCCCTTCTCTCCTCTTCTGTCCCTGAATGAACGGCTTCTTCACCCCTGATGAGGATCCACCTCCACTCTGGCTCTTATAGGTCTTTAGGTAATTCTCCACCCTTTCTCCAGTAGAGACCACATCAGCAAAGTTGGAAGCATTGCACCCCACCAGACGCTCCAGATAAGGTCCAGGCAGCGTATTCATGAACATGTTGGCCATTTCCTTTTCCAACATAGGAGGCTGAACACGGGAAGCTGTATCCCTCCAGCGTTGAGCGTATTCCCTGAAGCACTCATTGCTTTTAAGAGACAGATTCTGAAGTTGAGTTCTGTCCGGAGCCATGTCTGCATTATACTGATACTGCTTCACGAAAGCCTCCGCCAAATCCCTCCAGCAACGGATGTGGGCTCTGTCCAACCTCATATACCATTCCAAGGATGCCCCAGCCAGGCTGTCCTGGAAGAAGTACATAAGTAGCTTCTCGTCATCAGAGTATGCAACCATTTTACGAAAATAGGCTTGCACGTGAGTTTTGGGGCAAGAGCTGCCATTGTATTTGTCAAATATCGGGACCTTGAATTTCGGTGGCACCCTCACACCTGGGACCAGCCCCAAGTCAGCAACATCTACTCCCAGAAGATTCTGTCCTTCCACTGCTTTCAACCTCTCTTCCAATCTCTTAAACATGGGGTCCATGCCAAAGTCTTCCTGAAGCAAGGGGAACTGATCATCCTGACCATCCTGAATAGGTTGTTGATCGAGGTTGATACGCGGAATTGGGATAGGCCCCGGTCCATTGGGACCAATAGCCTCCCCAGCTGGAGGATCAGCCAACGTCTCCGGTTGAGTAATAGGGGGATCCCTCTGCACCAACAATCTAAGCTCCTGCTGTCCTTGAGCCACCCCTTGAACCAAATCCATGAATTGATTCATGCGAATCTTCATCTCGGCGAGCTCTGCTTGTAGGCTCTCCATTGCTCTCTGTTGATTCCTTCGGGTACCGTATCGGTGAATGCCTGAGTCAGCTATCCATGCTAGTGGGACACCAAACAAAATGAGAACACTGCAACGATACCTGTTATGCAAGACATGCGGATGACTATGCAAATGCAATGACATGTTTATCAATTCCAAAAGGTATTCTACCTCCTTGATTCCAGTCTCACATTAGGCGACTAGTGCAAGAAGACTGAGTCATGGATAAACCTCTGAGATCAAGATGCAACAAAGGGAAACCAACATACAAATGAGTTCCGGGAAAAGGGCCTTAGCCAAAAGTACATCAAAAAAGGGGATCCCCACAACAGGCCTGTGGATTATCACTTAACAACAAAACAAAAGGTAAAGGGAGAAACATAAACCAGGGATCAGCCTCCTGTATACAACCCATAAGGACTGCTCCTCACTTCATCCAGTAATGCCACCGTGTCGGGATGACCTGGAGATTCTGTCAAATGCCGGATAAGCAGATTCCTCTTGTGAATGATCCCATCCAGTTCGTTGATGTGTTCTCTGTAGTAATTCCCATCATCTTCTCCGAACACCTCTTCAAGTCTGGATTTCTTCAAACCTGCCAACACCTTGAGTTCTTCAATCTGTCTTCGAGCCTCATTGAGTTGATCTGTGATGTAGCCATTAGTAGAACGGGCGCACATAAGCTCATTGTTCTTCCCCTTCAGCAAAGTCGTCAATTTCTCTATTTGACCAGTCAGTTCGGCTACTGTCTCCTCCTCCTTTGTCCTCCGAGAAGTTGAAAATGCATCCCATTGCTCCTGCCACCCAGCTAATTTACCATGAGCATCTACTAACTGCTGCTTGACTCGCCTCAACTCAGAACTGGATGATCTCAAGGCTTCGTCTGTCTTCCTGAAGAAGTCCACCTCCACAGCAAATTTCCTCTCTGCTTCCTTTTGCACTCTGACAGCTTCCCCTTTCTGATATTCTGCCTCCCGGAATTGATGCATACAGTCTTGCAACTTCTCACTTAACTCTGAGTTCTTGGTTTGAAGTCCCTCCATGGCACTCTTCAACTTGTCATACTCCTCTCGGCTCACCATTGTTGAATGCCCAGGAGTAGGTGGATACAAAGGTTCTTCAATAGGGAACGGCAGACCGAACTCTTCGACTCTTCCTTGAAGCCACTCTTCATACCGAGGGTAAGTTCTACAATCTCCTTTTCCAAGCACAATTCTTCCCTTCTTGATCACCTTGAGCCAGGCCTCAGCTGCCCTACGGGCTACCGTCAAATCAGGCGAAGAATGGAAAAACAGAGATTCTTCCACATCCTTTTCCAAAGGCGGAGTTCTTAAAGCATATCCAAACTGTCTAACTGCTAGAGAAGGATTATAGTTGATTCCTCCTCTTCTTCCTACCAACGGAACATTTGGGAAGTTCCCACAACTATGAATAATATCTGCCCGAAGCAAACTCCGGTCGGACCACCAAGAAATATCTTCAGCTCTCAACCCCATCAATCTCTTCGACCAACTCAACGAGTCCTTGACATTAACGAACACTCCTGATTTGGGTAGGTGAGAACTGAACCACTTATAAAACAAAGGCACACAACAATTCAACAACCCTCCTTTTCTATTCTTATTTCTGTGGTGCACTGAATGAAAGAAATCTCCTAGCAAGGTTGGTACTGGATTTCTCAACACGAAGAGGCGTATTGCGTCCATGTCCACAAATTTGGCAACATTAGGGAACAAGACAATCCCATACACACAAAGAGCCAACACAGCATTGAAACCCCTCTAGTTACCGTCTTCTAGTTTCTTCTTTGCTTCTCCCAATAGGAAACTCAGATGAAAACCACTAACTTCTCCCTTCTGACGCATATTGGCCTTCCAGACTGATTCCTCCAAATATGTGGCTGAAGCAACCATGCTGAGATCGGGCAGAAACTCAGAACTGTAGAACAATAACTGTGACCTGATAGGAACTCTGAGAAAACTGGCAATCTCCTCCAAAGTAGGGACCAAAATATAATCCGGGAAAGTGAAACCTCTCAGTGGAGGGTCATAGAACTGTAGCAGTGTGAATAGGGCGTCATGTTGATCTTTGGAAAGAACCGTGACGAAACTTAGAATCAAACCGTAATCCTTTCGGAATCCTTCTAGGGAATCAGGATCCATTAACTGCATCAACTGTTGGATGGGCTCCAAACAGACCACCGGAAACTTGTAGGCGACCAGTCTCTTTCTGCCAATATCCATCTTCAGAAAAACCCCGACCGGAATCAAGAGGAAGATTTAAACCCCCTGGAAATGGATAAACATGTGTTAACTGATATGAATGCAAATGATGTGATGATGTGAATGCAATGCAGTGGCATGTCAATCAGGATTGCTGTATCTGCTTGAACATCTGTCAGGTTACACTGTCTGAAGAGAGAACCACTGAGGAATATAATACAAGATCAAAGCTCTGCTCCAGAAAACCGGGTTGGTTGGAGGTTAAGGTTTCCTGAATTTAGCCCGCCCCTCACTGGTAGGTTCTAAGAACAGAAGTTCGTCAACTTCAGCCCTTCAGTCGCGAATAATACGTTTACCACTGAAGGTTTGGCATTATTACGGGATAAAAGACCTCCACTGACTCCCCTCAACAGGACATCCTAAAGCAAGTTCCCAGTCTCGGGGTCCTCGGGTTGATCGGCGAGAATGCGCCCACCAGAGCTAACATAATCACGTCTCGGAGGAGAGGCCTCGACTGAGTTCTCGGGAAATGGTCACCAGAGTCGACAATTTCTAAAGGAACGTCATGTCGTTACGGAACATCCGTAGGACATAATATATCCAAGAGAAACCTCGTCTGGGTGTGGTTCTTCACGAACGACTTAACGTAGCAACATGCCACGCAAGCCTCATGATCATCCACTCTAAAACCTGTGTGTACACTCAAGCCTGGGTAATGGGCTTATCTCTCGTAGAACATCCCATCCCAACAAACAAACAACAGCTCCAACAGATACAGCAGATGAATGCAAGCAAGTAAGTAAATAAAATATACAAAAGCATGAACACCCACTAAACAATAAAATCACAAAAGCTAGGAGGGACTCGCTTAGGGAAGGTGGACCAGCAAGAGGTCAACTTCTTAAGTCCCCAGCAGAGTCGCCAGCTGTCGCAACCTAAAAAATACAGTATGCGAAAAAAACAACCGGCGAAAGAAAATGACAGAAGAGTCGCCACCGTGCGTTATTTATCCCAAAGGAGGGAAAGGAAACGCTCGAAGTAAACCTGAAAAGAGGAAAGGACAAGACAAGGTCTCGCAACCAAATCTTGGGTTCGGGAGTCGGTTATGCGAAGGGAAGGTATTAGCACCCCTACGCATCCGTAGTACTCTACGGGATCCACTTTTGTGGTTTTCGTCTAAAAGGTGTGGGTTTACCTAATGTGTTTATTTACTAAAAAGGTTAAGAGAAATGACTCGCACGGATGTCGCATCCACTGCATACGTATCTCATCTGAATATGAGAATCAGAGTCTTCGTAGCTCGGCTGACCTATGGGTTGGGGGTTAGTGTGCTCGCTAAGACATCGCGTCTTATGCCTACGTATCTCATCTGGAATGAGAATCAGAGCAAGCCATAGTTCGGCTAACTACGGGGTTATGGATTGGGTTTTGGACTAACAACGTTACTACGCAATCTACCGGATGCTCGACCTTTGGAGACTTACTCGCCTGTAGTAGAAGGAGTAAACGTGCGTTATAGTTTTTAGGGTTTGGGATGCTCGAGGGCAAACGGGCAGTCCTTGACGAAGGAACCGCGCTACCTGTGGGGATACGAATACAAAACACAAAACATGTATCTCGAAGTAAAATGCCACCAAGGGGCTCAAACATTGCCTCCTATCGAGGTCTTCCAGCTAAGAAAGCGATAAAGTACGAAAAAGGGAAAAAATTACCACACGGATAAAGATCCGAAGTTTCAGCGACTAAGAGATTAGCAACCCTGAGATCTCTCCAGCTAGATCATCAAAGAAAATCAGTCAATACGAGTAATCAGAATAACCCTCTGAATGGTATCCCTGCAAGAGTGTATGAGTCCTCACAAAAACTCGACAAAAAGGTTAGACAAACAAGGTAAAATCCCGGGAAAACAATGGCATGGCAACACCAAAAAAACAGGTTAGAACAAAACAGAACAAAAAGCAGATACTGTCACGTTCGCGACTGCTTCGCCTAGCGAAGGCTTAGCGAAGCTTCGCTACAGGCTCGCCTAGCGAAGCGGCTAGCGAAGGCCTGCGGGTTTTGGATTTCTCCTTGATAACAGTTCGATCTCTATGATCCGAAACCCTGTGGTATCCAACTCACAAACGAAAATGATTAAAACATTCAAGATATTGTTATACATATTCATACACAAAATATAAACCCGTGGGCAAAACCAGATGTTACCTCATATATTCATAATATTCAAATTCGAGGCGTAAAGTAGTAGGAACAAAGGCATACCTGATGAGAGAGACTGATTAGGATGGAATGGTGCGGCCGGATCTGCAAAGTAGCACTAGGGTTCGTGTGAGGCGGAGTGAACTTCTCAGAGCTGCCTGAAGGTTTCTGCAGAGTAGTTCCTAGGTCTCTTTCTCCAGTCTCTGGTCTTTTCTGTTCAGCCAGTGTTCAGGGTTTATTTCATTGACTACTCTGGTATTTATAGGCCAAATTTCGCAGCTTGTGGGCTTTGACTGAGGACAGCTCAGGCCCAAAATTTTTCTGATATTTCTGAAATGCGCGTCCTTCGCCTAGCGAAGGATTTGCTCGCCTAGCGAGCATGACAGTACTCTTCGCTAGGCGAAGCATCTGCTCGCCTAGCGAGCATGACAGCTCAGCAGCAGATTCTTGCTTCTTCCAGCCTGACGATTTGTACGGTGAATAGGCCTCATTCGGTCCTGTTGGTAGTACCTCAATTCTCTTCCTTGTCTTGACCGATCATTTGAATAAACTCACAAAGTGTCCTGGATGATGTCCGAGCTTCTTTGAGCTAATCCCGATTGACATGATGCAATGTGGTATGAAATGCTAAATGACCAAAAAAATGAATGCATGAGTGAGGAGGGCAAATTTTGGGGTGTTACAGCCACCGTGCGTTATTTATCCCAAAAGAGGGAAAGGAAACGCTCGAAGTAAACCTGGAAAAGACATGGTCTCGCGACCAAAGAGAATGGGATCGGGAGTCGGTTATGCGAAGGGAAGGTATTAGCACCCCTACGCATCCGTCGTACTCGACGGGATCCACGCACAATAGGAAGGAAAATGGTTGCTAAAAAACACTGCTCACACACACACACTGGCTGAAAGAGACACAAGAAAACAGACAAGGCTGACTCGGTAGAATATCGCATCCTGGGCCTACTTAGTCTATCAGGCATAGACATCAGAGTCAAAGCAGTTCGGACTGGGGAAACGACACATGCTCGCTAGGATGTCGCATCCTATGCATACGTATCTCCTTTGGACGAAGGAGAATCAGAGCATCCGTAGCTCGGCTAACACGCACACAAACAAACACAGGCAAAGGCAAACATGGAGCCTGAATGCCAATTACTGGACTTACATCAGCATCCGAACCAAACACACACCAAGAAGGCAAACATGGAGCCCGAATGCCAATCACTGGACTTACATCAGCATCCGAACCAACAAACCCACACTAGAACCCGAATGCCACTCGATGGACTTACATCAGCTTCCAAGCACACAACAACACAAAACAAAGACACAGGCGCCCGGAGAGATCTGCTCATCTCCTGCCTACGTACCTCATCTGGTATGAGGATCAGGGCGACGTAGTTCCCCTACGAAGGGACACAAGGCTAGCCTAACCAGATAACAGAGGGAGACACAACTAGGGAGACTACGACTCGAGCCTAGATGTTATCATGCAAAATCATCCCTAAGTCAAGGTTTCTAGCTAACTTGCACAGGAAGCAAGCCTATCCTAAAGCACAAGCAAACAGCAAATCAAGCATTCACAAGTAGCACACACTATATACACACAAGTGGGGCTCAATCAAAGGGTAAGACTGCAAGAGCAAGTCATATGTACAGGGTGAGTTTTGCTCTTAACCTTGACATTGAGAGCCAAGGTGAAGCAGATGAAAGATGAGTGAAGATTAGACTTCACAGCTCTTATCCCTGGTCAGGGAGAGCTTCAGACAAAGAAGTGTGGGTCCAGAAAGTGGGAACCCTTCTACACTTAAGACACTGACACTGTACACTGTACAAGATCTTGGGTTTGTATCCCAATGCATCAACACAGTGGTGTGAGCAGAGGGATGACTCAATAGAATAGCAGGGGATGGATCGTACATCCCTTGGGTTCTGCCAATTGCCTTATCATAAGGTCTTTGCCTGCTTGGGGACAAAAATAAACAAGCACAAACATTGCCTCTTAAGGAGGACTTTAGACAGTTGTCTGGCCAAGTAACAGGCCAGGTCTTCCAGACTACATGGAGATAAGAAGGTTATACCTCAGTGCAAATTGCTTATCAAGCAAAGCAAAGCAATATTAACAACTAATGTACCTGAAATCAATCAAATATCATCAGTATACTAATCACAAAACTAAACAGCAAATGGTTCACAATCAACTATATACAGACAAACACAAGCCAATGCACAAAGGTGCAAGCCATTAAGGCTCAAACTCAAATATCAATCCCTGCAAAACAAAGTCAAAATTATCTATACACAAGCCACACATTAAGTCCAATGGGAGCACACCATCAAGCATAGGCCATTTGTGCTATTAACCTGAAACACAACTCAAAAGTGAGATCACAAACCACTAGTCCAAGACTAGGGCCAAAATGAATTCAAAAATCCAAAACAGCAAGTGAAAAGTGATCACAACCAAAATACATCAATTAAGAAGAGAATACAATTGGTCTCATGTTTATATCATTCATCATTATCATTTCATGCACAAAATAGCACAAGACATGCAAATTGGAACCTCAAATGACCAAACAGAATGAGCACAATCAAATTCACATCAAAACAGCCCAATAAATTCTCAAAAAAATCAAGATCAAGAAGCATCCATAACATGTTAAGCATATCAAATTTTGGCTCATTTGGACAAAGGGAAGTAGGTCAATGAAAATCATAAAGTCAACATAAATCCAAGCAAGCTTATACATGGTAGCATAATAAGCATCAACTTCAATCAAATGTAAAACAGTGCCAAAACATGAGAAATGAATGGGACCAAAACCAAAATGACATTGAACATGTTAGGAATCACTCCATCAAATTTCATCTTCATATGATAAGGTATGAGCATTTTACAAGCTATGGAAGGCAATCACTCAAGCAAAACCCTAAAATGTCTAAACAGCAAGCAAAAATCCCAATCAAATAGGAAATGGTTCAACAATTCCTACAAAAAATCATGGTAAACCTAGGCATACACAAGATATCCCATGCAAAATTTGGGAGCATTTGGCAAAGCATAGGCATGGCAACAAAAATCATGAAGTTGACCTAACATAGTGTGACACACATTGTCACACTCAACTTCAACACATCATAACTTGCAAACCATAAATCCAAAATTAACAAACTACACATCAAAATCACCAGAAAAGAGTCAATAACAAGCATGTGAAATTTCATTCAATTTGGATAATGCATGATCATTTTATGAATTAAATGGTGAAACATACACAAAATGTACACAAGTCAAAGGCAATAGGCAAAGTCAACAAAATCACCAGGCACAACTTGGACTACCATGCCTAAAAAAAACTAGACAAAATTTGGAATCTAACACAAAAATTCCCATTCAATTTGGATGAAAATTGGATTTGTTTTGATTTTTTGAAGTTAATTGAAATATTGAAATGTTTATTTAATGAATTAAGTGATTTAATTTGAACGAATGGCATAACTGTAATTATGTGGATCAGAGGCCAAAACGCAGCGCATCACTTAATGTGATGGCGCGTTCTGATTCGTTGAAAGTGGCGCCAAACAACAAATTCAAAAGGAAACGGAGGAAGTAAGATCTACACGCGATTATTTCCAGAATTTTTAATGTTCTTCGCTGTTCTTGCTCGTTCATCATTCCAGAACTCATCATGATCAATTCTTCACCAAAACGAACAAACAAGGTACCGTTGGAACCGTCTGATCATATACACCAACAATATCACCCTTAAATTGTCCAGAAATTCATACACAAGGCGAATCGACTGAAAGAAGTTTTGGTACCTAAACTTTAATCCAAGATTTCTCTCTCAATAATTAACTAAAATCAAAACTACAAGCAGCATAGCATTCTACATTGGAAGATCTACAAATACCCTATCTCAATTCAATCAATGGTTGAGATCGAGATCCAACCTTAGTGAAGTGCAGTGCTCGATTTCGCGTGTTTCAAGCCTCCAATGATGAAAACAGAAGCAGCACAAGGTCTAGGGAGATGATTGATGATGAAAATTCAGCTCAAGAGTGCATGATTATGGAGGAATTTTCAAATGCCATTGGAGAGGAAGCTTGGACAATTGGAGTTTTTGGCACGGTTCTTGCTCAAATGCTTGAAACAGTCCTTTAGATGCACCTGCAGATGAAGAATTCACCAAGAAATTGCAACAGTATTGATGAATTATGGATGAAATAGTGAAAAAAAAATGGATGTGAAAAATGTGAAAATTGAGAGAGTTTTTTGTGATTTTCTGTTTGGATCTGAAGAAATGATTAGTGATCATGCAAAACAGTTACAATTAGGACTATATACCTCTCCCTAATCCAAAGTTAAATCAAGATTAAGCAAATTAAGATGATTAGCATAATGTGCATTTTCAAGTGTTAGGTCCAATATGCCCTTTTCCAAACCAGTCCACATATCAGCTCAAAACCAGTTCTCACAAGTCAAAAATATCATTTAGAATGTGTTAGAAGAGGTCTCATGTGCAAATTCAATGTATTTCTCAAAATCACCATGTCATGCTAAAAAATGCAAATGTGTTCACTTAAAAAATGGCATTTTGCTATGAGAGTTTTTGATGAAATTTGATTATGCACCATGAAAGATCATATGAAATGTGGTTTGCTCAAAGAAAAATCAACCAAATTGGCCATTCCATGTGAAAGTTATGCCACTTTGAATTTGGGCATTTTCTGAAAATGAATGGACCATATCTTGCCAACCACACATGGGAATTTCAAGTTCTTGGACTTTTTGGAATGGTGAGATCAAGATCTTCAACTTTCATGTTGGACAAAATTCCATTTGAAGCTTGTATGATGAAGTAATTTTGGGGAGAAAAACTTTCCATTTTGGGCAGTTGAAATTACAGGTCACCTGCTATTTTTGGAAACTTTCTGTCTGACCTCCAAATCTTCAACCTTGGTCTTTGATATGTCAAATGAGACTTATATGGACATGAATGAGGCCTTTCAAACCATCTCACACCTTCCAATCCATAAAATCAGGCACAGTTGACCACAGTTGACTTTTTAGGGTTTTTGAAGAAATTCAGCTTGACTGATGACTTCTGAACATCCAATCTTTGGCCAAACCACTTCACAATGATCCTTAGACCATATGAACTTGATAAATCAACCATAGGGCTTTGTTCCAATGAAAATAGCACATGCTTGCTTGCTTGACCTGATCTCCTGACCAGTTTGACCTAATTCTTCTGAATGGCTTGCACTTGGGCAAATGGACAATGCAATGTTATGCAGTGGACCATATTATGTTAAATGACCCAATATGAACTGAATGTACAAAAGGTAGGGTGCAAATTTGAGGTGCTACAGCTGCCCCTATTCAATCAGCTGGGAACCCGAATGGATGAGAGCAACGGCTGTCAGACTTTCAGGGTAAACAGGGATTGAATACTAAGAACCGTAGAAATTTGCACACTGCTGGGAAAAGTTCTCTATTTTTGTTGTTGTTTTCTTCAATGGGTAAAGCCACATCCAGACATCGACACACGATGAATGGGAACAGAAATTTCAACTAGATGCTGTCGCATCCGCGAAAAACAACCGGCGGGCTAAAACAAAAACACAAACAGAGCCGCCACTGCGCGTTATTTATCCCAAAATAGGGAAAGGAAACGCTCAGAGAAACCTGAAAAAAGCATGGTCTCGCGACCAAAGAGAAAGGGTAAGGGAGTCGGTTACGCAAGGGGAAGGTATTAGCACCCCTCACGTCCGTCGCACTCGACGGGATCCACGTTCTAAAAGAAAGAAAAGGTTGCTAAAACATCACACACACACACACAAGGAACGCAGGTGGGGTTAAGAGGAAGAGGGCTCGCTAGGACATCGAGTCCTATGCCTACATATCTCGTCTGGAACGAGAATCAGAGCTACTGTAGTTCGGCTCACGCACGCCAAACGACACACGCACAAACACAGGCAAACATGGAGCCTGAATGCCAATCACAGGGCTTACATCAGCATCTGAACCAAAACACACGCACACTGGAACCCAGATGCCACTTGATGGACTTACACCGGCTTCCAAGCACACCACAAGTACAAACAAACATCATCAGGATACGGACAGCCAATCGCTGGGCTTACATCCATATCCTGACACACAAGCTTACCAAGCAAACACACACAAAAAGGAAAAAAAGTGCCCGGAGAGACCTCGCACGGTCTCCTGCCTACATACCTCGTCTGGAACAAGGATCAGGGCGATGTAGTTCCCCCCAAAGGGGGAGAAAGGATAGCCAGACACAAAGGGAAGACACACTACCAGGGAGCTGTACTCGAGCCTAGTGTTATCATGCATCATTGCCCTATATTACGGTTTCTACCTACTTGCATCACAGCAAGCTAATCCTATCCAGGAAGAACAAGCATGCAAGTATCCACAAAACAAAACAAGCATTTCAAACAAATATTCACAAAGCACACACTATATCTAGTCAAGTGGGCTCAAACAATGGGTTTGACTGCCTAAGCAAGTCATCTGTACAAGGGTAGAATTAGCTCTTAACCTTGCCATTGAGGGGCTAAGGTGAAGCCAGATGAAAGGTGAGTGAAGATCAGACTTCACAGCTCTTATCCCTGTCCAGGGAGAGCTTCAGACAAAGGAGCGTGGGTTCAGAAAGGTGGAACCCTTCTACGCTCAAAGACTCTGACTCAATTGTACAAAGTACAAGATCTTGGGTTTGTGTCCCAATGCATCAACACAGTGGTGTGAGCAGAGGGACGACTCAACAGAATAGTGGGAGATAGATTGCATATCTCTATGATCCACCAATTGCCTTAATCAAGGTCTTTTACCTGCTTGGCACAAAGTTAAACAATCACAAACATCGCCTCTTAAGGAGGACTTCAGACAATTGCCTGGCCAAGTAACAGGCCAGGTCTTCCAGACTACATGGAGAATAGAAATTCTACCTCAATCGGTTTAAAAACCAAGCAACAGCAAGCAAGTTCTCAAGGAACTGTAAGCAACTAAATGTACCTGAAATCAATCAAGTATCATCAGTACTCAGACAAATCAACAGTAAACAGCAAATGGTTAATCAGTTAATCTGTACAAGCAACACAAGTTAAGGCACATAAGTGCAAGCCATGAGCCCAAACTCAAGCATCTATTCCTACAAAACAAAATAATGTTAGTGGACAACATCAAACAAATTCAACTTGCAACTTGTATTTATCTCCTTAAGCTTTTTGTCTTTCAACCTGAAAATCCACACCAAATGTGAGAAACAAGACCACTAGGCCAAGCCTAGGGTCCAAAAGGGATAAAAAATTCTAAACAGCAAGTGAAATTCAACCAAAATCACATTTAAACAAATTAAAAGCAAATGCAATTGGTCCCATGCTCATATCAATCACCATTATCATTTCATGACCTAAAAGGTACAAACTAGGCAATGTGCAACTTCAAATAACCAAACAGAAAGATCTCAATCAAAAGCATACCAAAACAATTCAATTAATTCCACAAAAATTCACACCTAAACAGGACACATTCAATGTATAGCATGTCAATTGTCAGCTCAATTGGACAAAAGGAAATAGGTCAATGAAAATCAAGAAGTCCAGACATATTTATTCAAGCCAATTCAAGGCATCAACAATCATCCACTTCAATAATTCATAAAACAGTGACAACATATTAGAAATGAATGGGATCAAAACCATGATGTCCTACAATGTGTCTACAATGCTCATGTCAAATTTCATATTCATCCAATACCATATGAGAATTTCACAAGTGAAATGCCAACAAGTGTCACACAAGGTTACCAAATGAACCAACAGGGAAGAAAATTATCAATCAATTAGAAAACTCCATCAAAAATTCCAGAAAAAATCACATGTTATCTTGACATATCAATGATCATTCATGCAAAAAATTGGAGCAATCAAACATTTCTAGGCCATGTAAATAAAATCAGAAAGATGACCTAGCTTGGTGTGACACAAATTGTCACACCTCTATTCAAAAAATCATATCTAATCAACCAAGTATCCAAAAATCACAAACTTTACATGAAAATCACCAGCAATGAGTCCAGAATAAGCACAAAAAATTTCATTCATTTCTTTAAAGGTATGAGCATTTCATGAAGGTTTTGGCAAAACATACAAAAATGTACACATGAACAAGATCAATAGGCCAATCCAAAAATCCTCCAAGAACAACTTGGACTACCATGCCTATAAAAAACTAGATTGAATTGTGAACCTAACAAAAAAAATCTCATTAATTTTGGATTAAAAATGAATTTGTTTGGATTTTTTGAAGTTTGTTAAATTAGTGAAATAATTATTTAAAGTGTTAAATGGATTAATTAAGCTGCAGTGGCACGATTGTAATTACCACCAGCCAGGCCAAAACGACGTAGTGTCATTTATGCGGTGTCAGCGCTCCATTCGCTGGACTCGGCGGCAAACAGAATTTCAAATGGCCAGGCGAAGTGAATGGATCAAAATGCAGGTTTTCCAGAAATTGCTCGTGTTCATCATCGTTCATGCGTTCTTCTTCTTCAAATTCGTTTTCGAGAAATCCTCGACCAAAATGCGCAAATCTTATACCGTTCTCTTCCTCTTTCAACGTAGGTTACAAATATGCAAGCGAAACTTCCTAAATCCTACTGTATTGGACGGATCGAGCAATTAAAGTTGTGACATCAAACATTCAAATCACAATAACTTTCTCCACAGTTAACCAATCCAAAAACTACACATATCATGATGATCTACAATGCATGAACTACAAAAAGCATATGATAATTTAAGAAATGGTGAAATTCGAATTCATGCACCTTGGAAATGGCAGCAACGATTCTTGATGATTCTGGATGTATTTTGCCAAAACAGATGAACATCAAGGTTGAGGAAGATGATTGGAGAAGTTAGGTTAGCTCGAGGTTGATCCAAGTGGAAGAAATCTCAAAACTCCATTGTTGAGCCTCCTTTGAACAGTCACGAATTTGAAGCTTTCTTGCATGGATTCACCAAAACAGTTGGAGAGGAAGATGTAAGGAGCACGAATCAAGAAGAATTTTCCAATTTGGTTGAGAATTGAAGGAGATTTGGTGAAAAAAGTTTGATGAAGATTGAAGAGTTTTTGTGAATTTGGAGGGAAAGTTAGTTACAAACCTTGTGAATTGTGATTATTCTCTGCAATTCAGTTATGATTAGAACTTTATACTTCAGCTTAATCACTTTCTTAATCACCAATTAACCAAACTCATGTGATTAGCATAATGTAAAATTTTAAGTGAGAGTTCCAAAATGCCCTTGCCAAATATTGAACCATGACAGCTCATGACAGCTCAAGCAACTTCTAAATATCATTTGTGATGTGTTGCAAAAATCCTCATTCCAAAATTCTATGTATTTCTCAACTTGGACCATTTTGCCCTTGGATTTTAATTAGTACACTTGAAAATTGACCTTTTGCATTGACCATTTTTGATGAATTTTGATTATGCACCATGAAAGTACATGTGAAATGGAGTTTGCTCATAAAAAGATCACTCATTTTGGACACTCCATGTGAAAGTTATGCCACTTTGATTATAGATCTTTTTGGAAAATGAATGGACCATAACTTGTCAACCATACATGGGAATTTCAAGTTCTTGGACTTTTTGGAAAGGTGAGACCAAGATCTACAACTTTCATGTTGAACAAATTTTCATTTGAAGCTTTTTTGGACATGTAATTTTGTGATGAAAAACTTTCCATTTTTGGAAACTTCCATTACAAGTCACTTTCTATTTTGGGCAATTTTTCTCCTGACTTTATTTTCTTCATTCTTGAGCTTTGACATGTCAAATAACACTTGTTTCAACATGAATGAAGTGTATCCAACTCTCTCCTACCTCCAAATCCATAAAATCAAGCACATTTGACCACAGTTGACTTTTTCAACTGATAGATGAATTTGGCAATGCACTGATCAATCTGAGCCCCAATTCTCTGATGAAATGGCTCCATGATGAAACCCTAGCCTCCATAAGCTCAATATAATCACATGATGATCCCCATATCCATCATAGACCCCATCTCCTTGCCATGCCCTGATTGGCCCAATGCAACTGATTAGGGTTGACCAGTGGTCAAAACCCTAATCTCAAGGTATATGATTCAACACTTGATGATGACAAACCATGATGATGATGATGTATCCTTTCAATCAAGATGAAGACCAATCTCCTTTGAGAATCATAAAACCCTAATTCATAGCCCAATCCTCAGATGGCTAATGATCAGTCAATAAAACCCTAGCTTGCACCATAACCTCTTCATCTCCTGATCAAGACTTAAGAGAATGGCTTGCACAATGTAACCACATGATATGCAATATGCAATGCTTAATGACCTAAAAATGATATGTAATATGTTAAGCTAGTCCCAAGAGAGGAGGGCAAATTTTGAGGTGTTACAGCTGCCCCTATTCAATCCACTGTGAACCTGTCGATATGAACAGCCTCGGCTTTCAGATGATCAGGATGAAGAGTGATTGAATACCAAGAACAGACGAACAATTTGCACTCTGATGGGAAAATAATTAACAACGCCTGTCAGAATCGGCGAAGAACACAATCTCGAAACAAAAATCCGTCTGGAACGGAGAAAGTCGGCCTGATCACCGAAACAGGAACGTCGACCTGGATACCAAAATAAATGGTAACGCAGGGATAACCAGGGTCTGAATACCACATCCGCTCGGGATTATTATCTCTTTTTCTTTCATGTTTTTCTTGAACCCCGAAATTTTTCCGATAATTTCTTCATCATTTTTTATTTTCTTGAACCCCGAAATTTTCTTCTGCGCAAATGATCCCCGATCACTGCATTTGAACCCCATTCTCCTGTTTGCCAAAATAATGAACCCCATTCTCCAATTTGAACCCCAGTCGCCTGACGATAACTCGCGATCGCCAATGTGAACCCCATCTCCAGAAAACACCTCGTGTCTCCTTTTCTCCATTTGAACCCCGCTCTCCAGAAAATGCCTCAACACTTCCTTTTCTCCGTTTGAACCCCGATCTCCAGAAAATGCCTCAACACTTCCCTTTCTCCGTTTGAACCCCGATCTCCCATCTCTCGTGATAATTCCGCTGGCAACGTCGGAAATAACACCAAACACCACTCTGAGGGCGACATGTCAGAGGGTATACCTTCACAAAAGGAAGGTAGCATGTGTATCTCTTCCTCAGAAGACACCTATAACGACCTTCATTGGCCTCAGCCAGAATCTAAGGTGACACATGAACAGAAGATAATCCTAAGGACCTCATCCCGGATACAATCTTCAACTCCAATCTCTATTTGAACCCCAGAAAATGCCTCAACACTTCCTTTTCTCCGTTTGAACCCCGATCTCCAGAAAATGTATCAACATTTCCCTTTCTCCATTTGAACCCCGCTCTCCAATTTCCCGTGATAATTCCGCTGGCAACATCGGAAATAACACCAAACCCCTCTGAGGGCGACATATCAGAGGGTACACCTTCACAAAGGAAGGTAACATGTGCATCTCTTCATCCGAAGACACCCATAACGACCTCTGCTGGCCTCCGCCAAAGTCTTAGGTGACACATGAACAGAAGATACTCCTGAGGACTTCATCCCGGACATAATCTTCAACTCCAATCTCCATATGAACCCCAGAAAATGCCTCAACATTTCCTTTTCTCCGGTTGAACCCCGAAAATCGCGTTGATCGCGTAACATCCTTGATTTCACTTCCATCCCCGCTCGACGGAAAAACTCGTCCAGTATCGCGCTACTTGAGAACACTGCCGATCTGACATCCAGATGCTAAACTCCTCAGAATAACCCCTTCACCCAGACACTGACTGATGACTGGGAAAAAACTCGACGTTTACTGGACATCGAACAATGATGTTTACCTGACACCAAAGAAAGCTCGACCAGACACTTACTGATGACTGGGAGGAAACTCGACGTTTACTGGACATCGAACAATGATGTTTACAGGCATCAAACAGTGATGTTTACAAGACATCGAATCAATGATGTTTACAAGACATCGAACAAGGATTTTTACAGGACATCGAACAAAACTCGACCAGACACTTACTGATGACTGGGAAATAACGCGACGTTTACTAGACATCGAATGATGATGTTTACTGACACCAAAGAAAACTCGACCAGACATTAAACAATGACTGAGAGGAAACTCGACGTTTACTGGACATCGAACAATGATGTTTACAGGCATCAAACAATGATGTTGACAGGCATCAAACAATGATGTTTACAGGCATCAAACAATGATGTTTACTCGACATCAAACAAACTCGACCAGACATTAACTGATGACTGGGAAATAACTCGACGTTTACTGGACATCGAACGATGATGTTTACTGACACCAAAGAAAGCTCGACCAGACACTTACTGATGACTGGGAGGAAACTGTTGCTCCAAAACCCCAATGCTGAACTCCTCAGAGTAACACCTTCACCATCCAGCGAAACCAAATCTCAAGCAGTAACCACGGCTTGAATCGCGCTGATCGCGTAACATCTCCATCTCTGTCTGATGGAAAAGTTCCCTCCAGTATCGCACTACTGGAGAATACTGCTGGTCCGACATCGTGATGCTACACCCATCAAAGTAACGTCCTCACCGACTGGCAAAACCCATTTTCAGATGGTAACCACGGCCCAAGTCGCGCTGATCGCATAACATTCCCATCTCTGTCCGACGGAAAAGCTTCCTCCAGTATCGCACTACTGGGGTACATCTCTGATTCAATCATGAGGCTAAACTCTTCGGAGTAACATTTTCACCTCTGGGCAAAACCACCTCTCAAACAATAACCACGGTCTGAGACTAGCTTATGCTTGTAATGATGTATGATTGATTTTTTTCTGCGTAATGCTCCATAATTATGGAAATGCTACGCGATTTATTTTTTCTATGCAATATGCTATGCTTATACTACATGATGAATGCATAAAAGGCATCCCCCTCAAGGGACTCTTTTGAGGAGCTCGAGACACTCTGCTGAGGAACTCGCCAATACTCCGATCTTCACCCTGCTGGGGAATAGCACTGCTGCTGGGAAAAGGCAACCCTTGCTGGGGAAGAACCTTCTTTGCACCCAATCCGCTCGGGAAACTGCTGGGGATAAGAACCACCCACCCTCTGTGGGGATACAACAGTCTTTGATTTGCGGGGAATATCAATCCCGACTCTGCTTCGGGAAACCCTCACAGATACCTGGCGACTTCACTGAGGAAATGCTCACCGATAGCTCTGCGGGGAAACAGCAACCTCCAGGCCTGGCGACTGGGGAAGCATCGATCTAAAACCTGTTGAAGGTAACGATCCCGACCCTGCTAGGGGAAACGAATGTCACTCCACTGGGGACAACCCATGCAATCCATAGGTAGAATAAACTCAGCTGGGGATGCAAATATCAGTCTGCTATGGAAACTCATCCGATCCACTGGTAGGATGAACACTGCTGGAGATATATTTCATTGAAACCCGCTCCACTCGGGGAATAGCAACCTTCGGGCCTGGCTGCTGAGGAAACACCGTTTTAAACCTGCCAGGGATAACCATCCTGACTCAGCTAAGGGATCCACAGACCTTGGATCTGCTGAGGATTTAGTCCTCCCAACTCTGCTCGAGGGCTTAGCTGGGGAAATTAGAGAAGTTGATACAGAACACCCATCGACTCGTCGAACCACGGTATCCGCCTCCCAATCTCACATCAGCTTTCCACTTTTGAGAATTCCCAGACCCGTCTGGACCTTTTCTGCTCCATCATCTCCGCGCTCGACGAAGGGCGAACTCTTGGGGACTATACAGACTTTTCAATCTTCTGACTTTGAAGAGTCTTCTTGATTAATTCCAAAGGTCGTCGCACGTCTCGACGTCTCTCATCGTTTCTCTACCCATTCGTTCGTCCCTGATTGGACCCTGCGGGGAATTTCTACAGACTTTCCAATCTTCCGATTTTGCAGAGTCTTCTTGATTATCATCAAGAATCGTCGTACGTCTCAACGTCTCTTCATCATCCCTTCATATTCTCTCGTCCCTGATTGGACTCCCTGGGGATTTGTTTTTTTTTTCAACAGCTTCCACATCACAACCTGCAAGTGAGTGAAAATATCTAACAGTTCCTGCAAAACAGATCGTTAGATAAAACCGTGCCCCAGGCGTGTCAAGATTTCAACACTTGGGTCACTCAACCTTCCGAATAAGATTTCAAGCTCTCAATCTTATAAACATGCATTGGAAGGGACCTGTATGTCTTAAAATGCAAGATTCTTTATCACAAACAATTGGATGTTTTTGCAATCAAAGCGGTAATGAAAAACAAAAACAAAATTATTCGACTGAACATGCATTTTATTGACTGAAAAGTGTGTGGCTCAAATTGAGCAATACAAAGGAAGCAATTCCTGAAAAGAGGTGATTGCGCACAAAAGGAAAAATCTATCCTAATGGCAATGTGAAACCCGTGATCTCATCGAGTTCCAACTCGGTTACACCCCATATGTCCTCAGACTCTCCGTGCTTCTGCCTTCTGAACAAGACGCTTCTGACTGATCCCTACCGGGTATTATCCATGATGCTTTAACCAAAGCACAAACGATCATGCTGGACGCAGTTGTTCGTTTCAATCCCTCTTTTGCCTGGACCGCCCTTTCGGGTTTTCAGTCCACCGGGATACCCCTTTTTGCCCAAGTTGCCTTTTCAGGTTTTCGACTTGCCGGGTGTACAGTTTTTTCATTTTATCCCTAATTTTTGCCCGAACCTTTTCTTCTTTTTTTTCGGTTCGCCGGGATGCCCATTTTTTCCTGGACTATTTTATTCTTTTCGTCCAGCGGGTCTCTTTATACGAAGTATTTTTTAACTGCGTCCGCATTCACAGGGGATGGAAAATCTTCGCCATCCATGGTCGTTAGCAACAAGGCTCCACCAGAGAAAACCTTCTTGACCACGAATGGACCTTCATAATTCGGTGTCCATTTGCCCCTTCGATCGTTTTGAGGAGGAGGGATCCTCTTCAGCACCATATCACCCACGTGATATACCCGAGGTCGTACCTTTCTATCAAAAGCACGCTTCATCCGCTGCTGGTATAACTGCCCATGACATATGGCTGCCAGCCTCTTCTCTTCAATCAGGCTCAACTCTTCGTACCGGGTCCTTACCCATTCAGCCTCTTGCAATTTCACGTCCATCAGGACTCTCAAAGAGGGAATCTGAACTTCAACCGGCAGCACAGCTTCCATTCCATATACCAATGAGAAAGGCGTTGCCCCAGTAGGCGTACGCATCGACGTTCGATACCCATGTAATGCAAACGACAACATCTCATACCAGTCTTTGTAGGTTACCACCATTTTTTGCACAATCACACCGTCGGTGCATTCAAACGTTTTCCGGGCAACAAAAGCTCATTCACCTTAACCTCCCCATCAGACATCAGAATCCGTTCGGGTTCAGGGTCAGGCCCCTCCTCCGGGATCGGTTACTCTCAATCTTTCGATTGGAGCACCTCGAGATATCCTCATCAGGGAATTCAAACCTCATCGGTTGATAATCCTCAATGGGTTGCGGAGCGATGTAATCAGACACTACACCCCTTGATTGCTTTCTGAGAGTATCACAAATCAGTCAACATTCTTTTGCTCTTCTCGCAACCCGTCCGGTCAATGCTGGCTTCTCAAACACATACTTGATCGGATCCATCTTGGACATCCACAAAGTGGCATGAACCAGCATATACTGTCTCAGTCGGCGAGCAGCCTATGCCAAAGTACATCAAGTTTTCTCGAACAGTGAATGTACTGTTTCACAGTAGGTAAACTTTTTGCTAAGGTAAATTGCATGCTCTTTTCGACCAGACTCGTCATGCTGACCCACTTCACCTCGTAGACCCCTCGAAGGCCGTCAAGTACCAGATTAACAATTTCTCCTTCCACAGGAGGTATCAGAATCAGAGGTTCCTGCAACTTATGCTTTTATTTTTCAATGCCCCTTGGCAATCATTATTTCACCTGACCGTTTGATCTTTTTTTTTTCCCAATAACCTGAATATAGGTTCACCCGTGGCTGTTAGATGAGATGTGAACCATGACATGTAGTTCAATCTACCCAGGAGACCACGAACCTCTATTTCCATTCTCGGTTCAGGCACTTTTTTTTTTTTTTAAGCAGGATCGACCTCGATTCCTCTCTTACAATGAACCCCAACATCTTACCGGACTGCACTCTGATAGTGCGCTTATTCAATTCAACCTCAGTTTGAATTGTCTCAACTGGTCAACCGACTTGCCCCGGTCTGCCAGATGCCCCTCTCCTGTTTGGGACTTTGCTATCATGTCATAGCATAGCATTGGATTTCATGATGAATCATATCATGAAACAAAGTCACCATGACTCTCTGATACATGCGCTGGCATTCCGCTTCTCTAGAGGACAATCTTCTCTCCATGGTAGCTTGTGCACAACGGCATCGGTATCCGACCCTGGCATATCTTGACACAATCAGGTCAATGTATCCACATGCTCTTCCACAGGGCTACCATTCTGCTTTTGACTTGCCTCTGAAACGGCCCCAATTTTCCTTTCTGACCTCGGCGGCACTTGGAATAACAATCTCAACTCGCTTCACGTGCGGCTGAATCACCTTCTCCTCTTGTTTCGACAACCTGGCTAATTCCAGCAGATCACAATCTTCTTCGCCTTCTTCTTCGGCATGATAGATCGGATTGACGAAGTCATATGAGGTGTAACCAAATTGTTATCAATGAGATCCGGCGAATTATTGTTTTGAAGTCGGAACGAGACAAAACACAAGGAAAAAAAATGAAAACAAACATTGCCATTTTTATTTGTTTTAAAACTGCAAAAATAACTGAAAAACAAGGAACACCGCTTTTAATTGAAAAACATCCGTTTATTTATGATGCAAAATGTTGCAAAATGAAACATGAGATGGCCCTTACAATGAACCATTACGTGTCGGGCAACACGCAAGGCTTTCATGCAGATAAAATCGAAAACAAGAAATATTTACTCTTCCGGATGAGTGACCGTGCAGATCTTTTTAGCCTTCCAGTTCTGGATTCCCATCCCTGGTGCACACGATTTTATCCACGACTCCAGCTCACGATCGCTGTCAATCTCTTCACCCACTGCATAGGCGTGATATGAATCTAGCATTCCAGCACTGACAAAGGTGAACGACGGACGACGTCCTCTGTTCTGCTCAGACGAGTCTTGACCTGGATGATAACCAATCCCAAACATATCCGCCTTTACCACAATGCCTATGATCTGTCCCCAGCCTGGGATCCCTCCATTTCTCACCACTTCCACCGCCTGCTTGTAAGAAGAAATGGACGGCTTTTTCTCTTTCTCAACACCAATGGCATTTTCCACCTTGACGGTTTCAGCTGCCAGACTGGGTGCTTTACGTCTTACATCATCCATTTCTACTTTCATCTTTCTCTGGACCGATTCCCCAATTACTACACACCCCCTTGTAGCGATGGCCGCACAACAATCATCAACACGAGGGAAAGCTCCATTTTTCATCAGAGGTCTCTGAACCACAGACATCGGAGCTTTTAGCTGATCCCCATTCGTTTCATCTATTTTCCTCTTGTCTTTGGACATCACATTCACCCCCATAGGGCCATGCATCGGTATGGGGTTAGCATTAACATCCGACATCAGCGCAAAATTGATGGCTTTAGAATCCACCAAATCTTGGACCACATGCTTAAAAGCTTTGCAATCCTCAATGTGATGTCCGGGTGCCCCAGCATGGAACTCACACCTGACATTCTCATCGTAACTAGCAACCCTCTGATCCGGTTTCCCTGGAACCAATATCCTTGGCTGCACCAACCCAAGATCCATCAACTTTTTGAACAGAGAGGCGTAAATCACGGGCGGCTTATTGAAATGACTATCTGTCGTCCTCCTTCTCACTTGGCCCACTGCTCTTTGTGTCCTCTGTTGAGGTGGTGGTTGCCGCTGTTGTTGCGGTTGCTGCTGTTGATTCTCAGCAGGAATAGTTACCGTAGTAGTGTGCTGGAAGTAACGATCCCTACTAGGTCCTCTTTGAGCGTAGACCGCACTGGTATCACCCTCATTTTTACGCTGACCGTTCCCGAAGGGCTTCTTCGATCCTGATGACGAAGCATTGCCACCCTGGATTTTCCCGAGCTTCAGCCAGCTCTCAATTCTCTCCCCAGCCACCACAATGTCGGCAAAATTTGTGACGGGACAACCCACCATCCTTTCAGCAAAAACCCCCTGCAGGGTACCCATGAAGAGATCAGACATCTCTCTGTCCACCAGTGGAGGTTGAACTCTGGCAGCCAACTCCCTCCACCTCTGAGCGTATTCTTTAAACCCCTCGTTATTTTTCTGAGACATACCCTGCAGCTGGGTACGACTCGGAGCCATATCAGCGTTGAACTGATACTGTTTAAAGAAGGCATCGCCAAGATCTTGCCAGCTCTTGATATCAAAAGATTTCAGCTTGGTATACCATTCCAAGGATCCTCCAGACAGACTGTCTTGGAAGAAGTACATCCAAAGCTTTTGATCTGTAGTGTATGCAGAGATCTTGCGGACAAAGGCTTGAAGGTGAGTCTCCGGGCAGGAACTCCCATTATATTTATCAAATGCGGGTGCTTTGAATTTCTGTGGGATCACAATCCCCTCAACCAGCCCCATATTCGACATGTTAACAGATCCTGGAGTAGCATGGCTTTCCAGAGCCCTTACCTTCTCTGCCAGCAACTGAATCTCTTTGTTCTGTGGCGGAGCACTATACGGACCAAATGGTTCATTATGCATCGAGAACTGATCAGCTTCTCGGTCCTCCTCCCTGTCATCGTCAACCCCATAGAATGGTGGGAACAGACTATCCTTCAGATTATGCCCCAGACCGGGCCCACCACCAGTAGCAGCACCAAATCCACTAACATTGTTGTTCACCATACCTACGGTTGCTCTTTTTTCACCGTCTCTGGATCCACCAAGCCCCTGGTTGGAGACACCATCCAGGTTAACCCCACTGTTTGCTGCTGAAGCCCGCTCGAGCTTCTCAACTTTATCAGCCAAAGCCTTCTGACCAACTGCAAACCCCTGCATGATGTTGATCAACTCATTCATCTTGTCCTTCAGCTCGAGGATATCTGTGTTCGGAAGATCCATCAGTCTAGGAGTGTTGCGCCGAGTGAAGTATCTGTGAGGACGGGTTGAGTGCAAAGGTACAGCTCTGCGAGCACGAGCAATGATTCCTGCAGCAATCAAGCACGTTAGAACTGATACCTGCAAAACAGCAAATAGGTTAATATGCATGAATGCAACGTCTATCCATATGAGGAAGATTCTGTCCTTTGATTCTGGTTTCATCGAGACAGATAACATTTTGACATCCATATTCTGAAACTCAAGATGTCTCTCAACCAGATTCTCAATCAATAATACTCCTCATATGGCTAGACATAGGTTCGATGCAGATGAATGCGAAATGTAGATGATGCAAATGTATGAATGCAATGCACTGCCATCCTCCAAGTCCTCTGATCATCTGTTGCTCTGAAACCTGGTCTCTGAACCGATCACAACCATCTGAAGGAAAATGTAACCACAAATCCAACTCAAGGGTTCCGAAATAAACGGAAGACAGATACACCATCATCATCATCAATCTCTGAGCAGATAACCAATAATCTTTGAATCGGCCCGGGGAATCCTGAAATAAACGGATCCCCACTGATAAATAACACGGACAGCACTCCGGCGTCTCGGCAATAAATGACCATAAATCCGACTCATAAATAGGACCCTGATCAACGGAACCAAAAGTCACCATCTGAGTCACCAACAGAACATGCATCTGAAAGAATCACCCTCCCCTCACAGGTAAATTCTAATCAGGTCATCCTAAGGCGGACAATAGTCTCGACAATCGGGCAGAGATACTCAATGGGTTTGCCCTTTCGGGTGTGCCACTGTAGCTCTCTTGAGATCGTCTAAACCAAAGATCCGGGAAATGATCGGTCACCAGAGTCAACAGCTCAAATGAAGTAACTCAACCAAAGTGGAGTACCCCACAGAGGAAAGCACTATCAAATGAACCTCGTCTGGTTTGTGGCATGTCATGTTGCAACAATATGCTGATAAAGCAAATGAGGAACACAAGACCACACTAATCCTAGGTGTATACTCGGGCCTGGGTTTTAGCCCCACTCAGAACACCCACCCCAAATAGAGGAACCACCTGCACAGAGGACGGCAACATAATAATATGATGCATGCAAATATTTATGCAAATATATACACTGTTAGAATAATAAATGCAATAAATACAACACAACAAGCAACCTAAACTATCCTAGAACGCTAGGAGAGACTCGCTTAGGGAAGATGGACCAGCACAGGTCAACATCTTTGGCGTCCCCAGCAGAGTCGCCAGCTGTCGCATCCGCGAAAAACAACCGGCGGGCTAAAACAAAAACACAAACAGAGCCGTCACTGCGCGTTATTTATCCCAAAATAGGGAAAGGAAACGCTCAGAGAAACCTGAAAAAAGCATGGTCTCGCGACCAAAGAGAAAGGGTAAGGGAGTCGGTTACGCAAGGGGAAGGTATTAGCACCTCTCACGTCCGTCGTACTCAACGGGATCCACGTTCTAAAAGAAAGAAAAGGTTGCTAAAACATCACACACACACACAAGGAACGCAGGTGGGGTTAAGAGGAAGAGGGCTCGCTAGGACATCGCGTCCTATGCCTACATATCTCGTCTGGAACGAGAATCAGAGCTACTGTAGTTCGGCTCACGCACGCCAAACGACACACGCACAAACACAGGCAAACATGGAGCCTGAATGCCAATCACTGGGCTTACATCAGCATCCGAACCAAAACACACGCACACTGGAACCCAGATGCCACTTGATGGACTTACACCGGCTTCCAAGCACACCACAAGTACAAACAAACATCATCAGGATACGGACAGCCAATCGCTGGGCTTACATCCATATCCTGACACACAAGCTTACCAAGCAAACACACACAAAAAGGAAAAAAAGTGCCCGGAGAGACCTCGCACGGTCTCCTGCCTACATACCTCGTCTGGAACAAGGATCAAGGCGATGTAGTTCCCCCCAAAGGGGGAGAAAGGATAGCCAGACACAAAGGGAAGACACACTACCAGGGAGCTGTACTCGAGCCTAGTGTTATCATGCATCATTGCCCTATATTACGGTTTCTACCTACTTGCATCACAGCAAGCTAATCCTATCCAGGAAGAACAAGCATGCAAGTATCCACAAAACAAAACAAGCATTTCAAACAAATATTCACAAAGCACACACTATATCCAGTCAAGTGGGCTCAAACAATGGGTTTGACTGCCTAAGCAAGTCATCTGTACAAGGGTAGAATTAGCTCTTAACCTTGCCATTGAGGGGCTAAGGTGAAGCCAGATGAAAGGTGAGTGAAGATCAGACTTCACAGCTCTTATCCCTGTCCAGGGAGAGCTTCAGACAAAGGAGTGTGGGTTCAGAAAGGTGGAACCCTTCTACGCTCAAAGACTCTGACTCAACTGTACAAAGTACAAGATCTTGGGTTTGTGTCCCAATGCATCAACACAGTGGTGTGAGCAGAGGGACGACTCAACAGAATAGTGGGAGATAGATTGCATATCTCTATGATCCACCAATTGCCTTAATCAAGGTCTTTTACCTGCTTGGCACAAAGTTAAACAATCACAAACATCGCCTCTTAAGGAGGACTTCAGACAATTGCCTGGCCAAGTAACAGGCCAGGTCTTCCAGACTACATGGAGAATAGAAATTCTACCTCAATCGGTTTAAAAACCAAGCAACAGCAAGCAAGTTCTCAAGGAACTGTAAGCAACTAAATGTACCTGAAATCAATCAAGTATCATCAGTACTCAGACAAATCAATAGTAAACAGCAAATGGTTAATCAGTTAATCTGTACAAGCAACACAAGTTAATGCACATAAGTGCAAGCCATGAGCCCAAACTCAAGCATCTATTCCTACAAAACAAAATAATGTTAGTGGACAACATCAAACAAATTCAACTTGCAACTTGTATTTATCTCCTTAAGCTTTTTGCCTTTCAACCTGAAAATCCACACCAAATGTGAGAAACAAGACCACTAGGCCAAGCCTAGGGTCCAAAAGGGATAAAAAATTCTAAACAGCAAGTGAAATTCAACCAAAATCACATTCAAACAAATTAAAAGCAAATGCAATTGGTCCCATGCTCATATCAATCACCATTATCATTTCATGACCTAAAAGGTACAAACTAGGCAATGTGCAACTTCAAATAACCAAACAGAAAGATCTCAATCAAAAGCATACCAAAACAATTCAATTAATTCCACAAAAATTCACACCTAAACAGGACACATTCAATGTATATCATGTCAATTGTCAGCTCAATTGGACAAAAGGAAATAGGTCAATGAAAATCAAGAAGTCCAGACATATTTATTCAAGCCAATTCAAGGCATCAACAATCATCCACTTCAATAATTCATAAAACAGTGACAACATATTATAAATGAATGGGATCAAAACCATGATGTCCTACAATGTGTCTACAATGCTCATGTCAAATTTCATCTTCATCCAATACCATATGAGAATTTCACAAGTGAAATGCCAACAAGTGTCACACAAGGTTACCAAATGAACCAACAGGGAAGAAAATTATCAATCAATTAGAAAACTCCATCAAAAATTCCAGAAAAAATCACATGTTATCTTGACATATCAATGATCATTCATGCAAAAAATTGGAGCAATCAAACATTTCTAGGCCATGTAAATAAAATCAGAAAGATGACCTAGCTTGGTGTGACACAAATTGTCACACCTCTATTCAAAAAATCATATCTAATCAACCAAGTATCCAAAAATCACAAACTTTACATGAAAATCACCAGCAATGAGTCCAGAATAAGCACAAAAATTTTCATTCATTTCTTTAAAGGTATGAGCATTTCATGAAGGTTTTGGCAAAACATACAAAAATGTACACATGAACAAGATCAATAGGCCAATCCAAAAATCCTCCAAGCACAACTTGGACTACCATGCCTATAAAAAACTAGATTGAATTGTGAACCTAACAAAAAAATCTCATTAATTTTGGATTAAAAATGAATTTGTTTGGATTTTTTGAAGTTTGTTAAATTAGTGAAATAATTATTTAAAGTGTTAAATGGATTAATTAAGCTGCAGTGGCACGATTGTAATTACCACCAGCCAGGCCAAAACGACGTAGTGTCATTTATGCGGTGTCAGCGCTCCATTCGCTGGACTCGGCGGCAAACAGAATTTCAAATGGCCAGGCGAAGTGAATGGATCAAAATGCAGGTTTTCCAGAAATTGCTCGTGTTCATCATCGTTCATGCGTTCTTCTTCTTCAAATTCGTTTTCGAGAAATCCTCAACCAAAATGCGCAAATCTTATACCGATCTCTTCCTCTTTCAACGTAGGTTACAAATATGCAAACGAAACTTCCTAAATCCTACTGTATTGGACGGATCGAGCAATTAAAGTTGTGACATCAAACATTCAAATCACAATAACTTTCTCCACAGTTAACCAATCCAAAAACTACACATATCATGATGATCTACAATGCATGAACTACAAAAAGCATATGATAATTTAAGAAATGGTGAAATTCGAATTCATGCACCTTGGAAATGGCAGCAACGATTCTTGATGATTCTGGATGTATTTTGCCAAAACAGATGAACATCAAGGTTGAGGAAGATGATTGGAGAAGTTAGGTTAGCTCGAGGTTGATCCAAGTGGAAGAAATCTCAAAACTCCATTGTTGAGCCTCCTTTGAACAGTCACGAATTTGAAGCTTTCTTGCATGGATTCACCAAAACAGTTGGAGAGGAAGATGTAAGGAGCACGAATCAAGAAGAATTTTCCAATTTGGTTGAGAATTGAAGGAGATTTGGTGAAAAAAGTTTGATGAAGATTGAAGAGTTTTTGTGAATTTGGAGGGAAAGTTAGTTACAAACCTTGTGAATTGTGATTATTCTCTGCAATTCAGTTATGATTAGAACTTTATACTTCAGCTTAATCACTTTCTTAATCACCAATTAACCAAACTCATGTGATTAGCATAATGTAAAATTTTAAGTGAGAGTTCCAAAATGCCCTTGCCAAATATTGAACCATGACAGCTCATGACAGCTCAAGCAACTTCTAAATATCATTTGTGATGTGTTGCAAAAATCCTCATTCCAAAATTCCATGTATTTCTCAACTTGGACCATTTTGCCCTTGGATTTTAATTAGTACACTTGAAAATTGACCTTTTGCATTGACCATTTTTGATGAATTTTGATTATGCACCATGAAAGTACATGTGAAATGGAGTTTGCTCATAAAAAGATCACTCATTTTGGACACTCCATGTGAAAGTTATGCCACTTTGATTATAGGTCTTTTTGGAAAATGAATGGACCATAACTTGTCAACCATACATGGGAATTTCAAGTTCTTGGACTTTTTGGAAAGGTGAGACCAAGATCTACAACTTTCATGTTGAACAAATTTTCATTTGAAGCTTTTTTGGACATGTAATTTTGTGATGAAAAACTTTCCATTTTTGGAAACTTCCATTACAAGTCACTTTCTATTTTGGGCAATTTTTCTCCTGACTTTATTTTCTTCATTCTTGAGATTTGACATGTCAAATAACACTTGTTTCAACATGAATGAAGTGTATCCAACTCTCTCCTACCTCCAAATCCATAAAATCAAGCACAGTTGACCACAGTTGACTTTTTCAACTGATAGATGAATTTGGCAATGCACTGATCAATCTGAGCCCCAATTCTCTGATGAAATGGCTCCATGATGAAACCCTAGCCTCCATAAGCTCAATATAATCACATGATGATCCCCATATCCATCATAGACCCCATCTCCTTGCCATGCCCTGATTGGCCCAATGCAACTGATTAGGGTTGACCAGTGGTCAAAACCCTAATCTCAAGGTATATGCTTCAACACTTGATGATGACAAACCATGATGATGATGATGTATCCTTTCAATCAAGATGAAGACCAATCTCCTTTGAGAATCATAAAACCCTAATTCATAGCCCAATCCTCAGATGGCTAATGATCAGTCAATAAAACCCTAGCTTGCACCATAACCTCTTCATCTCCTGATCAAGACTTAAGAGAATGGCTTGCACAATGTAACCACATGATATGCAATATGCAATGCTTAATGACCTAAAAATGATATGTAATATGTTAAGCTAGTCCCAAGAGAGGAGGGCAAATTTTGAGGTGTTACAGATGCCAACGGACAACTAGGAAAAACTCAACGTTTATCGAGACCAACGGAGAGGTAAACAGACATCAACGGATGATCTGCGGGGATAGTGATACAACCATACGTCAGCGGACGTAATGGGAAAAACTCAACGTTTACCAAAACCAACGGAGAGGTAGATCAAACTGGGGACGACCAGGAAAAACTCGACGTTTACCAAAACCAACGGAGAGGTAGCCAGACATCAACGGATGAATGGGAAGACTCGACCAGACGTCATCGGACGAAAGGGAGAAGCTCGACGTTTATTGACACCAACGGAGAAGGAGAATCAACTGGGACGACCAGGAAAACTCGACCAGACGTCAACGGACGAAAGGGAGACCACAACCGGACACCAAATAGGACGTCTACTGGGGATTCTGGCTGGGAATCAACCAGACATTAATGAATGACTGGGAATAGGGTATACAATCAGACGTCAACGGACGACTGAGAAAAACTCAACGTTTATCGAAACCAACGGGGAGGTAAATCCGCATGGGGAAAGGTACAACTAGACGTCATAGGACGAATAGGAAAAACTCGACGTTTATCGACACCAACGGAGAGGAGGAAACTCTGAGGGGAGTCATCTGGTATTACCAAATGATCTACGGGGAACAAGCAGCCAGACGTCATCAGACGACTAGGAAAAACTCGACGTTTATCGACACCAACGGAGAGGAGAAATCTTTTGGGGACGACCCTGTGGGGAAAGATATCAACTATACGCCAACGGACGCATAGGAAAAACTCGACGTTTATCGACACCAACGGAGAGGAGTAAACTTCACTAGGGAAGGGACGACGTTACGAACATCGAAAGATGATGTTTACCGACATCAAAAGAATACCAGACACTTACGCATGACTGGAAATCACCGAAAGATGGTGTTTACCGACACCAAAGAATAACCAGACGCTTACGCATGACTGGAAATCACCGAAAGATGGTGTTCACCGACACCAAAGAAGAGCAGACATTACGCATGACTGGAAATCACCGAAAGATGGTGTTTACCGACGCCAAAGAAGCAACACACGCGGGTGCTGACAGGATACTGACATTTGCAAGATGACAGGGCAAGGCTGGAACACTTGCAGGGGGTCTCACTTGGGAGAAACTGGCTTTCCTTTCACCAACGGATAAGGAAATAAACCTCTGTGGGGATTGATCCTGAATGCCATCAGGAGCAACGGTAGCAAACATGCTGTTCAAAAATCCGCTTCTGCCAGGGATTCGGTCTGATGGGTTTCGAACACATGAATGCATATGTTTGAATTTTTCTATGGCGTAATGCTCCATATTGAATGGAAATGCTACGCATTTTTGAAGATGCAATGATTACTATATGTAAGATGCAAAATGAACTCCGGCTGGGGAGCCAAACTGATCAGATACTCCAACTCTGTGGGGAGACTCTGCTTGGTGAATACTCTGGGGGAGAGCCTTGCAGAGAAAACATCGACTTCTCACTCATGCTGGAGAAACAACCAATGCTGGGGAAAGAAAAGACTCCGCTGGGGAACGCCAATCCACTTGGGGACTCCGCTCGGAGAAAACAACCTTGCAACTCTGCTGAGGAACACCAGGCGGCTACACTGGTGAAGGTTAACCAAAGCGACCGTGCTGGGGAAATCACCTCACTGGGGAGTAATAGAGCTTTGCCAGGGATAACCAGGCGACTTCACTGGTGAAACCGACCAATCCACAGGTAAGATACTCTACTTTGGGGAATAACTACTACTCCGTTGGGGACGACCCATTCCAAACCCGCACGTAGGATAAACTCAGCTGGGGATACAAACGACATTCCGCTCCGGAATACTTCTTAATCCATAGGCAGGATAACTGCTGGAGATATAATTCATTGAAACCCGCTTCACTCGGGGAACTTACTGATGAAGATCTGTCAACACCAATTTCTGCTCGGGAGATCCGCTAGGGAAAGCCACCCTGCTGGGGATAACCCACCTCTCTGCTGAGGAAGAGTACAACTCTGTTGGGGAACAACATTCCACTGATAAATTCCACTGGGGGACTCCCCTGGGGAAAACCTTCGCTGAGAAATACACCCACTGGGAAATTTGCAACCACCCGCCTGCTGGGGCTAGGCCATCCTTAGATCTGCTGGGGAAGAGGACACCATCCACAAACACCTCTGCAGGGGAACACAGTTCTGAAAACTGAAGGTGAGAAAAACAAGAAAAGGGGGGTTTGAATTGTTTGGAAAAATAAGCGCTTTTTCAAAATGAAAAACACACAAGGATTTTATACTGGTTCGCTTATAACACAAAGCTACTCCAGTCCACCCGGCCGAGGTGATTTCGCCTTCAACAAGGACTTAATTCACTAATCTTGAAAGATTGATTACAAACAACGTCTAAGAGAAAGATCTCTTAGTCCTCTCAAGTATACAGACTACACAGAGTCACTTGAGGAAATAAACAAACAATAGATAAAAGATTTATGTAATCTAGAGTGCTTCTAAGAAAGCAAATATTACAATAGTAAGAACAAAGTGATTCACGTTATAAGCAAAAGCTTCGTGAAGATTTAGAGAGTAAGAGAGTTTTCTTGAACGTTGATGTTTCAGTATAGTTTTCGCTTGTGTTATTGTTGTAATACTGAATGTTGATTTGCAGTCCTTTATATATAGAAGTGAGGTAGTAGTTGAAACTGATGAGTAATAAAATGAATTTACGCCATAACATAAATAGCTTCTGCCAGGATAACTTTCTCTCCTTGAAATGACTACTTACCACATATAGTACCTTCTTCATTGAAATTGGAGATTAACGTCTCTTTCTGTTTTAGGAAATCCATTTGCAAATCTTTACTTGACTTTAACGTTACTCTTTCATAATTAGCAATTCCATGATCAGAGTCTTCGTGTATCTGAGAATCTTGGAGTCTTGCTTCTGATGTAGATCTCTTTTGAGTTCTGATGGATTCTTCAGATAGCGCTGAGAGTTTCTGGAGTTAAACATACCGTTGTTCAGAGTCAGAACTTCTAGAGCTTACTTCTTGTTCAGATGCTTCTGATACTTTGCTGTTTTGCTCAGAGTTAGACTTTCTTGAACATGTTTCAACTTCAGATGCTTCTGATCATTTGATAATTTGTATCTGATCTGGTTCTGTATCTGATGATGTCATCAGATTTCTTCCTTCTTTCTTTAGAACCCTGCACACTTAGAAATTTTTCGTTAGGGTGCCATTTTTGGTTTCATCCTTTGTTATCATCAAAATCAAGGAATCTGTTGTAGAACAATTTTTGTTCTTACAATCTCCCCCTTTTTGATGATGACAAAACAATCTTAATTAGCAGATGAAACATATAAAGTATCAGATCAGATAGACAAGAGCTCCCCCTGAGATAGGCTAGGGAGTTCAGAAGTTCTTACCAGAGTTTCTAAGTAAAGAGGTTTCTTGATACCTTCTGCAATTTCTTAAGTCTAGAGTTAGATAAATTAATTTTTAAGAAAAATATGTTGCAGAGTGCTTAAGGTATTTAGACATTATTTTCATCAGAGCTATTAATGACTTCTCCCCCTTTTTGTCAGAATCAAAAAGACATAGCAAAAATAAATAATTGAAGAGAAAAACATTGTATTCATAAAAAAAAGGCAAAGCAACAGAAAAAAAACATTAGAATCAAAGAAAGCAAACAAAACAACAGGCAAGCAAAAATATCCTAAGTACCTAGGGGTTCGGAGGCGGAGGCATTCTCTGAAGCAACATAGCCAGCATGTTCTGAATGTTGTCGTTGACAGTGTCTTGCTTATCCATTCTGGCACGGAGTTCATTCTGATCTTGCTTAAGTTCTTTCAGCGTCTGGAGAACCATAGGGATAACAGAAGAAGAAGACTCCCCCTGAGTCAGAGCCTGCTGTGCTTCAGCAGCAGCCAGCGCTTCAGCTTCAGCAGCAGCTTGTGCTTCAGCTTCAGCAGCAGCTTGTGCTTCAGCTTCCTTTATCCTTAGAATTTCAGCTTCTCTTGCTCTTTCTTCCTCCAGCCTTCTAGCCTCTTCTTCAGCTTCTCTTGCTAATCTCTCTTCTTCCAGCCTTCTGGCTTCAGCTTCTCTAGCAAGTCTTTCCTGAAGTCTTTCCTCAGCATCTCTGATGTAGCCATTTCTGACTTGTTCAGAGATGTTCTTCAGTCTAAAAGCCTCAGAGGTCATCCAGCCAATGACTCTGTTCCAGTGTGTCCTTACAGAGTCAGGATCATCACTGACTTCAGAGTGAGTGGACAGAGACTTGACCTTTTGTACTAAAGCCCCTGCGACCAGCATGATGGCTTCCTCAAGGGTAGGTACAGAAAGGTTTGGTTCAGAGGTTTGAGGTGAAGAAATTGGAGGGCTGAGATTTAGAGTTAGAGGTTCTGGTTCAGTTTCTGATTCAGGTTGAGGTTCAGATCTTTGGGGTGAAGCGTAAAGAGGGTTTAAGTCTAATGGTTCAGTTTCAGCTTCAGGTTCAGCGGAGGTGTTTGGAGGAGTGATATCAGAGGTGTGGAGGTCAGAGGGTTGAGTTTCAGAGGGTTGGTCTTCAGAAGTAATGTTGGTTGTTTGTTTTGGTGGAGGTGAAGTTGCTTCAGATTGTGTTTGTTGTTGTGAAGCAAGGTTTTGAGCCTGAATTTGGGCTAAGGTTGGGGAGTCAGGGTCAGAGTATTCTTGGTCAGAGGAGAGTTCAAGGTATGGTGGTGATTCTGGTTCTGAAGATGATGAAGAGGAAGTGCTTTGGTTCATTTGTTCAGGTTCAGAAGGAGGTATGAATGTACGGGCGATATTTAAAATTGGTGAAGGTTGTGAGGTTCTGGTTGTAGAAGGTGGGATTTCAGAGGTTGTATAAATGGGTGGTGTTGGGAGAGGATTAGAGGAAGGAGTAGAGGAAACCATCAGAGGTTCAGAGGAAAGAGGAGGAACAGACGTACCAGTAGAAATATGCAGGGGAGCTGGAGATCTGCTTCCAGAGGATTCTCCAAGTCTTGCCTTCTTTGCCTGTGGTGCTATCTTCTTCTCAGAGAGACCTCTCTTGTACCTGACGAAGTCTTCTTCTGAATCTAGACAATCGTCGAGGCTGAAGTCAGAGATGTCAACACCTTCATCCAGCAGACGCTGAAGATAGATAGCAACCGCATCTCTGGGTTCATTCTTGTAGAACCTAGCAAGACCATGAGGCAGCTTCCTCTGATCTTTCAAGGAATCCCAGGATGTGTCCAGTGTGGGTCTGACTTGAATCTTCTTTATTATTCCCATACTCTTGAGATTTTTGGTGTTCAGAGGCTTCCCAGTATCTATTGCCAGATCTTGCATCAGCTTGGCCTTCTCCAGATGATCTACCAGCCCATTCTCAATGAAAACATCAGATAACAATCTTCCCAGAGGGATGTAGGATCTGGGCTTCATGTTGTTTCTGGTCTCCCTGACAGAGTCTTTTAGGTATCTGAAGAGTAGTGCAGGAAGGCAAATCTTCACACCCTTGTGAATGCAATACAGAATGCACTTCTGATCTGCATTGATGTAATCAGAAGAGTTAGATGCTGGGCGGTGGTGAATAGTTCCCAGAATTATCTTAAGCCACACTCTGAGGTTCTGATGCAGCTCTTTGTTCTTTGAAGGATTTCCTTCAGTGTTGGATTTGAAGATGGTTGGATTGATTACTTCAGCAACGCGCCTTGATCTAGGGTTGATGTTGTAAATCCTTTTTCCTCCATCTTTCTCCATGTTTAACAAGGAAGCAATTGACTCTTCAGTAATTACTATTTTTACCCCCAACACATAAGAGACGATGAAGTGATCATCAGCATCTGCAAATCTCCAGAACTCCTTGATGAGAAGTGGGTAAACAGGGCCATAGAGCCTTTGGAAGTAGTTTCCCCAACCTTGTTGACGAAGTTCTTCAGTAAGATCAACGCCATTTCTCCTCAAGTTGTCAAAATCCACAAGTGTTTCACATAACACATCCAGTCCCTCAAAGGGAGTTGCTAGGTTAATGTGGGGTGCACGGTCAAGAACATGGGGTTCTTTGTAAACTGGGGTGATGGAGACTCCTGTAACAGTTGGAGTTGGAATGCTTGAAGTTTGAGCAGTGGTGGTGGATTCCATTTGTTGAGAGAAGTTAAAAACTTCTTGTTGTTGAGCGTCCATGGTTGAAGAAGAAGATGAAGAGTTTGCAGAAATGCTTCAGAGAGGTTTAGGGTTTTAGAGAGGGTTTGAGAGTGAGTGAGAGTGATAAGTGTGTGAAAAGTGTGAAAAGTGTTTAAATACCCTAAGTTAAAACACATGCAAAACGACACACAATATTGCGTTAGCACAAAGCTCAAGTAAGCACGCTTGGGGGAGAAATGATTAAGGCTAATTAATGAATGTCTAATCCCAACAGTACGCACACTGCTCGAAGAGATCTCAAACGTTTCACCTTTGATCTTCTTCTGGACAGCTGTCTAATAGTTCTAGGGTTAGACGCTAAGTGCTCCACGTGTTGATGTATCTGATCTTCAGGAATACCAAAGGATTGGTTTCTGAAGATTTCTAACTCAGATATCTTCTTAACTTGGTAGAAGTATCAGAGTCAGAGGCAGAAATACATTTGTTTACATCAGAGTCTCATTTTACATTCTCAGAGGCACAATTCATTCAGGACAATTTTGAATGTTCAGATTTTTTAAGATAAAAAGAAACCTATCTTCAGCTAGAGGCTTAGTAAAAATATCTGCCCATTGATGATCTGTATCAATGAACTTCAATGTTACTATCCCTTTCTGAACATAGTCTCTGATAAAATGATGTTTTATTTCAATGTGTTTGGCTCTGGAATGTAGAATGGGATTCTTACTTAGACAAATAGCAGCAGTATTATCACAAAAGATAGGAATGTTACTCTCAAAGATTTGCAGATCTTCTAGCTGATGCTTCATCCAGAGCATCTGAGTTGTGCACAATGATGCTGAGATGTATTCTGCTTCTGCAGTTGATAGAGCGATTGTTGACTGTCTTTTGCTAGCCCAGGATATCAGATTGTTTCCCAGAAGCTGGCAATTTCCAGAAGTGCTTTTTCGTTCTATTCTATCTCCTGCATAATCTGCATCACAGTAACCCGAGAGTCTATACTCTGATGTTTTCTCATACATCAGGCCCAGGTTAGGAGTTCCTTTCAGATACTTGAGAATTCTCTTAACTGCTGTTAAATGAGATTCTCTAGGATCTGATTGGAATCTGGCACAGAGACAGACGCTAAAGAGAATATCAGGACGAGTAGCAGTCAGATAGAGAAGAGAGCCTATCATACCTCGATAGAGCTTCTGACAAACCTTTGTGCTTACCTCTTCCTTTTGAAGAATGCATGTTGGATGCATTGGAGTTTTTGCAGAGTTACATTCAGCCATATCAAATTTCTTCAGAATATCTTTAATATATTTGCTTTGATGCACATATGTGACTTCTGAAGTTTGATTAATTTGAATTCCCAGAAAGAACTTTAGTTCTTGCATTAAACTCATTTCAAATTCTGCCTGCATTAACTCAGAAAATTCTTGACAAACAGAGATATTAGCAGAACCAAAAATAATGTCATCAACGTAAATCTGGCATATCATGAGATCATTATTAAGGTTCTTACAGAAGAGTGTGGAATCAACTTTCCCTCTAATAAAATTTTGTTCCAGAAGAAAATTGCTTAAACGTTCATACCAAGCTCTGGGAGCTTGTTTAAGTCCATATAAAGATTTTTTGAGTTTAAAAACATGTTCTGGAAAGTTTGGATTTTCAAAACCTGGAGGTTGATTGACATACACTTCTTCTGATATATAACCATTAAGGAATGCACTCTTGACATCCATTTGATATAATTTAATAGAATGGTTAATAGCAAAAGATACAAGAAGGCGAATAGATTCTAACCTTGCGACTGGAGCAAAGGTTTCATTATAATCAATACCTTCTTGTTGATTATAACCTTGACCTACCAGTCGAGCTTTGTTTCTGACGACTTCTCCTTTCTCATTCAGCTTGTTTCTGAATACCCATCTGGTTCCAATGACGTGAGTGCCTCTGGGTTTAGGAACGAGATCCCAGACATCATTCTTTGAGAATTGATCTAATTCTTCTTGCATGGCTGAAACCCAGTCGTTATCTTGAAGTGCTTCATCACAAGACGTAGGCTCAATCAGAGAGACTAGTCCCAGAGGAGTATCTTCAGAAGTCCTGAAGGTAGATCTGGTTCTGACAGGTTCGTCCTTGTTTCCCAGAATCAAATCTTCAGATACATTGATACGACTTTTAACTTTCTTTGGGATTTCTGGGGATTTAATTTCTTCAGAGTTCTGAGTGACAGTTGCTTCTGGAGTTTTATCAGATCCTGCAAGAGTGATTTCTAAATCTGCAAAACTTTGAACTAGCTTTGACTTTTCAGGGTCAAGCTTATCATCAAATCTGACATGAATAGATTCTTCCACAATTTTGGTTTCTGTGTTGTATACTCTGTAGCCTTTAGAGCGTTCTGAGTATCCTAACATAATACCTTTCTGTGCTTTGGAATCGAACTTGTTCAGATGTTCTTTAGTGTTTAAGATAAAGCAAGAACATCCAAAAGGATGAAAATATGAAATGTTTGGTTTTCTTCCTTTACACAGTTCATAGGGAGTCTTTTCCAGAATAGGTCTTATAGAGATTCTATTCTGAATGTAACACGCTGTATTTACAGCTTCTGCCCAAAAGTGCTTTGCCACATTAGTTTCATTGATCATGGTTCTGGCCATCTCTTGGAGTGTCCTATTCTTCCTCTCTACAACTCCATTTTGTTGTGGAGTTCTAGGGCAGGAGAAATCATGGGATATTCCATTAGAGTCAAATAATTCCTCAAAATCTTTGTTTTCAAATTCCCCACCATGATCACTTCTGACTCTAATAATTTTAGAGTCAAATTCTTTTTGCACTTTGGAACAGAAACTGGTGAATACAGAGTGAGACTCACTCTTGTGCTTTAGGAATTTCACCCATGTCCAGCGACTGTAATCATCAACAATGACTAGTCCATACTTCTTTCCATTGACTGATGCTGTTTTCACAGGACCAAATAAGTCAATGTGAAGAAGTTCCAGAGGCTTAGAGGTAGAAACAACATTTTTCTTTTTGAAAGACGTTTTTGAAAATTTTCCTTTCTGACATGCCTCACACAGAGCATCTGAAGAAAACTTCAGTTTAGGTAGGCCTCTGACTAACTCGAGTTTATTTAGCTGAGAAAGTTTCCTCATGCTAATGTGGCCCAAGCGTCTATGCCATACCCATTGCTCTTCGTGAACCGACATCAGACATTTAACATTTTGTTCTTTTAAATCAGAAAGATTAATTTTATAAATGTTGTTTTTCCTCTTGCCTGTGAAAAGGACAGAGCCATCGTTCTGATTAATGGCTTTACATGTTTTTTGATTAAAGATTACATCATAACCGTTATCACTTAATTGACTTATGGATAACAAGTTATGCATTAATCCTTCTACATAAAGGACATCAGATATAGAGGGAAGAGTATCATTACCAATAGTTCCGGAGCCTCTGATCCTTCCTTTCTGATCTCCTCCGAAGCCTACAAATCCAGCGTCTTTAAGTTCCAGACTTTGGAACATAGACTTTCTTCCCGTCATGTGTCGCGAGCATCCAGAGTCCAGGTACCATGACTGGTGTCTGAACTTTGCTGCATAGGATATCTGCAACATAGATAATCTTATCTTTCGGTACCCAGAATCTCTTGGGTCCTTTCAGATTAGTTTTCCCAGAGTTTCTTATAACTTTGGGTTTTCTAACATTTTTAAATTTTTGTTCTTGTGTGTGTGTGTAATGATATGAAAAGGGAGATTTAAGTTGGTCACTGGTAGAAGCTTTATCTTCCTTAGGATCATACCCAATTCCCTTTTTATTGTTCCGACTTACTCCATAAATCATGGATGCCATAATACTCCTATCTATTCCATTCTTCAGAAATTCTTGAAAGGCTTCTTCGTATTCATAAATTATTTTATTTGAAGTTTGTGGTGCTTGAGACAACGCTTCTTCTAATTCTAAGCTTTTTCTCTTTGCTCCATCTCTTTCTAATGTTAAAGATCTGATTGTATCTTCTCGTGCTAGAATTGTCATCTCAAGTTCACTACATTCTTCAAATTTTGCTTTAAGACAGCCTTTAATGTTTTTAAACTTTTGTTTTAATTTCTGATATGAGCTAAGAGTTTCTGACAAACAAGATTCTAGATCAGATAGAGAAAGTTCAGAAAATACCTCTTCAGATTCTTCATCTGAGCTACTCCCGGATGTGGTAGCCATAAGTGCCACGTTGGCCTGTTCATCAGAGTCAGATTCTGATGATCCAGATTCACTATCATCCCAGGTAGCCATCAGTCCTTTCTTTGTCCTGAAGGTATTTTTCTTGAAGCTTTCTTTTCTAGAGTTGTCTTTCTTTAGCTTGGGGCATTCATTCCTGTAATGACCTGTTTCTTTACATTCATAACAGGTAATATCTTTGTTAGATTTACCTTTTGAAGTTGATTCTGATCGATCCCCTCTGGGTCTTGGTCTTCTGAAGTTGTTGTTCCTCTTTTTCCAGAGTTGCTTAACTCTTCTGGTTAGTAGGGACAATTCTTCTTCATCATCAGAGTCTTCTGGTTCAGAGTCGTCAGCATCTTCAGTTTCTGCCTGGAGAGCTTTGGTTCTATCAAGTTTGCGTCTTTTAGGTCTGGACTTTAATGCTACAGACTTGATCCTTTTCTGAGGCTCATCTTCCTCTAGTTCTATCTCATGGCTTCTGAGAGAACTGACAAGTTCTTCAAGGCTGATATTGTTCAGATCCTTTGACAGCTTCAGAGCAGTAACCATAGGTCTCCATTTCTTTGGCAGACTTCTGACTATCTTTTTGACGTGGTCTGCAGTTGTATACCCTTTGTCTAGAACCTTGAGACCTGCAATAAGAGTTTGGAATCTAGAAAACATTGCCTCTATAGCTTCGTCATCTTCCATCTTGAAGGCTTCATATTTCTGGATAAGCGCCAGAGCCTTTGTCTCTTTGACTTGGGAGTTTCCTTCATGTGTCATCTTCAGAGAGTCAAGTATATCTTTGGCTGTTTCTCTGTTGGTGATCTTTTCATATTCGTTGTACGATATGGCATTGAGAAGTATGGTTCTGGCCTTGTGGTGATTTTTGAAGACACGTTTCTGATCTTCTGACATCTTATTTCTGGGAACTTCAGCTCCATTTTCTAAGACTGGAGGTGTGTATCCATCTGTGACAATGTCCCAGAGGTCAGCATCATAACCCAGAAAGAAACTTTCGATTCTATCTTTCCAGTAGTCAAACTTCTCTCCATCAAAGACAGGAGGCTTGGCATTGTAACTATCTCTTTCATTTGAGTGGGCCATAGTTTTTCTCGTACTAGATCTCTCTACACTGTTAAGTGTTTGATTAGAAAATCAATAACAGAGTCGGAGCTCTGATACCAATTGAAGGTGAGAAAAACAAGAAAGGGGGGGTTTGAATTGTTTGGAAAAATAAGCGCTTTTTCAAAGTGAAAAACACACAAGGATTTTATACTGGTTCGCTTATAACACAAAGCTACTCCAGTCCACCCGACCGAGGTGATTTCGCCTTCAACAAGGACTTAATCCACTAATCTTGAAAGATTGATTACAAACAACGTCTAAGAGAAAGATCTCTTAGTCCTCTCAAGTATACAGACTACACAGAGTCACTTGAGGAAATAAACAAACAATAGATAAAAGATTTATGTAATCTAGAGTGCTTCTAAGAAAGCAAATATTACAATAGTAAGAACAAAGTGATTCACGTTATAAGCAAAAGCTTCGTGAAGATTTAGAGAGTAAGAGAGTTTTCTTGAACGTTGATGTTTCAGTATAGTTTTCGCTTGTGTTATTGTTGTAATACTGAATGTTGATTTGCAGTCCTTTATATATAGAAGTGAGGTAGTAGTTGAAACTGATGAGTAATAAAATGAATTTACGCCATAACATAAATAGCTTCTGCCAGGATAACTTTCTCTCCTTGAAATGACTACTTACCACATATAGTACCTTCTTCATTGAAATTGGAGATTAACGTCTCTTTCTGTTTTAGGAAATCCATTTGCAAATCTTTACTTGACTTTAACGTTACTCTTTCATAATTAGCAATTCCATGATCAGAGTCTTCGTGTATTTGAGAATCTTGGAGTCTTGCTTCTGATGTAGATCTCTTTTGAGTTCTGATGGATTCTTTAGATAGCGCTGAGAGTTTCTGGAGTTAAACATACCGTTGTTCAGAGTCAGAACTTCTAGAGCTTACTTCTTGTTCAGATGCTTCTGATACTTTGCTGTTTTGCTCAGAGTTAGACTTTCTTGAACATGTTTCAACTTAAGATGCTTCTGATCATTTGATAATTTGTATCTGATCTGGTTCTGTATCTGATGACGTCATCAGATTTCTTCCTTCTTTCTTTAGAACCCTGCACACTTAGAAATTTTTCGTTAGGGTGCCATTTTTGGTTTCATCCTTTGTTATCATCAAAATCAAGGAATCTGTTGTAGAACAATTTTTGTTCTTACAAAAACTTCCAAACTTGTTTAGAGAAACATCTGCCGGGGGAAATGTTTACAGATGACGACCTGCAAAATAGCACAACAATATGCCCAGGGATACACGGACAAGATATGCTCAAGTGTCCTCAACATTCAAAATGATTTCCAAATGTTTTTATCTTTCTGCAAGTTATTGTTAAGCCTTCATGTTTTTATATGCAATGTTTATCAAAAATTCAGACGTTTTTGCAAACAAAACAGTAAAATAAAAACAAGAGAGCTATTTATCTGAATAACGACTTTTATTGATTGAAAATGTGCCTGAAAAGGCGAATACATTGGGAAGCAATTCCTAGAAAGAGGTAATTGCGCACAAAAGGAAAAATCTATCCTAATGGCAATGTGAACACGGCATCCACTATTTCCCAATCCTGTTATAACTCACAGATCATCAGTCTTCCTCCCAACTTCCTTGCTTTCTGAGAAGAACAACTGGACCGATCACATCTTTGGATATGGCAGACGCATGAAGCGCAACGATGTACAAATAACTCAGACTGTAGTCTTCGCTTTAATCCCTCTTTTGGCTGGATCGCCCTTTCGGGTTTTCAATCCACCAGGATACCCATTTTTGCCTAAGCCGCCCTTGCGGGTTTTCGACTTACCGGGTGTACAAATTCTTTTCATTTTATCCCTAATTTTTGCCCGAACCTTTTTTCTGTTTTTTGGTTCACCGGGATGCCCTTTTTTGCCTGGACTCTTTTATTCTTTTTGTCCAGCGGGTCAACTTATGCGAAGTATTTTTTGACTACATCTGAGTTAACAGGGGACGGAAAATCTTCACCATCCATAGTTGTAAGCATCAAGGCTCCGCCGGAGAAGACCTTCTTCACAACATATGGACCTTCGTAATTAGGAGTCCACTTGCCCCTGTTATCTGTACTGGGAGGAAGGATCCTCTTCAGAACTAAATCACCAGTCTGAAATGTCTGAGGACGCACTTTCTGATCAAAGGCTCGCTTCATCCTTCTCTGATACAACTGCCCATGGCACACAGCTGCTAACCGTCCCTCTTCGATAAGGCTCAACTCGTTAAACCTTGTTCGAATCCACTCGGCTTCATCCAGCTTGACATCTAATAATACTCTCAGAGAGGGGATCTCCATTTCAACAGGTAGGACTGCTTCCATACCATACACAAGGGAGTACGGGGTTGCCCCGGTCGACGTACGCACTGAGGTACGGTACCCATGCAAAGCGAAAGGCAGCATCTCATGCCAATCCTTGTACGTCACGACCATCTTCTGCACAATCTTCTTGATATTCTTGTTTGCCGCCTCTACAGCACCATTCATCTTCGGTCTGTAAGGAGAAGAATTGTGATATTCAATCTTGAAATCTTTGCAAAGCTCTTTCATCATCTTGTTATTGAGATTCGAACCATTGTCAGTAATGATCCTCTCAGGAACTCCATAACGACAGATGATTTCTTTCTTGATGAACCGGGCAACTACTTGTTTGGTAACATTAGCATAGGAAGCTGCTTCCACCCACTTGGTGAAGTAATCAATCGCAACCAAGATGAAGCGATGTCCATTAGAAGCAGTAGGCTTAATCTTCCCAATCATATCAATGCCCCACATGGCGAACGGCCAAGGCGAGTTCATGACATTCAACGGGCTGGGTGGTACATGCACCTTATCAGCATAGATCTGGCATTTATGGCATTTCCGAGCGTACTTGAAGCAATCGGATTCCATAGTCATCCAGTAATAACCGGCTCTCAACAGTTTCTTCGACATTGCATGACCACCAGCATGGGTACCAAACGAACCCTCATGCACTTCTTGCATCAACATGTCTGCTTCGTGTCTATCCACGCATCTGAGCAAGACCATGTCAAAGTTCCTCTTGTACAACACATCATCCTGATTCAAATAAAAGCTTCCAGCTAGCCTTCTCAGGGTTTTCTTGTCATTCTTTGACGCACCTTCAGGATACTCCTGAGTCTTGAGGAAGTTCTTGATATCATAATACCACGGTTTCTCATCAATCATAACAGACTCGGCTGCAAACACATACGCAGGCCTCTCGAGTCGATTCACCGCAACATGTGGCACATGATTCCACCAATGAACTTTTATCATAGAAGATAAAGTAGCCAAAGCATCCGCCATTTGATTCTCATCCCGAGGGACATGATACAACTTCACCTTCTTGAAGAACGTCAGTATTCTTCTGGTGTAATCTCTATAGGGAATCAAATGTGGCTGGTTCGTATTCCAATCTCCATTGACCTTATTAATCACTAGAGCGGAATCTCCAAATATGTCAAGCGTCTTGATTCTCAGATCAATGGCTTCTTCTATTCCCATGATACAAGCCTCATACTCGGCTTCATTGTTGGTGACATCAAAAGTCAATCTTGCAGAAAAGGGTATATGAGCACCTTTCGGATTGATCAACACTGCACCAACACCGTTACCATTCACATTCACAGCCCCATCAAACATCAATGTCCACTTGTCATCAGGATCCGGTCCTTCCTCGACAAGAGGCTCTTCGCAATCCTTCATCTTGAGATACATGATGTCTTCATCAGGGAATTCAAACATCATCGGCTGATAATCGTCAATCGGTTGTTCGGCGAGATAGTCTGACAAAACACTACCTTTGATAGCCTTCTGTGACGTGTACTGGATATCATACTCTGTTAAGATCATCTGCCAACGGGCAACACGTCCAGTGAGAGCCGGCTTCTCAAAGATGTATTTCACTGGATCCATCTTAGAAATCAACAAGGTAGTATGGTTCAACATATACTGCCTCAGTCGGCGAGCAGCCCTGGCCAAAGCACAGCAAGTTTTCTCAAGCTGTGAATATTTGGTTTCACAGTCGGTAAACTTTTTGCTAAGGTAGTATATGGCATGCTCTTTTCAACCAGACTCGTCATGCTGTCCCAATACACACCCCATCGAATTCTCGGTAACTGACAGGTACATTATCAATGGTCTCCCTGGAACTGGAGGGATTAGGATTGGAGGTTTCTGTAAATACTCTTTTATTTTGTCAAAAGCTTTCTGAAAATCATCATTCCACTTGATTGCCTGATTCTTTCTGAGCAACTTGAATATTGGTTCACACGTGGCAGTTAGGTGAGATACAAACCGTGCAATGTAGTTCAATCTCCCTAAAAACCCACGAACTTGCTTTTCAGTTTTCGGTTCAGGCATCTCTTGAATAGCTTTGACTTTAGCTGGATCAACCTCAATCCCTTTCTCACTAACAATGAAGCCTAACAGCTTCCCTGATCTCACCCCAAACGTACACTTGTTTGGATTCAGCCTCAGCTTGAACTTGACCAATCTGTCAAACAACTTCTGCAAATTAACCAGGTGCTCCTCTTCCGTCTGCGACTTCGCAATCATGTCATCTACATACACTTCAATCTCTTTGTGCATCATGTCATGAAAGAGAGTAGTCATTGCCCTCTGATAGGTAGCACCGGCATTCTTCAGCCCAAATGGCATCACCTTATAGCAGAACGTGCCCCAAGGTGTAATGAATGTCGTCTTTTCCATATCCTCTGGCGCCATCTTGATCTGATTATAGCCCGAGAAACCATCCATGAAAGAGAATACCGAGGATTGAGCCGTATTATCCACCAACACATCAATGTGAGGTAATGGGAAATCATCTTTCGGACTCGCTCTATTCAAATCCCGGTAATCGACACACATTCTGACTTTGCCATCCTTCTTCGGCACAGGAACGATGTTGGCTACCCACGGTGGGTACGTTGTCACTGACAAGAAACCCGCATCGAACTGCTTCTGAACCTCTTCCTTGATTTTCACTGCCATATCAGGACTCGTTCTACGAAGCTTCTGCTTGACCGAAGGACAATCATCTCTGAGAGGTAGTCTATGAACCACAATATCAGTATTCAGCCCAGGCATATCTTGATAAGACCAGGCGAATATCTCCAGGTACTCTCTCAGCATTTCAATCAACCTGCTCTTGACCTCTGGTTTCAAAGCAGCCCCGATCTTGATATTTCTTCTGGCGTCCTCAGTACCAAGATTCACAATCTCCAACTCCTCCTGATGAGGTTGGATGACCCTTTCCTCTTGCTTCAACAATCTAGCCAATTCTTTCGGGAGTTCACCGTCTTCATCACTCTCCTCTTCAGCTTGGTAGATGGGATTGTCGAAATCATACTGAGCCATAACAGATTTGTTCATAGTGGATGCCATAAGGTCACTTCTGCATGTTTAATGCTTTATTTTAGAAAAAGATTTCAAGAAAGTCACAAAAAACAAAAACATTGCCATTTTTATTTTTTGAAAAATGAAAAAACAAAAATAGAAAGACAGGGATCACAAAATTGTTTGCAAAACGTCCTTTATTAATGATAAAAATTGAAACATGAGGCCCTACAATGAACCACTACGCCTTGGGCAGAACGTAGGGCTTTGTGCAGAATGAAAAGAACAAAAGAAAATTACTCTGTCAGAAGAGTAACTTGGACTATATCCTCCGCAGTCCAGTTGTTGATCACTTCCCCTGGTGCACTCGGGCGAACCCAGCAGTCGAGATCACAATCACTGTCAACATCTTCACCCTCAGTAGCAAAGACATCACCATGATTCATCAGCCCAGCGCTGGTAAAGGTACTAGGACCTGCTGCCCCCTGCTCTGCTCGGAGAGGCTCATAACCGATGCCAAATTTGTCTTCTTTGACGGGAAAGTCCACCATCTTGCCCCAGCCTTCAGCTCTACCAGAGTCAACAACCTCCTTAGCCTGCTTGTAAGAAGTGATTGAAGCACCTGGCTTCCTCTGTTCAGCATACGCCACCTTCTCAAGAGCCACGGTCTCGAACGCCTGGCACAAAGTCTCGTGGATCTCGCCATCCACCTCGACGTATTTGAACGAGGACAAATGACTCACCAAGATGTCCTCTTCACCGCATACGGTCACAATCTGACCGTTCCAGACGTACTTGAGCTTCTGGTGGAGAGTCGACGAAACTGCCCCTACTGCATGTATCCATGGACGCCCCAGAAGATAACTGTAAGCAGGTTGGATGTCCATGACATAGAAGACAATGTCAAACTCTTCAGGACCTATCTTCATGGGCAAAGTGACTTCCCCAAACACAGAACGTTTGGATCCGTCAAAAGCCCGAACAATCAGGTCGCTTGGCGTCAGCACAACTCCTTCGATAGGTATCTTCTTCAATATTTGCTTAGGCAGCACATTCAGCGAAGAACCCGTGTCCACCAGCACGTGAAACAACACAACCCCCTTACACTCCATGGTGATGTGCAAGGCCTTGTTATGATTCCGACCCTCAGGTGTCAAATCAAGATCTGTAAACCCCACACCGTGTCTGGTGCTTACATTAGCAATTACACCCTCAAGCTGATTGACGGAAATCTCCTGAGGTACATACGCCATATTTAACATCTTCAACAAGGCGTCCCTATGTGCCTCAGAGCACAACAGCAGGGAAAGGATAGAGATTTTGGAGGGAGTTTGGTTGAGCTGATCTACGATCTTGTAGTCACTCTTCTTGATTATGCGCATGAATTCCTCCACATCCTTCTCAAATGAGCCACCAGGCACATTCGCTTGAGCAGGCGTCTCATCAACTACGGCCTGTTTGCCCTTAGCCCTAGCAGATGCCTCAGTATTGGCATCCCTCAATGGTTGAGGCGCAAACAGCCGTCCGCTGCGAGTAAAGCCTCCTGGTCCACCCACATTGTCCACAGCTGGACTCACAACCGCAAGAGCTTTACTGACAGGCACACCAATTGTCACGGGCGCTTGATTCGAAGGTTTGACCCTGTTCTCAGCCCTTCTATTGCTTCGGTATGCATTGTCATACTTCCAAGGCACAACATTATTGTTCACGGCCCTTCTTACCGGAGCAACGATTGTTGTCGGAGTGTTGGCAGAAACTGGTGCAGATATGGTAACTGGAGTACCACTTGTTGTAGGGGCCCGTCCTTCAGACGGTTTGAAGAAGATTGTGACAGTAGACACTGCCCCATGATCTCTATTGTCAGCCCGGCCAAATTGCACATAGCCCTCATCAATCAGACTCTGAACACCAGCCGTCAACAGATCACACCCATTCTCAGCCTCTGCACAGCCCAAACAGTCTTCACCACAGCCCGGATGAACACCACTATCCAACAGATGGCTTTTAACCACCAGCAGAGAAGTCTGAATCTCACTGACACTGACCACCAGATCTTCAGCTTCACTCTCAACACAATTTACCCTATGAGCACCATGCGCAGGCATAGGGTTGTTCACAACATTTGGCACAGGGGCGAAGTTGATCGCCTTAGCATCGATCAGATCTTGGACTTTATGCTGGAAAGCCCGACACTTCTCAATATTATACCCTGGTGCACCAGAGTGGAAATCGCACCGGACATTTGCATCATACCCTGGAGGTAAAACAGTTGGCGGAGCCATCGTTCTCAGTTCCACAAAACCCAATTTGAGCAACTCAGGCAGAAGCTCAGCGTAGGTCATGGGCAATGGGTCAAATCTTCTATCAGGCTGCAGCCTCTGCCTCGGCTGATAAGGACGTTGCTGTTGTTGTTGTTGTTGTCTCGGTTGTTGCGGAGGTTGACGTTGTTGAGGTGCAGGAATGGTCACTGCAGCAACCTGTCTGTACTGATTCTGGTTTCTGTTCAGCCCTCGGCGGTGTTGAACAGCATTGGTTTCACCTTCTCTACGGCGAGGTGCCCCAGAGAAAGGCTTCTTTGATGAAGAAGAACCCACATCATTAATCTTTCCGGCCTTGATTAAACTCTCGGTTCTTTCACCACAGATTACCACGTCAGATAAGCTTCCAAATGGGCAACTCCCCATTCGGTCCATGAATACCCCTTGCAGCGTGCCAATGAACATATTTGTCAACTCCCTCTCCAGCATAGGGGGTTGAACTCTCGCAGCAAGCTCGCACCACCTCTGGGCGTACTCTTTGAAGCTTTCGTTATTCTTCTGGCACAGACTCTGCAGCTGAGTCCGACTCGGTGCCATATCCATGTTGTGCTTGTACTGTCTGAGAAAAGCTTCTCCCAGATCCCTCCAACATCGGATAGAATCTCTTTTGAGCTCCATGTACCAATCCAATGATGCCCCAGATAGGCTATCTTGGAAAAAATACATCCATATTTTCTCGTCATCTGTATATGCCGAGATCTTCCGATAGTAGGCCTGCACGTGAGTGCGAGGGCAAGAAGTACCGTTGTACTTGTCAAAGGTGGGCGCTTTGAACTTATGTGGGATTCTCAGACCTTCAACCAGCCCCATGTTAGTGACATCGAACCCAAGAGAGTTCTGGCATTCCATCGCTCTTATCTTTTCAGCCAGGGCATCGACCTTACGATCCCTATCCTCAATTCTACCAACATCACCATCATCTTCACTCAGCATTGTGAACATGTCCTCTTGTCTGTCGACAATAGGAGCTGGATGACGCACCGGAACCCGGGTAGCTCTGGCATTGACCTCTGCAGCAAGAGGCTGACCATCAACTCGTATTCCCCTGAGTTCTTCTCCCGTAGCATAGCCATGAACGGGAGCAGCAGCAACATTAACAGTTTCAAAACCAGGTGGAGCAACAGGTGAACCACGGTTAGACGCCTGAATAACCGTTTCTTGCCTCTGAACCAAAGCACGGAGCTCCTCTTGACCCTGAGCAACCCCTTGCATCATTGTCATAAACTGGGCCATGTTCGCCCTCATCTCAGCTAATTCAGTCTGAACCTGATCCATGCTTCTGCGCTGATTAAGTCTTGTAGAATACCGGTGAGGTCGCTGATCCGCTATCCTGCCTGACACAGGAACCAGAGTGAGAAGTCGGCACAAGAACACCTGTTATGCAAATGTTATGATTATGATGTTAATGCATATGATGCACATGATAATGATCATCCCTCAGGCATTCAAAGAGCCTGATTCATCTCAAGAAATGACAACCTGCGACAACACAAAGCAACAGGGAGATACAGAAACATCATACAACAGGGTACTGAATACAGAGAAAATCTCATCTATAAATGAGCAACTGGATCATACAACAAAGATCCAAATATCCAACAAAGTACAACAAAGGGATCCCACCCAACAGGCCTGGGGGTGATTCTCAACACAAACATCAGGAAATACAAGCTAAGACAAGTTGCTTCCAGGAATGAGCGTCTTCAAGTAGTGACACTGGTCTATCAACAGTTCACACTCTGAACATTCTGGCAAGGGAGTGATCTTCTCCTTCAACTGTCTTCTAAGCTCGACAACCTCTGCCCCAAGCTGGGTCTCTGATGCAAGTCTCTGGTCGACTTCCTTCTTCAACTGGATATCTTTGTCTCTGAGTTGCTTCTCCAAGTCTCTGATCTTCTTCAGATAACCGGCTTCAGCTCTCTGCAATCTCAAACACTCCCTGTGCTCTGCATCCAACAGGTTCTCCATCTCTGAATAAGATCTCTTCTTGCTCCTCACTCCACCCATATCAACACTCTGGATGTCTCTGAGCTGATGAGTCAGGTTCAGCCTATCAGCTTTGGCTTGATACAACTCCATCTGGGCATCTTGCTCTTTCTCCTTCAGGCGGCGATTCTCCATCAGGGCTTGCTTATACTGCTCAGCAGGCACAGTATCAGCAAGAATCAAGGGTGGTTGCACTTGCAACGGATTCATCCTATCATAAGGCAACAGCAAAGTTTCCACTCTCTTCTTCACCCAATCAGTGTAATCAGGCATAGCAATGGCAAACTTCTTCCCTAAGACAGATCCATCTCTAACACCAATAGACTTCCAAGCTCTCCCAATCTGCTCCAATCTAACAGGGTCGGTACGCTTCTCAAAATACACACTCTCAGCCATCTCAGCATCAAGTGGTCTTCCGCTCATAACAAACCCTAACTGGCGAAGAGAAAGAACTGGGTTGTAATTGATGCAACCCTTGGTCCCTACAAGTGGCACGTTCCGGAATTCTCCGCAACTCATAATAACATCCCGCACGTCCATCCGGTATGACTGCCATCTGATATCATATGAAGTAAGAGACATCACCCTCTGAGTCCATCTATAAGTGCTCTGAGCATCAACAAATGGCCCATTGACTGGTAAGAGAGACATGAACCATCTGAGCAAAAGCGGGAGACAACATCTGATAGCTCCACCCTTACCATGCCTACTGTGGATAGCATAGTAAGTGTCAGCTAACAGAGTAAGGACTGGATTCCTTCCCATGAAGATGCAGACTGCGGCATAGTCAACAAAGTTGGGCATACTCGGAAACAGGACGATCCCATAAATCATAACAGCAAGTTGGGCATAAAAAGCTTCCCAATTCCCCTTCTCCGCTTCTCCTCTAGCAACTCTCAGCAGAAACTTCAAAGGTAGACCCACGACATCTCCACTGGTCTTCCAACTATCACTGATCTCTCTGACGCTCAAATGCAAAGCCTTAGCAATAACCCTGAAGTCAACTTCCTTTGGTACGTCCAAGAAAGGAATCTGATGCTGAATAATGACGCCCAACAGAATGGAGTACTCCTCGAGAGTAGGCGTCAACTGATAGTCCTGGAAAGTGAAACATCGAAGCTCTGGGTCATAAAACTGGAGAAGAGTCTGCAACGGCACTGGGTCAAACACCATCTTCAACAACGTCAAAAGATCCCCATACTGGTCACTGAACCCCTTCTGATGATCAACGGTCACAAAACTGCTCAACTCAATCAGAGACGTCAGAGACTCACGATGAAAGCTATAGGAACAGGTCTTCCGCTTCGGCTCAGGAACTGTTGCCATCTCTATCAATGAATCAAGCTCGGGAATGTACCTGAGAAATGATATGCATGCAGGGATTAGTTTTTTCCTTTTTCTCTTTTTTTTTCAAAAAAAATTTTTTATTGCATTTCTTTTGAAAAATAAACATGCTATGATGCACATGATGCAGACACGACTGGCAAGCTGTGCATCTCTGAACACAGGATTGAAGCTTCGGCTCGAAATCTAAACAACAATCCTCTGAAACCCAAAGTCAACTGGTCAACTGTCATCTGAACCCAATCTGAGAAACTGAGTCACCAACAGGAACACACTGAGTCACCATCAAGTCACCAACAGTCACCAACAGTCACCATCTGTACCTGTTAAAATGATCATTCCCTCCCCACTCACGGGTGTCATCTAGGCCAGGGTAAGGTCGAAAGAAACGCAGCATAAATAACCTTTCGCAGAATATCATCATATACACACCTGAAGTATGTAACAATAATATCCTACAAGGGTCTGAACTGCTCGTGATATCAATGTTCCGCTAAGTGGCGCATACCACCCGCTTCCCATGAATCACTCTATTCCTAGGTTTCCTAGATTGCACTCATAGCCTAGGTATTGGGCCTTTTACCTCGAGTAATTCCCACCCCCAAACAGAGGAACACAGCCAGCACAGCAGATGAATGAATGAATGCAAACATTAATGCACACATTAAATGCAAACAGTAAATGAAATGAATGCAATAAATAACAGCAAATAGCAACCAAAGCCCTAACCTAGAGAGCGCTAGGAGAGACTCGCTCGGGGAAGATGGACCAGCAAGAGGTCAACTTCTCTAGGCTCTCCCCAGCAGAGTCGCCAGCTGTCGCTTTACACGAAAAACCGGCGGGAAAACAAGAACAACAGAGCCGCCACCGTGCGTTATTTATCCCAAAAGAGGGAAAGGAAACGCTCGAAGTAAACCTGGAAAAGACATGGTCTCGCGACCAAAGAGAATGGGATCGGGAGTCGGTTATGCGAAGGGAAGGTATTAGCACCCCTACGCATCCGTCGTACTCGACGGGATCCACGCACAATAGGAAGGAAAATGGTTGCTAAAAAACACTGCTCACACACACACACTGGCTGAAAGAGACACAAGAAAACAGACAAGGCTGACTCGGTAGGATATCGCATCCTGGGCCTACTTAGTCTATCAGGCATAGACATCAGAGTCAAAGCAGTTCGGACTGGGGAAACGACACATGCTCGCTAGGATGTCGCATCCTATGCATACGTATCTCCTTTAGACGAAGGAGAATCAGAGCATCCGTAGCTCGGCTAACACGCACACAAACAAACACAGGCAAAGGCAAACATGGAGCCTGAATGCCAATTACTGGACTTACATCAGCATCCGAACCAAACACACACCAAGAAGGCAAACATGGAGCCCGAATGCCAATCACTGGACTTACATCAGCATCCGAACCAACAAACCCACACTAGAACCCGAATGCCACTCGATGGACTTACATCAGCTTCCAAGCACACAACAACACAAAACAAAGACACAGGAGCCCGGAGAGATCTGCTCATCTCCTGCCTACGTACCTCATCTGGTATGAGGATCAGGGCGACGTAGTTCCCCTACGAAGGGACACAAGGCTAGCCTAACCAGATAACAGAGGGAAACACAACTAGGGAGACTACGACTCGAGCCTAGATGTTATCATGCAAAATCATCCCTAAGTCAAGGTTTCTAGCTAACTTGCACAGGAAGCAAGCCTATCCTAAAGCACAAGCAAACAGCAAATCAAGCATTCACAAGTAGCACACACTATATACACACAAGTGGGGCTCAATCAAAGGGTAAGACTGCAAGAGCAAGTCATATGTACAGGGTGAGTTTTGCTCTTAACCTTGACATTGAGAGCCAAGGTGAAGCAGATGAAAGATGAGTGAAGATTAGACTTCACAGCTCTTATCCCTGGTCAGGGAGAGCTTCAGACAAAGAAGTGTGGGTCCAGAAAGTGGGAACCCTTCTACACTTAAGACACTGACACTGTACACTGTACAAGATCTTGGGTTTGTATCCCAATGCATCAACACAGTGGTGTGAGCAGAGGGATGACTCAATAGAATAGCAGGGGATGGATCGCACATCCCTTGGGTTCTGCCAATTGCCTTATCAGAAGGTCTTTGCCTGCTTGGGGACAAAAATAAACAAGCACAAACATTGCCTCTTAAGGAGGACTTCAGACAGTTGCCTGGCCAAGTAACAGGCCAGGTCTTCCAGACTACATGGAGATAAGAAGGTTATACCTCAGTGCAAATTGCTTATCAAGCAAAGCAAAGCAATATTAACAACTAATGTACCTAAAATCAATCAAATATCATCAGTATACTAATCACAAAACTAAACAGCAAATGGTTCACAATCAACTATATACAGACAAACACAAGCCAATGCACAAAGGTGCAAGCCATTAAGGCTCAAACTCAAATATCAATCCCTGCAAAACAAAGTCAAAATTAGCTATACACAAGCCACACATTAAGTCCAATGGGAGCACACCATCAAGCATAGGCCATTTGTGCTATTAACCTGAAACACAACTCAAAAGTGAGATCACAAACCACTAGTCCAAGACTAGGGCCAAAATGAATTCAAAAATCCAAAACAGCAAGTGAAAAGTGATCACAACCAAAATACATCAATTAAGAAGAGAATACAATTGGTCTCATGTTTATATCATTCATCATTATCATTTCATGCACAAAATAGCACAAGACATGCAAATTGGAACCTCAAAGGACCAAACAGAATGAGCACAATCAAATTCACATCAAAACAGCTTAATAAATTCTCAAAAAAATCAAGATCAAGCAGCATCCATAACATGTTAAGCATATCAAATTTTAGCTCATTTGGACAAAGGGAAGTAGGTCAATAAAAATCATAAAGTCAACAGAAATCCAAGCAAGCTTATACATGGTAGCATAATAAGCATCAACTTCAATCAAATGTAAAACAGTGCCAAAACATGAGAAATGAATGGGACCAAAACCAAAATGACATTGAACATGTTAGGAATCACTCCATCAAATTTCATCTTCATATGATAAGGTATGAGCATTTTACAAGCTATGGAAGGCAATCACTCAAGCAAAACCCTAAAATGTCTAAACAACAAGCAAAAATCCCAATCAAATAGGAAATGGTTCAACAATTCCTACAAAAAATCATGGCAAACCTAGGCATACACAAGATATTCCATGCAAAATTTGGGAGAATTTGGCAAAGCATAGGCATGGCAACAAAAATCATGAAGTTGACCTAACATAGTGTGACACACATTGTCACACTCAACTTCAACACATCATAACTTGCAAACCATAAATCCAAAATTAACAAACTACACATCAAAATCACCAGAAAAGAGTCAATAACAAGCATGTGAAATTTCATTCAATTTGGATAATGCATGATCATTTTATGAATTAAATGGTGAAACATACACAAAATGTACACAAGTCAAAGGCAATAGGCAAAGTCAACAAAATCACCAGGCACAACTTGGACTACCATGCCTAAAAAAAACTAGACAAAATTTGGAATCTAACACAAAAATTCCCATTCAATTTGGATGAAAATTGGATTTGTTTTGATTTTTTGAAGTTAATTGAAATATTGAAATGTTTATTTAATGAATTAAGTGATTTAATTTGAACGAATGACATAACTGTAATTATGTGGATCAGAGGCCAAAACGCAGCGCATCACTTAATGTGATGGCGCGTTCTGATTCATTGAAAGTGGCGCCAAACAACAAATTCAAAAGGAAACGGAGGAAGTAAGATCAACACGCGATTATTTCCAGAATTTTCAATGTTCTTCGCTGTTCTTGCTTGTTCATCATTCCAGAACTCATCATGATCAATTCTTCACCAAAACGAACAAACAAGGTACCGTTGGAACCGTCTGATCATATACACCAACAATATCACCCTTAAATTGTCCAGAAATTCATACACAAGGCGAATCGACTGAAAGAAGTTTTGGTACCTAAACTTTAATCCAAGATTTCTCTCTCAATAATTAACTAAAATCAAAACTACAAGCAGCATAGCATTCTACATTGGAAGATCTACAAATACCCTATCTCAATTCAATCAATGGTTGAGATCGAGATCCAACCTTAGTGAAGTGCAGTGCTCGATTTCGCGTGTTTCAAGCCTCCAATGATGAAAACAGAAGCAGCACAAGGTCTAGGGAGATGATTGATGATGAAAATTCAGCTCAAGAGTGCATGATTATGGAGGAATTTGCAAATGCCATTGGAGAGGAAGCTTGGACAATTGGAGTTTTTGGCACGGTTCTTGCTCAAATGCTTGAAACAGTCCTTTAGATGCACCTGCAGATGAAGAATTCACCAAGAAATTGCAACAGTATTGATGAATTATGGATGAAATAGTGAAAAAAATGGATGTGAAAAATGTGAAAATTGAGAGAGTTTTTTGTGATTTTCTGTTTGGATCTGAAGAAATGATTAGTGATCATGCAAAACAGTTACAATTAGGACTATATACCTCTCCCTAATCCAAAGTTAAATCAAGATTAAGCAAATTAAGATGATTAGCATAATGTGCATTTTCAAGTGTTAGGTCCAATATGCCCTTTTCCAAACCAGTCCACATATCAGCTCAAAACCAGTTCTCACAAGTCAAAAATATCATTTGGAATGTGTTAGAAGAGGTCTCATGTGCAAATTCAATGTATTTCTCAAAATCACCATGTCATGCTAAAAAATGCAAATGTGTTCACTTAAAAAATGGCATTTTGCTATGAGAGTTTTTGATGAAATTTGATTATGCACCATGAAATATCATATGAAATGTGGTTTGCTCAAAGAAAAATCAACCAAATTGGCCATTCCATATGAAAGTTATGCCACTTTGAATTTGGGCATTTTCTGAAAATGAATGGACCATATCTTGCCAACCACACATGGGAATTTCAAGTTCTTGGACTTTTTGGAATGGTGAGATCAAGATCTTCAACTTTCATGTTGGACAAAATTCCATTTGAAGCTTGTATGATGAAGTAATTTTGGGGAGAAAAACTTTCCATTTTGGGCAGTTGAAATTACAGGTCACCTGCTATTTTTGGAAACTTTCTGTCTGACCTTCAAATCTTCAACCTTGGTCTTTGATATGTCAAATGAGACTTATATGGACATGAATGAGGCCTTTCAAACCATCTCACACCTTCCAATCCATAAAATCAGGCACAGTTGACCACAGTTGACTTTCTAGGGTTTCTGAAGAAATTCAGCTTGACTGATGACTTCTGAACATCCAATCTTTGGCCAAACCACTTCACAATGATCCTTAGACCATATGAACTTGATAAATCAACCATAGGGCTTTGTTCCAATGAAAATAGCACATGCTTGCTTGCTTGACCTGATCTCCTGACCAGTTTGACCTAATTCTTCTGAATGGCTTGCACTTGGGCAAATGGACAATGCAATGTTATGCAGTGGACCATATTATGTTAAATGACCCAATATGAACTGAATGTACAAAAGGTAGGGTGCAAATTTGAGGTGCTACACAAGTGACAAGCTTTACCATAAACCAACTGATACGGAGACATACCTATAGGCGTTTTGAAAGCTGTTATGTACGCCCATAGTGCATCTTCTAACTTTAGTGCCCAGTCCTTCCTAGATGCGCACGCAGTCTTTTCCAATATTTGCTTAATCTGCATGTTGGACACTTCGACCTGGGCACTCGTTTGAGGGTGATACGGAGTGGCGATCTTGTGTTTAACATTATACTTCTTCAGCAGGTTTTCCATCAGTTTGTTCAAAAAGTGAGTTCCTTCATCACTGATAAGTGCTCTTGGCACCCCAAATCTCGAAAAGATATTATTCTTTAGAAATGTCACCACCACTTTAGCGTCATTGGTGGGTAATGCCACAGCTTTCACCCACTTGGATACATAGTCAACTGCTACCAAGATGTAATTTTTCCCACAGGATTGTGGAAATGGCCCCATGAAGTCTATTCCCCAGACATCAAACAATTCAACCTCCAGCATAACATTTTGCGGCATTTGATTTCTCTTTGAAATATTCCCTGTTCTTTGACATCTGTCGCATTCTTTGACGATGTTTTGGGCATCTTTGAACAAAGTGGGCCAATATAGACCTGATTGAAGAACTTTGGTTGTTGTTCGGTCTCCACTGAAATGTCCTCCATAGTCTGAATCATGACAAACTCTAAGTACATCCCTTTGCTCCTCCTCCGGGACACATCTTCTGACCAGCCCATCCACTCCTCTTTTGTATAGGAATGGGTCATCCCACAAGTAAAACCTGCAATCATGAACAAACTTTTTCTTTTTGTTAGAATCAAAATCGTTGGGGATTACACCCTCACCAAATGATCCGCGTAGTCTGCGAACCAAGGGATACTGATAACAGCGAGGATGTGTTCATCAGTGAATTCATCCTTTTTTAGTCTCTTTTCTTCTGTTTCTTCAATAGGTGACATGCGGGATAGATGATCCACCAATGTGTTTTCACACCCTCTTTTGTCCTGGATCTCGACATCAAATTCTTGGAGGAGTAGGATCCACCTGAGGAGTCTCGGCTTAGAGTCTTGCTTAGCAAACAGATATTTCAAAGCGACATGATCCTTTTACACTACAATCTTTGATCACAACAAATACTGCCTGAACTTGTCAAAAGCGTAAACCACGACCAACAACTCTTTTTCAGTGGTTGTGTAGTTCATCTGTGTCGGGTTCAACACATGACTAGCATAGTAAATGACATGTAATAACTTCTCTCTTCGATGTCCTAAGACTGCTCCTACAACAATATCACTAGCATCATACATGATCTCAAGTGGTAGAGACCAATCGGGGGTAATAACAATAGGTGCTGAAATCAGTTTGCTTTTCAATGTCTCAAAGGCCATGGTGCATTCTTTGTTGAACAGAAACGCCTTATCTTTAACCAACAGAGTGGTTAGCGGTTTAGCAATTTTCGAGAAATCTCTTACGAACCTGCGGTAAAAACCTGCGTGTCCTAAGAAACTCCTTATACCATTCTCATTCACCGGGGGTGGGAGTTTAGAGATCACTTCCACTTTTGCTTGGTCAACTTCAATTCCCTTATAAGAAATTTTGTGACCCAACACTATCCCCTCACGCACCATGAAGTGACATTTCTCCCAATTCAGAATCAGGTTCGTTTTCTGGCACTTGTCTAAAACAAGAGAGAGATTAGTCAAACAGTTATCAAATGAGGATCCAAAGACTGAGAAGTCATCCATGAAGACTTCCATATGCTTTTCGAGCATGTCAGCGAAAATGGAAGTCATGCACCGTTGAAAGGTGGCAGGAGCATTACACAACCCGAATGGCATTCTTCGGTAAGCAAAAACACCATACGGGCAGGTGAATGTCGTATTTTCTTGGTCTTCCGGCGCTACGGAAATCTAATTATACCCCGAGTATCCATCTAGAAAATAGTAGTAGTCATGCCCGGCTAACCTCTCCAACATCTGGTCAATAAATGGTAAAGGGAAATGGTCCTTCCTAATTGTTGTGTTCAACCTTCTATAATCAATGCAAATGCGCCACCCGGTTATGGTCTGTGTGGGGATTAACTCATTTTTTTCATTCCTTATTATGGCGGTCCCCCCTTTTTTCGGGACAACATGCACCGGCCTCACCCACGGACTATCAGAAATGGGATATATAAGACCTGCATCCAACAATTTTACCACTTCTTTCCGAACCACTTCCTTCATTGCCAGATTGAGTCTCCTTTGTGGTTGGACTACCGGCTTGTGGTCGTCTTCCAATGAGAATTTTATGCATGCACACAGTATGGCTAATACTCTTCAAATCCCCAATTGCCCATCCAATAGCATTTTTGTACTTTTTAAAGACTTGGATGAGCTTTTCTTCTTGGATATTCTGATGGCTTGAGTTTATGATAGCAGGACATTTTCCTTCAGGTTCGAGAAAGACATATTTGAGATTGTCAGGAAGTTGTTTCAACTTTGTTTCCTTCTTAGGTTCTTCATTCTCCTCACTAGATTGAGGTAGGCGTAAATCCTCTCACCGGCATGGTCGAGATCCTTTCCACGGGGTTTGTGCGTCCAACAAGGCGAGCACTTCAGATTCCCCGTTGTCCACCTCTTTATCCGACTCGAAAATGGACAAACTCAACACCTTTCCAAAGGTGACTGGGGTGTATGCAAAAGGTTATCATATGTCATCACCTGATCCAAAACCTCTATAGAATGACTGATACAAATATCATCCTTGTACCTCATGGTGTTTCGAACATCGATTTTCAATTCTTCATCATAAACCTTCAGCGTCATTGTTGCTTCTTCTATGTTTATCAGGAATCGTGCCGTCTCCAGAAAGGGTCTCCCCAGAATGAGAGGGATCTCTTCATCTTCCGGCATTTCAAGAATTACAAAATCCACCGAAAATACAAACTTATCAATTTTCACCAAAACGTCTTCAACAATGTCATACGGTTTCTTGACTGAATGATCGGCGAATTGGAGTGTCATTCTAGTATCTTGCACAACCCCTATACCAAGCTTCTTGTAAATAGATAATGACATGACACTCACACTAGCTCCCAGATCAATCAGAGTTTTGTTGAACGACCTATCTCCAATAGTACATGGGATAGTGACAGCTCCTTGATCCTTCTTCTTTATCGGAATCTTCATACCCTGCAAAATAGCACTACAAGTTTCAGTTAGAATAATTGGGTTAGTGTCGGTGGTACGCCTCTTTTAAATGATATTCTTCATGAACTTGGCATATGTAGGCATTTGTTCAAGTGCCTCCAACAACGGAATGTTAATTTCCAGCTTCTTGAACAACTCTAAGAATTTTTCAAAGTTTTTATCATGTTGCCCTTTTTTCTTTTTTCTCGTGGGGAATGGGAGCTTAACAACCGGCTTGGGCTCAATGACTGTTTCTTTGACAACCGGTTTTGGTGCTACCACTTCTTCTCTAACAACTTCATTTTCTTTGATCTCAAGGTCCACTTCGATCAATTGGTCTTCCTCTTCATCCACTTCCTCAACAACTTCATCAGATTTACCACTTCGTGTTGTCACCGCGCTCACATTATTATGCTATCTAGGATTTGTCACGGTTGCACTAGGTAGAGCACCTTGCGCTTGAGAACTCGAAGCTAGTTGCTGAGCGATTTGCCCCATTTGGACTTCAAGATTCTTTATAGATATCGTGGTGTTTTTCTGATTGTTCTGGGTTTCTTCTTGAAATTGAACATTATGGGCATCCATTCTTTCAATTGCAATTTCTCAATCAACTTTCTTAGGGTCTTGTTGTTGTTGTTGTTGATATTAAGTTTGGTACTGACCATGTTGAGGAACGATTCCTTTTTGGTCTTTCCATGAGAAATTGGGATGATTTTTCCAACCCGAATTGTACGTGTTGGAATAAGGATTATTCTGCTTCAAAAATTTGATTTCCTCCACTTGTTGAGGAGTTGCAAAACAATAACAAGTTTGGTGCGGACCACTGCAAATTTCACAGCATATAGTAGGGACCGGTTGAACTTGTGCCACCGGTTGGGTGCATATGTTCATCGCCTTCAGCTTCTTATCAACTTCAGCAGCTATAGTATCTTCAATACGGATTTTATTAGTTTCCAGCTTTAAACCTATAACCCCTTCTAGTTTGCTTTGACACCTATCATACAACTCCATGTGCTCATTAGCAGCATAGCTTCAATGATCTTCTTGATACCAGTGGCTGTTGAAAAATTTGTAGAACCACCAGCTGCGGTATCAATCAGCTGTTTGGTCTTTATTTTAAGACCGTTCACAAACATCTGCATTTGTTCAGTTGCATCCATATTATGGGTTGGGCAGGCTACCAGGACTCTCTTGAATCTCTTATAGGCGTCTCCCAAAGTTTCCCCGTTCTTCTGCTTAAAATTCAAAATTTCATACCTCTTCCGCAGAAATACCGACGCTGAAAAATACTCATTCAGGAATGCCTTTTCCATTTCTTCCCATGTTGTGATGTTACCGGCAGGTAAAGAATAAAACCATTCTTCAGCTTCTTCCGCTAAGGTAAACGAGAACATTCTCAATTTCTTAGCTTCTTTAGTGTGACCATCAATTTTCAGAGTGTTTCTCATGGTCAGAAACCTCTGCAAATGCTTGTTTGCATCTTCATTCACTTTTCCAGTAAAATGCTTCCTTTCAAGCTGATTAATAGTACTCGGGTGCAGTTGGAAATTAGCCACGTTCACTGGTTGGTTGATAATGGCTAATCTCCCGGTTTGTGCATTGGCATCAACGTAGTCTCCCGACAGTCTTTCTGCTGGCGGTGGAACATCAGCCATAGTTTCGATCTCTCTATCGGAACCTGAATCTGAGCTTGAATGGATGGAAAGTTATTCTTCGTCTGGTTCCAATCTGGCTAATCGAGCTTGTCTGAGTCTTGCCCGCAAGGTTCTCTCGATTTCTGCATCAAAAGGAAAATCAGCTGAGGCCTTACCTCGCATACAAATACTAGACACAGATTAGTTGATATAATCGAAATAAAATATTCAAAATACGGAAAATAAATTTTGGTTGCAGAGCAACAAAATTTCAATTGAGATAATTTTAAACTTATATTTGGCAATCCCCGGCAACAGCGCCAAAAACTTGATCGGAAAAATAGCAAGTGTACTATTTTTGCCGATGTAGTAATAAGAGGGATGTTTCCCAAAGATCGATCTCGAGGATTGCGCAGCAATATAAAGGTAAACAATCACTCAATTAAATAAAAGTAATAGTTATGGTTTGGGAGAATTCACTGTAAGGAACAATATAATAAATAAATATTTTCATAAGTTAATATGATATGCCAGGGAAGGTGTATGAAAATCTCCTGTAATGACCCTTGAGTGTATATCTCCTTAATACTGAACATTGTTTCAATTACCAGATCTTAAGATTATTTCCCCCTAAGACCTCGGAGGGAAACCTTTGGTATTCAATCTAACCTCTAAGTCCTTAGGTGATTATGATGCAACCAAGCATTTTAATTTAACAAGAATAATCCGGTAACCATAGGGTATCCCTAGTCCTAGGTGATCTCTACTATGGTTTCACTGTATGAAAACCTTAACCATTGCAATCCTGCTAATCGTTAACCATACATCAATCTTAATTATTTTTTTGCCATAAAGAAAGCATTACGCGAATCATTCAGTGAAATTGAAATCAAATAACATATATTAAGAAAAACCAAACATCATAGCCATTACATGATCAATTCAGGAACACCCCCTGGCATTGGGGGTTTAGCCTATCATATTATTCAAATCAGATACAAGATAAAATTGAGACATTACAAAAAGGTCGGAATTCCTTTGATCTTCAATCGCGTCCGCTCTTGAAGGATCTCCGTTCTTCTTCGCTTTCCACTGCTTTAATCTTGATCGTCTCTAATTTTCTATCGTGTAAAAAAGTACCTTTCTCCATATTCAAATCTCCTGTAAATAGTTCATGATGACAATTTTTCTCGCATAAAAGTCCAAAATGCCCACCGGGATAAGCTGTGCCAAAAACAACACAAAACTGGAAAATCAAGTGCCCAAGCCAACACTGGTCGTGTCAGGCAACACGTCAGGCCGTGTTGGCTTCTGGGACACAAGGCCTTGACACGCCTGCTCAAAGAGCCTGACATAGGCCGTCTCAGCTGACACGGGCACCCGTGTCAGCTCCCTGTTTTTCTCTTCCATGCCCCATCTTCTGACCCGGTCCGTGTTGGCCAACACGCGTGACCGTGTCAGGGCTACTATAAGTCCAATTTTCTTCTTCCGACGGTCCCAGAACGTCTGTTTTACTTGTCTATCCCTCTGGTACACTTGCTTACACCTGAAACCAAAAGAACTACCACAAAAGGACATAAAATGGAGAATGATGATGCATATAACATGTACTCAACAAATGGAGACAATAATACCAAACATATAAATAACAAAAAAACAATAAAATAAGTGGACTAATGTGTTACCGACTTCTTACAAAGGTGTCGAGTGAGTGTCGGAAAACAAGGAGAATTGGCGACTGATCAAGTGTTATAGCGATGAGTCAGCTTGTCTGATACACGGAAGAAGAACTATAAGACATCTGGCTAAAGGAACCTGTTATGCAAATGATGCATGAAATGCGATGTTTTTTATTGTTTTTAATTTCAAGGAACATATGAAGTCTCATTTGCGAATATTTTCAATTAATAATAGTGATCAATAATAATAACAGTCCAATTGACCATAAAATCTCTTTATATTCATAAAATTTGGAAGGATTACAATGAGTACAATTTCAGAAACCAAAATATAAACCCAAGAGGAAAGGAAATTATCATTCTAAGGATCCCTAGCAACCGCATCAGATGAACTGGCCAAGGGAGTGTACTTCCTTCGGATGCGTCGAATCTCGGACTCAAAAGTTGTTTACATCTGAGCTTTCTCAAGGATGAGTTAATCAACAATATTCTTCCAAGCACCGGAAGGCTGAGGCATACTAGAGGAAAATAAATAATATGGATCTCTCTGTCTCTTCACTGCACACTCCTCAAGAACCACATTAAGTGCATCTTTGTCTTTCGACTCAAGTTGCAACTCCTCATGCTTTCGGTTCAAAGCATGGGATCGTTTTTCCCACAAGTCTCGCTCTTGCTTCATCTTGGCAAGTGTGTCTTCCAAATCCTCTACATCTTAGTTAGGGAGAGATGATGGCTCAACCATAACCATAAACATAGGTCTCTCACAAGCGTACGACATCTTGAGCTCTAAAGCTCTTTTCTTCACCCAAATAGTTTAAGCTTCCAAAGCTACACAATTGCATGGACCAAGCTCGGGTCTTCCTTTCCTATGCACATTGTGCCAAGCACACACCATTATTATCTTCAGAAGTTAGGGATCTTTACCTTCTTGATAGAATAGACCTTCTAACTGAACGTTGGGGATCTTTACCATCTTGAGCTCTAAAGCTCTTTTCTTCATCCAAATAGTTTGAGCTTCCAAAGCTACACAGTTGCATGGACCAAGCTCGGGTCTTCCTTTCCTATGCACATTGTTCCAAGCATGCACCATTATACTCTTCAGAAGTTTGGGATCTTTGCCTTCTTGATAGAATAGACCTTCTAACTGAACGTTATTAGGTTTATCTCTCAAGGGGAACCCAAGCTAATGACGGGACAATGTTGGGTTGTAGTTGATTCCTCCTTGCGTATCAATGAGAGGTACATTAGAGAACTCACCATAACTGTCAATAATGTCCAAGCTACCCAATATAGAATTAAACCAAACAATATCATCATTAGTGAGAGACATAAGTCTCTAGGACCAACATAGACATTGTCGGTTCTCCAAGAAAATAGGCGTCTGAGGCAAGTGTGAAATAAACCACTTGTACAGAAGAGGAACACAACACACAATGGTTCCACCACCCTTTAAATTCCTCAAATACAAAGAGAAATACATGTCACCCGACAGATTTGGAACATGATTCTCAATCAAGAATATTCTAATGGCATTAACATCAATGAAACCGTTAATGTTAGGGAACAAAGCTAGACCATAGATGAGCAAGACAAAGATGGCTTCAAAAGAGTCCATACTACCGGCTTGAGCAAAAGCAGTAGCCCTCCTAATCAGAAACTCAGAAATCAACCCTAGAATCCCTGCTTTCTTTAGATATAACACCCATTCGAGCTAGAACGATCAAAATGGTTCCCATGGAATACCATGGATGTTAGGGGTGTTAATACCTTCCCTTTGCATATTTGACTTCCTTACCTAGTTTTCTGTTTCCCCCGAGTTTTATCGATGTTTTTCCTTTCCTTCGGGAATAACTAAAGTTTGATGGCGACTCTATTGTATGTTCGAGCGTGCGATGCATTCAGGTATATTTCCGCTAGGTTCAGTTGTAAGGTGCGAGATGAATCTAGCAATGTAGTTCAATCTCCCTAGGACCCCATGAACTTCTTTTTCCGTCCTCAGAGATGGAATATCTTGGATGGCTTTTACTTTGTCGGGATCAACTTCAATTCCTCTCTAGCTAACTATGAACCCCAACAGTTTTCCTGATCTGACTCCAAAAGTGCATTTTACGGGATTCAGACATAACTTGAATTTCCTCATACGATCAAACAGCTTCTATAAGTTGATTATATGGTCTTCTTCAGTTTGTGACTTAACAATCATATCGTTGACGTAGACCTTTATCTCTTTCTGAATCATATTGTGAAAGAGAGTCATCATTGCCCTTTGGCATGTTGCCCCAATGTTTTTCAATGCAAAAGGCATTACCTTGTAATAGAAGGTGCCCTAAGGGGTGATAAACATGGTTTTCTCCATGTCTGTGGGAGCCATTTTTATCTAGTTATAACCAGAGAATTCGTCCATAAATGAGAAGACTGAAAATTGAGTGGTGTTATCCACTAACACATCAATGTATGGTAGGGGAAGTCTTCTTTAGGACTTTATCTATTAAAATCTCGGTAATCCACACATATTCTGACTTTACCATCTTTCTTCAGGACTAGCACGATGTTAGCTACCCACTATGGATATTTTGTAATGGCTAAGAATCTCACGTCGAACTGTTTTCATACCTCCTCTATGATTTTGAGGGACATGTCGGATCTGGTTCTTCTCAATTTCTGCTTTACTGGCGGGCACTCTAGTTCGAGTGGTGGTTTGTGTATGACGATGATCGTGTCCATTCCTAGAATATCTTAGTATGACCAAGTAAACACATTCGCGTACTCACGTAGTAGTTCGACCAATATTTTCTTTATTTCCTCATTTAAGGAAGCCCCAACCTTAACCTCTTTCTTGTCTTCTTCAGTTCCCAAATTGATCACATCCACTGGTTCTTGGTGAAGTTGAATTATTTTTTCCTCTTGTTTCAACAGTCTAGCTAACACTTTAGGAAACTCACAATCGTCCTCATCACCTTCTTCCGCTTGGTTAATCGGGAATTCAAAGTTGTAAGGGATTGTAGCAGTGTTGTTTCCAATAGGTTCATTTATCAATTTGCATGAGGAGGTTTTTTTTTAAGAATGGAGTGCTAGGAATGATAGTGTATGAAAAAATATTGTCATATTTGAAAAAACTTGAAACGAAAGAAAAGGGAGCTCAATTGAAAACAAAATGCAATTTATTAATAAATAAGTCATTGAAACAAAAGAGGACCCTACAAAGCTTATCCATTTTCCTTGGACAGAGCACATGATTTCTTATGATTTTTTAGAAAACAGTACATTACTTTAACAAGAAATCATCCCAGGAGTCTCGACAGACTTCCAATTGTTGAGAGTAGCATCTGGTAAGTAGTGACACACCAAGTGGAGTATCTATTCATTTTCTTCTCCAACAACAGCCACATGACCTTCACATTTGTACCTAGCACTGTGAAAAGTCACCTGGATAGTGTGGACCTTCTTCAAATTGGACTTCTGAACCTATTTATTGACCGGTTTATAACCCAGTCCGAATCGGTCCTTATTCTCAAGTAGTTCCAACATTTTTCCCTAAATCATTGTATTTCCTCTCTTAATCAGTTCTGAAACTTTCCCCCCACGAAGAGACTAACTTCTCATTCTTCTGAGTGTCTTGTTTTCGACTGACCACCATAATTTCCAAGGTATGTAAATGTATTTCTAGAGTTTCTCCATCTGCCTCAATATATCTGAATGACGAGAGGTGGATGACCAGCATGTCCTCCTCGTCCTTAACAATTATCAGGTTATCATCCACTATGAACTTCAACATCTGGTGAAGTGTGGAAGTGATGGCCCATGCAGCATGGATCCAAGGTCCTCCTAGAAGACAACTATAAGATATGTTAATGTCCATCACTTGGAAGGTAGTCATAAATGTATGTGGCCTAACCATGATTGGTAGATCGACTTCCCCAATTACCATTCTTTTCGAACTGTTAAAATCTTTGGCGATTAACGTGTTAGTCTTCATGAAACTTCTCACAATGTTCAGTTTCAGAAGAGTTTTTTTGAGCATGACATTCATAGATGAGCCAGTGTCCACTAATACTCTCGAGAGGATACTATCCATTTTGGTGGATTAAGGTTTTCACCTTATCAACACCCAAGTTCCATTAATATTGGCGAGACTGATCGGATCAACCAAGAATCAAAGGGTTTGTTGTGCGTCATGAGTATGGAGTCGGGTTAAGAACCATCCTAAAGGAGTCTACTAAGGATAAAAACCAATAGATCATGTTCTAAAAAGTCCCAAAGTCTTGATCTCATGTATCTGATACTATAGGTTAGGATGACTGACTCATCAACCCATAGTATTCTCAAGAGAGTCTCGTCTGAGTGTAGTATCGTGTAACAATTGTTATTAAGTCTACACTTGAACAATCTCCGCACTACGTCCTAAATAGGCCAAGTTGGGTTAAATGTTCTACGGTCCTCAGCTTCTCGGATCCCCAAATTAGAGAAAGTAATGTCTATCCACGACTTACTCGTGTGACATCAGTGACTCCAAAGAGGTCTTCACTGAATGGGGGATCTCATGTCAACTATTTCAAGACTACTCCTTCAAATCCAACATGACTATACCACCCTCCTATCTTAAATTGCACTTAAGTTCGGGTTAGAACTTATCTCACCACACAGAGATCACCAAGCACAACAAACAGAGTATCACACAAACGGTATATACAAACAAACATCAAAAAAATATACATACAAAAAGGTAGGCTAAACCCATTGAGGACTACTCCCCAGTAGAGTCGCCACTTAATTTCTATAGCGGTAAATTCATGATCATCAAACTATGGATAAACTTGACGTCAATAAAACCAGAGTCGCCACCACGCTTTTATTGTTTCCAAAGGAAGAAGGGAAAAGTACGAACGAAATGCAAAGATAAAAAGTTTTCAAATCAAAACTAATCAAATGTCATAGATTACAGGTAAGGGTGTTGGTTACACAAAGGGAAGGTATTATCACCCAAAGTGTCCTAGGTACTCCTAGTGAGCCCTTTTTTTGTGCAAGTGTTTTGATCAAAATGATGTTTGATAAAAAATATACATTGAGGGGATGAGAAAAGAATTCATTAATTATATCTTTGTGTTTGACAAGACCTTCAGTCTTATGCCTACGTACCAACATAAAAATGAGGGGTAAACACCCTGTAGTTTGTGGTAAAAAATTCAAAGAAGTTGCTGGATTGGTTTTAACAAAAGTTTGATAGGAAAAGGCACAAAAAGTCCAAAGAATTTGTCATACCCCGATTTTGGTCCTGAATTTTTTTCCATTTTTTTCATTTTTTGTTTGGCACTTGGCCTGAGGTTCATTTGCAAATCCTTTTTCATAAACGAAAGGTATCTTGTCTTAAGTGATACAAAACAATGTTTCGGCCACGATTGTTGAGTAGAGATGAATGACGCTTTTCCGAATGTAGATTTATAAATCCGTTCGATGTGTGGTATGCGTTCACTCCTCATCTGTTTTGGGTAAAACAATGTTTTCGTCGATTAATACAATATAGCTTTCGCTAAAATCGACCAACAAACAAACATTTTTCTACCCAGAACTACGTAAGCCTTGATTTCTCTTTTGAGATACGTAGGAGCAGGATTTTTAAATCTTGTCAGGCCCACTAATAAAAAAAACTTAGGTTTAGTCCTTCGTCAAAAAAATCCAAAAACATTTCTTCTCTCTTATATTCTTTCTTTTCCCACTTAATAAACTGAAAAGCCTAACATTTCAAACTAACACTAACGCACACAACTGACCTAATGGTTCCCGTTGAGTACAACGGACGTGAGGGGTGCTAATACCTTCCCCTTGCGTAATCGACTCCCGAACCCGGATATTGGTTGCGATGACCATATCTTATCCTTTCTTTGTCTTGGGTTTTATCGATATTTCCCCTTTCCTTTTTAGGAATAAATAAAGTTCGGTGGCGACTCTGTTCAGTCCATCATTGCGAGCGTGCGATCGCGCTTCGCTTTGAAGTCGTATCCCCATTTTTTTCGAGGTGCGACAGATGGCGACTCTGCTGGGGACAGTCCTAAGCGAGTCAAGCCTAGTTAGGACATTTGTGTGCCTTTGTTTGTTTAATTATGAGGCTTTTCCATTATTTATTGCTTTTTAATATCTTTATTGTTATATTGATATTTGTTGTATATTGGTTCCACCGTGTTGGGTACTTGTGTATTTGATTGCAAACCATGTGGGAAAGACTCTACACCCGAGTCTAGAGTGAAAAAAAAACATAAGATAGGACGATGGTTGAGTAGTACAGACTCCCGAGGTGTATACTTCGTAAGAGTCGGTACGAGAACCTCACTTAGAGTAGATTCTTTTACAAATATTGTCGCCCGAGGTGTATACCTCGTAAGCGTCGATGTTTCAAAGGGGTCCATGACTCTAAGGACCTTTTAGAACATTAAACCTTTGGCCAACTAGAAATGATGGTTGCGTAGTATGGATTCCCGAGGTGTATACTTCGTAAGAATCGATACGAGAACCTCGCTCAGAATAGATTCCCTAGATGGAGTTGATGACCGGAAAGTATTTTCCGTAAGCGTCAAACAGTCTTTTGAATCCATGACTCTGAGAATCCTGTCTAGAACCCAGTCGATGGTTGCTTAGTACGGACTCGCGAGGTGTATACTTCGTAAGAGTCGGTACGAGAACCTCACCCAGAATAGATTCCCTCGATGGAGTTGACGACCGGGAAGTATTTCCCGTAAGCGTCAAACATTCTTGTGAATCAATGACTCTGGGGATCCTTTGTAACAAAGCCCTAGATCATACCCGGTGAGAACCCGTTTTGGAAGAGCAATCAGATTCATCAGTACCTCATACTTTTGAACCCGTGTATGAAAAAAACAAATGTGCATGGCTTGCATTGCATTGCATTCATTCATTGCATTTGCATCACATCATAATGCATGTCATTTTCCAGACAAAATAATAAAAAAACTCATCCATCTTTTGTCCGTGAAGCAAAGTGACTCTCAACACGCGAAGAGCAAAGAACCATGTCTCAGGGGATGATGGACGAGCTAAGGAAAAGCCAAGAAGCGCTGAAGGAGGAACTTAATCTTTTGAAGAGCCAAATGAGATGGGTCTTGGAAACCCTGCAAGTCTTGTTGAGAAAAGAGGGTCACCCAATATACGCTGCTGCAACAAAGAGAGCTACTACCCCGCATCCATCCGGTGTTACCTCAAGTCAAGGGAAGTTCTATGTGGCAACTCCTCATTTACCAGTATATGGACCTCCCTCAAGGCGTCATCATCAACATCCTCTGGCTATTGCTCCTCAAAGTCACCAAAGCCAGGTTCAAAACAAAAATCAGAATCAGAACAAGAGGAACAAGGATCACAATGAATTGATTCAGGTACCATATAGCAAGCTCTACCCGCAATTGATCCAAAATGCTTTGGTGACCCCTCGAGCTCTCGCACCTGTGTCACCATACCTGCCATGGTACAATCCAAATGCAACATGTGAATTCCATAAAGGAGCATTGGGACATGACCTGGATTCTTGCTTAGCGTTGAAAGCCTTGGTGCGAGGGTTGATTAACAAAAAGAGCTTAATCTTTGAAGAAGATCATCCGAAGGTCAAGTGCGAATACCATACCGGGACAATGGGGCACTCCATCGAGGAATGCAAGAGTTTTAAGCTCAAACTGCAAGGATTAATTGACATAAGGTCACCAACACTCAAGGAGGAAGGCTCAGGTACATATACCTTGATTTCTGAGCCAGGTAATGAGAAAGGGAAAAGACCCTTGAGACCCCTCAAGGTTTTGTACCACAAGGAAGATGTCAGGGATGTGGCTAGTGAGCTATCATTGTTTCCTGGTAAGAGCATTGAGATACCGCCTTGGATTTCCAATGTCACGACCTATACCAATGAAAGAAAAGGAGAAGTGAGTAGTGGATCCAAGAGGGTTGCGTTCGACGATGAGATTGAAAGAAAAGAATTTGAAGATCATCATGTCAAAAAGCTGGTTGATCCCAATCTTCAAGTTTGAAGAAATCAATTCCCTAAAGCTGGCAATCATTTGGTTGTTTCAACACTTCTTTTGTAGTTTCTTTGCATGTTGGTTGTTATTTGCTTTTAAACATTGTTGTTTTATTTGAATTGGTAAGATTAATGAAATGTTTATGCATCTTTTGAATTGATCCATTCGTATTCACTCGTTTTTCATTTATGTTAAAAAACAAAAATTCTCCTCTCATTCACTTTTGTTTATCAAACTGTTGTGTTAACAAAGATTGGAGGGAGGATGATGAAAACGAAACACCTGAAATTGTTGTGGTATGCTTTTGAGTAAACCTTGTCGATGATGTAAGGCATTGTTTCAAATCCCCAAACACTGAAGTTATAAGGAGTTAATCCCTAGTCAACCACTTTGAGCCTAGAAGTTGGTGTTTATTTTGGATCTAAAACCCTTAATCTTAACCTGGGGCAGGGTAGTTGTGTTCAGGTAGTTTGATCATGCAGTCGATCTTTCAAAAATCGTCCATATGTACATCCTTCAATAAGGTTCAACCACATGTTATCCTTCGCGCACATGTTGAAGTGTCGAAGAAGTTAAGAAAAGCTAAAATTAGTGTTGGTTGATCCTCATCCACCAATAATGTGGCAGTCAACACCTTAAAAAAAATGAAAAAGGGCTCGCTAAGTCAAATACCACAAAATGACTTAGGCAAAAGTTAGGGCATCCCGATGGACCAAAAGCTTCAAAGAAGCGGTCCATGCAAAATTAGGGATGAAGAAAATCAATCAAAAGAGGTCATTAAATCCTCGACAAAAAAATATGGTGACTGCCATTTCAAGAAAATTCGTCTTGAATCCTCATCACACCTTCGAACCCTCTTGGAAGTCGAATGCGTGTATTGAATTAACTGAACGTAGGAACTGGAGATCATCAAGAAGAAGGGGTGGGTAAAAATAAATTTTGAGCCTTATATCCTTTTGTTTCAAGAAACCGCGAACCAGACCACGTTACAACCCTTAAAAGACCTAATTGAGGCAGGGTTTATTTTGAAAGCATACTATAACAAGGTTGTGTTAACTTGACTCCAAACGATTTTTGTTAATCATTTGATGGCACCAACTCGCATACTGTGAATGACTTGATCACCATTGTGTTCTTATCAACGATTCTTTCACTGTATTTCACCCATTCATATCAATAAACTTTGATTTCAAATTTTTGCATAAGCATGGAATTAAAATTACCATTTTTGAATGCACAATCTTATTTGCGAGTCAACACTTAACATCAAAGAAATGCCAAATACAGTTGAGGAACTTGATGGAGTGAAAGAAGTCTATTCAGGGGCAAATCACTTTGAGCATCAGTTAATTCGAGCTAATCACCCTAAGGGTCATCTAGCCAAGAGTAATCTGCTTCAAGAATCAGACCGGGGCAAGCCACCTCAGAGCTCAGTAAGTCCAATCACTCCAAGGTTAAGTTAGCCAAGAGTAATTTGCTTCAAGACTTAGACTGGGGCAAGCCACCTCAGAGCTTAATGAGTCCAACTATCCAAAGGACAATCAATCAAGAGTCTACCATTCCAACATTTGGTTAGTCGAGTTCGGATCATTGCAAGTTTCAAACACTTGGGGCAAGCCATCTCGAGGTAGTCTCATGGAAAGTTGTTTCCAAACCCACTTTCAAGGTGAACATTTCCAAAGACCCAACAAACTGGGGCAAGATGAGCCACAGAGGGGCAGAACCTTTTTCTTCGTGCTTTCAAACTGCTCAAACAAATTCTGCCATACGTCAACAACTATTGAGTTTAAGACGAGTGCCCGAAAATTATGCTAGCACGATCCGTTAATCCTCCAAAAGGATCCCATTGGAAAAGTTGTGGCTATCAAACTGGATAGAATCCTCCTTTGACAACATCTATCATAAAATATTTGGTTGAGTTCTCGGTGTTGAGGAATCATGAGCTTCCATAAAAAGCCTTTACAAACTCCCAGTCTGCCCAGTGTCAGCATTCTCATAATCATGATCATTCATATATCATGCATAAAAGGAAATTCAAATCATGCATAGCCGAAATGTACTTCGTGCTCATTTTGCATTGACCCAGGTCTTGTTGTCGATCCTAGATCCTTTGACCTCTAATTCCAGCTTGTCTTTGGTATCCCTAAACCAACATCCGGTTTTCACGGTCATTTTCAAGTCCAATTGTTGTTGGCAAAATCCGTTAAAGGGTGGTTGTAGTCCATTGCTTACGGTCAGAGTCCAATTGTTGTCATTCCAGTATCAGGTCATACATGAACCTGCTCTGAAGATTTGTTTTCCCTGTTGTTCAATACTATTCAGGTCATATATGAACCTGTTGTTGAGCCTTTTTATTCCGGGGTCAGGTCATACTTGAACTTGCTCTGAAGAGTTTTTCCAATTTCTGTTTAATACTATTCAGGTCATGTATGAACCTGTTGTTGAGCTTTTATTCCGGGGTCAGGTCATACTTGAACCTGCTCTGAAGAGTTTTTCCAATTTTTGTTCAATACTATTCAGGTCATGTATGAACCTGTTGTTGAGCTTTTATTCCGGGGTCAGGTCATACTTGAACCTGCTCTGAAGAGTTTTTCCAATTTTTGTTCAATACTATTCAGGTCATGTATGAACCTGTTGTTGAGCTTTTATTCCGGGGTCAGGTCATACTTGAACCTGCTCTGAAGAGTTTTTCCAATTTTTGTTCAATACTATTCAGGTCATGTATGAACCTGTTGTTGAGCTTTTATTCCGGGGTCAGGTCATACTTGAACTTGCTCTGAAGAGTTTTTCCAATTTTTGTTCAATACTATTCAGGTCATGTATGAACCTGTTGTTGAGCTTTTATTCCGGGGTCAGGTCATACTTGAACCTGCTCTGAAGATTTTTTCTCTATTTGTTCAATACTATTCAGGTCATGTATGAACCTGTTGTTGAGCTTTATTCCGGTGTCAGGTCATACATGAACCTGTTCTGAAGAGTTATTCTCCATGATTATTCCCCAGCATTGTCAGGTCATATATGAACCTGTTTTGTTGTGTCTGAACCTGTTATGCATTTTCTTCCTTATTCAGGTCTGGTAAGTCGTATGTGAACTTACTCCCTAAATCTCTTGTACTCTGAATGCTGCTTATCAAATTCCACTTAGATTACTCCCCAGTGTGTGTTTGACTCTCCAGCAAGATTTGTTTTCCCCAGCAAGTTGTTTTTTTTACCCCATTTGTCTGTCTCCCCATGGATCATCAGCATTCCCCACAGATTGGTCTGTCTAGTAGCATCTCCTGTCAAGGGTCCACCATATCCCTAGCAGATAAAAAATCACAAAAAAGAGAATCATGCATTCATGCATATCATATCATATCCCATCATATCATATCATATCATATCCCGTCATATCATATCATATCATATCCCGTCATATCATATCATATTCCGTCATATCATATCATATCATATCATATCATATCACATCATGTCATGGGGATTCAGGATCAAAATCCGGGTCTTCTTAGTATTTAACCATCTCCCACTATGATCATATGAAGAGTGTCCTGCTTCATATTCTCTAGTTGAAGATACTTAAATAGGGGCAACTGTCATACCCCGATTTTGGTCCTGAATTTTTTTCCATTTTTTTCATTTTTTGTTTGGCACTTGGCCTGAGGTTCATTTGCAAATCCTTTTTCATAAACGAAAGGTATCTTGTCTTAAGTGATACAAAACAATGTTTCGGCCACGATTGTTGAGTAGAGATAAATGACGCTTTTCCGAATGTAGATTTATAAATCCGTTCGATGTGTGGTATGCGTTCACTCCTCATCTGTTTTGGGTAAAACAATGTTTTCGTCGATTAATACAATATAGCTTTCGCTAAAATCGACCAACAAACAAACATTTTTCTACCCAGAACTACGTAAGCCTTGATTTCTCTTTTGAGATACGTAGGAGCAGGATTTTTAAATCTTGTCAGGCCCACTAATAAAAAAAACTTAGGTTTAGTCCTTCGTCAAAAAAATCCAAAAACATTTCTTCTCTCTTATATTCTTTCTTTTCCCACTTAATAAACTGAAAAGCCTAACATTTCAAACTAACACTAACGCACACAACTGACCTAATGGTTCCCGTTGAGTACAACGGACGTGAGGGGTGCTAATACCTTCCCCTTGCGTAATCGACTCCCGAACCCGGATATTGGTTGCGATGACCATATCTTATCCTTTCTTTGTCTTGGGTTTTATCGATATTTCCCCTTTCCTTTTTAGGAATAAATAAAGTTCGGTGGCGACTCTGTTCAGTCCATCATTGCGAGCGTGCGATCGCGCTTCGCTTTGAAGTCGTATCCCCATTTTTTTCGAGGTGCGACAGAATTGAATGGGGTTGTTAGTTCTTTTTGTCTTTTGAAATTAAAGTCAATATGGTTAAGTTTATTTAAAAGTTTGATTTAAGAAAATGTTTGAAAATTCATTGGTATAAGACCAAAGTTTCTAATCATTAAAACATGTCTAAGTTTGAAAGCACAAGCAAAGAAGGTTTTGAAAAGAGGGAGAGATTTTGAAATTAAAGAAGTGGGAGGAGATGAAGAGACTACGCTAGACAAAAATTAAGAGTTAAGAGTTGAAAAGATATGACCAACGGGATGCAGTCCACAAGACAAGAATGTCAGATAGAAACCCATTTCCTTTAGACTTTTGAGTAAGCAATAATCATAAGCAAACATCCAAGCAAATCATATGAAGACCAAGGCATCAAATAAAGATAGCCATAACATCCAAGCAAGCACTCCAATAGCGAGTAGTCTTCAATGTCTTCCTATGTATCAAATGAAAATATTTCTTGGCAGATCTCAGAAAAAATCACCAGTCATCAACAATAATAACAGTATAATAATCAAACACAGAGACAAAGTGACAGATGAACCAAAAGCACTCAAGGTTTGCATCAGATGAAAGGCACAATCAAGGATAGCTCAGTCTCAGATAGTGGTATTTGCCAAGTCCTCAAAGCATAGGAAGGTTGCCTATCCTAAGTCCAAAAGTTCATATCAAATCGAGCAGTCCACCAAGATATTTTTTAAGGTTTTTTATTGTTATTAGGTATTTTAAGGTCCTAAGACCACAAATAGAACAAAATCACAAGCACACAATATATACAATCACCAGATATGGCTCAAGTGAGCAAAGTGAAAATGAATGAAACATAAACATCTTGCATGAAATATAAATGGCAATGAATGATAAAGGTACTGAAATTTAAATTGCATTAAGTAACTGACTTAAAAATAAAATAATATTAATAAGAAGTTAGTCAATGTTAGTGAAAGATTTTTAGTTGTTTAAGTCATTCCTTGGAGAACACTCGACCAATTCACAAGTATGAATACATGAACCAAGACATCATCCATGAGAAGGACTCCAACTTGGATAAACCAACAATTATTCCACTGGCTCTCATGAATGGAAAAAAGGTCAAGTTTTCACACAATGCCATGAAGAACGAAAGACTTACAATCTCACTTACAAGAATGACATGCCTTTTGGGACAGATTTAACTCTATGTTAAGCAATCGTAATTGGACTTATGTAGAAGTCACAACTATTTGAGGTCGGGCAATAAATATATGAGTGTTAATGCATGTTAAAGACTTGGTACAAAGAACTAAACTCCTAAAACATACCACACACAAAAATAAAGTGGGCGAGACCTATCTCAGTCAAGCTCATTTTGATTCATCTGACACAAGGTCATTGATGAATCAACTAGCATTTGACTTGAAGAGAATTCATTGGTCAATGTGGGATTGGGGAAGAATAGGGATGAAGATGAAGAAGGAAGGGAAAATAGAAACCCAAATTGATCATAGGAGGAATTTTATCTGATCAATACTATCCATTCGTTTTGAGGGATGAAATGTACATTTCATCAACCCACTAAATCCAATAGTATTTATCAAATGGAAGTTCAAATCAACAAGATCAAGTCCAAACAGAGAGTCAAACATCCCAAAGTCAATCAAATGGTTCAACAATATTTCAAACAATTAAGCAATTAAAAATCAAATTAAAAATGAATTAAAATGCATTTTTAAATGGACAAAACCTCAAATCCCTTCAAATCACCGAATAAGTGGCCAAGGGATTTATCCTAGGTCAAACAAAGTCAAAGAACCTTAGACAGAAAAATTCATAATTTTTAGAAAGTCAGAAGTATTTTAAAATATTTAAAAACAAGCCCAAAATCAATTAATTTACAAAAAATATCAAAATTAATCCAAAAAATGATTTTAATTCAAAATATGGAAGAGGAAAATATTTAAATATTTTTGGTGAAAGTCCCATATTTTTTTGATTAAAAATGAATTTAATATGAATTAATCAAAATAAATGGATTAAATATAAAATCAGAAAATAAAATAAAATGAGAAAAAATAAGGGCCATCAGATTTCCCTCATTAATTGAGGTGGCAGATCTGATGGCCACGCGCGTGAAGCCTACCAAGGACCTTAGTCAACGCGTTGGAACATGAGTAATCAGAAGCAATAGATGAGATTAAAACATGGAGAGATGATCTGATGGATAGGACCTTGCCACCACACCACCGGAGCTAGGGCTCTGGTCATCTTCTCCGGTGGACCTCACCAGACTGGTCCCCCATCAACTTCCATAAAAATGAAAAGTGAGTATACTAATTTGAAGAGAAACTTACCACGAATCCAAATCAAACCTCAAAATTCTCCAATTCTAAGTATATTGAAACATACATGGAATTGAAAAATGAGGAGTATGCACTGAGTTGCTTCAATTTGACCTCAAAGCAACTCAATCTTATTGCCTATATTTGTAGGACTTTAGCCAACCAAAAACCAAGTGAAATAATGGAGAATCGAAGAAAAAAAGTTTCACAAAATTCATCTTCTGTTTGCAATAAGGAAGCTCGATCTTGATCTCAATTTGCTTGAGCTTGCTTCTACCAACTTGCAGGAAGTGATATTGATGATTAAAGGGTTTTGATTCTTGGAGTTTCAATTCCAAAACAGAATGAGAATTGAAACTCGATTTTAAGAAGAAATCCTCAAGCTTATCCTTTAATGGAGATTAGGGAACAAGCAGGTCAAGGCTTGGGCAAGAGGGATCCATTTCTGAGCTAAAGGGACATGTATATATAGCCATTCAATTGCTTTCCACGCCTTTTGAATTTTTGCCAAAAATAGTAATATGAGGTTGCATGCTTACATAAGCGTATGCTAGGCCCAAAGAATGATTGGAATTGGTCCAAAATTATGCACATGTGGTGCTGAAAGCAATTCATGAAGCCATGCAATGTGGAATGGAAATTGGTCATGAAAATCATCCAAATGGGGCCATGCATTGCACCGATGCGCAAGTCACTCAAAAATGATCCAAACGACATGATCTTGGACTCTTTGAAAAGGTAACATGAAGGGGATAAACTTTGTTTTTGAAACGTTTTCCATTTGGAGCTTGGATCATGATGAATTTTGAGATGGAAGTTGGAGAAATCAAACATAGTTGAAAATTTTCTAAGTATAAAGTCAAAGGATCACTTTTTCCACTTTGAATAACTTTTTCTATGAGCTTCAAATGAAAATGGTTCCTTATTAAAAATTATATCTATTTCATTCCTATTAAATTTGGTTTCAAATTGGACACCATTTGAATCTTTCATGAGGGAGTTATGGATTTTAGAAGTTGAGGGAAAATGTTTGTTCAATGGTAATGACCCAAAATGACCTATAATGTTTCCTCTTGGTACATGCACTTGCATGTAGATTTTGACATTTATAAAATAATAAAAGTTGGAGAACACATCTTGAAGTTGATCATGAAACTTGGATGACCTTCATATCATAAAAATTGAGCAAGTTATGGTTCTTGGAAGTTAACCTTCCATCTAGGGCGCAAACAAAATGACCTATAATCTTTCACCATAAAAAATGACTTTCCAAGAAACATTAACTCTTGATGCCAACATAAAAGTTGTTTGGAATGTAATAAATAGTAAATTTTATCTTGGAATAATTTTCATATGACAAAAATTGTAGGAGATAGGGTATATGGAACCCTAGATTTAACCAGTTGACTTTTCTGGTCAACCTGCTTGAACCAACTTGTAAACTTGAAGTTCCTTTGATGTTTGGGGCTCATGGAGGATCATATATGCTTACGATGATTTTAAATGGAGTATCCCTTGATATATTTTACCAAATGTTGAAGAAACTTGATGAGGAAGTCACACAAGATACCCAGATGAATTAGAGCTTCCAAGGCAAACAAGCTTCCAACTCTTGATGAATTCTTGATCAAAATGACAATTGAAGATCATGTGGATCCATGTATGATGCTTATAACCATTGTGAAGCTTTTCTTGATTGATCTCTTGCATTGGGGATCTTAAACCCTAGTTATGAACTTGGTAGGGCACAAATGGACACACACGCACCAACAAAAGAAACAAAGATATACATAGACATATCTTTGGCATTTTGGTTAGTAAACAAAAGAAAATAAAGTATGATACAATAAAAATTGCTTGGTGATCTCTCCCAATGAAAACCAAATGAATGAGGGTGAGGAGGATACCAAGGTGTGATCCCAAAGCCAAGGCAAATGATGGGATATCATGAGGGATATTAGGATCAAAATTGGGGTCTTACAATATGCTAGCTGAGGAAGTTAATGATTGGTGGATCAACACTCGTCAGGTGTTGGATAATGTAGCTGAAGTTATGGCTTGGTATGTGTTCAGCAGGGAATTTATGAGAAAATACTTTCTTGAGGATGTTCGTGGGAAGAAGGAGATCGAGTTTCTGGAGCTGAAGCATGGTAACTTGTTGGTTATTGAGTATGCTGCCAGATTTGTGGAACTTGCTAAGTTATACCCTTATTACAGTGAGGCGACTGCTGAGTTCTTAAAGTGTATCAAATTCAAGAAAGGTTTGCGTCCTGAGATTAAGCAGGAGATTGGATACCTACAGATCAGTAGGTTTCCAAAGTTGGTGAACAACTGTAGAATTTACAAGGATGATAGTGAGGCTCGGTCGGCTCCCTACAATGGGCTGAGCGAGAGAAGAGGGAAACATAATCTGAACCGTGGGAAGCCATATAGTGCTCCAGCTGATAAAGGTAAACAAAGAGATGCTTATGGTAAGAGGCCAAGTGGGGGAGGTGTTTCTACTCCTCTTAAGTGTTATAGGTGCAGTGAGTTGGGTCATCGTGTCAGTGAATGTAAGAGTGATGTGAAGAAGTGTTACAAGTGTGGGAAGTCAGGATATTTGGTTGCTGGTTGCAAAGAGAATATGGTGACTTGCTACAACTGTGGTGAACCAAGACATATAAGCACTCATTGACCTAAGCCTAAGCAAGCTTCAACTGGAGGAAAGGTGTTCCCTCTGACAGGGACTCAGACTTCTAGTGATGATAGGTCGATCAGAGGTATATGTTATATTAATAATACATCTTTGATTGTTATTATTGATATTGGTGATACTCATTCTTTTATTGTTGTTAACTGTGTGAAAAGGCTAGGCCTTGATATTGGTGATACTCATTCTTTTATTGTTATGTTACTAATTCTTTTATTGTTTTTAACTGAGTGGAGAAATGGTTATCGAAACTCCTATTAAGGGTTCAGTGACTACTACTTCAGTTTGTTTGAATTGTCCTTTGTTGATCTTTGATAAAGATTTTAGCGTTGATCTTATTTGCTTGCCATTTGAAAATCTTGATGTGATACTGTGGATGAACTGATTGGAGTTCAATCATGTTTATATTAATTGTTATAACAAGTCGATGTGGTTTCTTACTCCTGGTGTGGAGGAAGAAGTTGGTTTCTTGTCTACTAGAGAGTTGAAGAAGCTTTTGGAAGAGGAAGCTAAAGTGTTTGCGCTGTTCGCGACATTATCTGTTATGAGTCAGGCGGTGATTGATGAATTGCAGGTAGTGCAAGATTTTTCAGAGGTGTTTCTAGATGATATTTCAGATGTACCATCAGAGAGAGAGAGGTGAAGTTTTCTATTGATCTTGTCCCTGGTACTAGACCTATTTCTATAGCACCATACAGGATGTCTGCATAGAAGTTAGCAGAGATGAAGAAATAATTAGAAGACCTATTAGCAAAGATATTTGTGAGACCAAGTGTGTCGCCTTGGGGAGCTCCGGTGTTGTTGGTAAAAAAGAAAGATGGTTGCATGAGGTTGTGTGTGTGAATTACCGACAATTGTATAAAGTGACAATTAAGAACAAGTATCCACTTTCGAGAATATATGAGTTGATGGATAAGTTGGTGGGTGCAAATGTGTTTAGCAAAGTTGATTTGAGGTTAGGTTACCACCAGATGAAAGTGAAGGATGAAGATGTACATAAGACGATGTTTAGAACTCGGTATGGACACTATGAGTAATTGGTAATGTCGTTCGTTGTTTCTAATGCACCTGAAGTATTTATGGAGTACATGAATCGTATCTTTCATACTTACTTGGATCGTTTTGTTGTGGTATTTATTGATGACATTCTGATATATTCTAAATCAGAAGAAGAACATGTTGAGCATTTGCGAGTTGCATTGCAAGTGTTAAAGGAGAAAAAGCTTTATGCTAAGTTGTCGAAGTGTGAATTCTGGTTGAAAGAGGTTACCTTTCTTAGTCATGTTATTTCAGGCGGTGGTATTGTTGTGGGTCCATCCAAGGTAGATGCAGTATTACAATGGGAGGCTCCGAAGCCGGTGACAAAGATTAGAAGCTTTTTGGGCTTGGCTGGTTATTACCGCATGTTTATTGAAGGATTTTCCAAGTTCGAACTCCCGTTAACTCAGTTGACCTACAAAGGTAAACTATTTGTGTGGGACGTTCATTATGAGAACAGTTTCGTAGAGCTAAAGAAAAGGTTGACTACAGCTTCAGTTTTAATTTTACCTGAACCGAATGAACCGTTTGTGGTGTATTGCGATGCATCGTTGATGTGTTTAGGTGGTGTGCTAATGCAGGATGGCAAGGTTGTGGCTTATGCTTCACGGTATTTAAGGATACACAAGAGAAACTATCCTACTGATGATTTGGAGTTGGATGCAGTGGTGTTCATGTTGAAAATTTGGAGGCATTATCTCTATGGTTCCAAACTTGAAGTGTTTAGTGATCATAAGAGTTTGAAATACTTGTTTGATCAAAAGGAGTTGAATATGAGGCCTCACAAATGGTTGGAATTATTAAAGGATTGTGACTTTGACTTGAATTATCATCTTGGTAAGGAGAATGTCGTGGTTGATGCTTTAAGTCGGAAGTTTTTGCCTATATTTGCTATGATGGTTAGAGAGTTGGAAATGATTGAACAGTTAAGAGACATGAGTTTGGTCTGTGAGATAACACCCCGGAGTGTGATGTTGGGTATGTTAGAGATCAACAATGATTTTCTTAATAATATTAAAGAGAGTCAGAAGTTGGATGTGAAGTTGGTGGACTTGATGGTTGGAAGTAATCAGACTGAAAGCAATGATTTCAAGGTGGATGAATAAGGTGTGTTGAGATTTAGAGACATAATTCGTATTCCTGATGAAGCTGAGTTGAAAAAGATGATTTTGGAAGAAATTCATCGAAGTAGCTTGAGTATTCATCCAGGAGTTACTAAGATGATTCAGGATCTGAAGAAGATCTTTTGGTGGCCTAGAATGAAACGAGATGTGGCTCAATTTGTTTATGCTTGTTCGACTTGTCAGAAGTCAAAGGTTGAACATCAGAAACCTGGAGGATTGATGCAATCATTGGATATTCGAGAATAGAAGTGGGATAACATTTATATGGATTTTGTGACGGGGTTGGCAAATACTCCGAGAGGGCATGATGCCATTTGGGTAATTATTGATAGACTGACGAAGTCGGTCCATTTTATTTCGATGAACATCAGTTTTCCTATGCAAAAGTTGGCGGAGATATATATCCGTGTGATTGTGAAGTTGCATGGAGTTGCGTTGAGTATTGTGTCGGATAGAGATCTGAGGTTCACTTATAGATTTTGGGAGAGTTTGCAAGAAGCTTTAGGTTTGAAGGTGAGGTTGAGTTCATCTTATCATCCGCAGACCGGTGGCCAGACAAAGAGGATCATTCAGTCATTAGAGGACTTGTTGAGAGCTTGTGTTCTTGAGAAAAGAGGTGCTTGGGATGGTGATTTGTTGTTGATCGAGTTCACATATAATAATAGTTTCCGTTCTAGTATTGGAATGGAACCTTTTGAAGCTTTGTTTGGTCAAAGGTGCAGAACACCTTTGTCTTGGCATGAATCTGGTGAGAGTGTAGTGCTTGGACCTGAGATTGTCCAACATACTACTGAAAAGGTGAAACTGATTTGGGAGAAGATGAAAGCTTCACAGAGTAGGCAGAAAAACTACCATGATATGGGGAGAAAGGATCTTGAATTTCAAGAGGGAGACCATGTATTCTTGAGAGTCACTTCAGTGACCGGTGTAGGACGTGCTTTGAAGTCGAGGAAGCTTACTCCTCAGTTTATTGGTACGTATCAGATATCCAGGGGAGTTGGACCTGTTTCTTATAGAGTGGCGTTGCCACCGAATTTGTCAAATTTACATGATGTGTTCCATGTTTCACAACTTCGGAAGTATGTTCCGGATATGTCGCATGTGATTCCGATGGATGATTTTTAGGTGAGTGATAACCTTATAGTTGAGGCTCTACCTATAAGGATCGATGATTGAGAACTAAAATAGTTGACAGGCAAGGAGATTTCTCTTGTGAAGGTAGTGTGGGGAGGCGTTGCCGGAGGAAGTATGACTTGGGAATTAGAAAACAGGATGCGAGAGTCGTATCCGGAGTTATTCGCATCAGGTGATTTTCGAGGGCGAAAATGTTCTAAGTGGGGGAGTTGTAATGCCCCAATTTTATTTAAATTATTTTCTATAATTTAATTATGTGATAGTTGTATTTGTGTTGTGTTGATTGGTGTTTTGATGTGTTGTGTACCCTTGGTGTGGGGTAGTTGCCTTAGAAATTAAGGTGTTAAGAGTGTGTGAGCAAAAGTGTAGAAAATATGGTGTGGTGAGTAAAACTAATTAATCATATTAGTTATTATTTATTTAATTAATTAATACTATATGAATATTAATTTAATTATTTAATTTGAGTGAATTATTACTATTATTATTATTAAGAAAATAGTGATAATATAATAAGTTAATAAAATAATAGGAATTAAAATAAAAAGAATAGAAAAAGGGATTTGAGATAGACTCGGTAACGTAACTTTTAGGATAAAAGAGGAGAAACAAAGAAAGAGAGAAGAAGAGGCTAGGGATCAAGGAGAGATTCACCATTGTTGAAGGTTAAAGAATCGATTGCTAGGAAATCCAAGGTAAGGGTGGAGTTCTGATTATCTAAGGGTTAACATTATGATGGTGGGTAGATTATGCTATGTAGGTTTTGTGTTTTTCTTCTCTATGCTCATGACCAATGTGATATTTTTCAAATTATTAAATTGTGTGTATGATGATGTTGGGAATGATGTGGAATGATGAATTTTTGATGCTAGAGTCATGAAATTTGATTGGATTGTGTGATGTAAATGTTGTGTGAATTGATGTAGTTTCAGGTCAGAGTCGGAACGAGGTTATGAATGTTTTCTGGGTAAATAAGTTGGGGTTTTGAACTTTTGAAAAATTATTTGTGTTAAAATGTAGTATAAACAATTTGGGAGAAAAATGAGATTTTGGGATGAATTTCATTTTGGAAAAGTTGTAGAAAAGTGCTTCTGCAACAATATAATCGGTTACCAAAATTGGAGTAACCGGTTACACTGCTTAAAAACAACGTTTCTAGTCAAAATTTGAGGGGTGTAACTGGTTACTGGTTTTTGAGTAATCGGTTACCCTGTGTAACAAAGGCCATGTAGGGGATGGAATCAGGGGGTGTAACCGATTACTAGTTTTTGGGTAATCGATTACTATGTGTGTGTTGGCAGTAGGTTGCACTACTGGGTGTAGTGTAATCAATTACTGGTTTTGGGGTAACCGGTTACACTAGAAGCAACTTCTTAAAAACTATAAAAAAAAATCATAACTTTTGTTCCAAGTGTCCGATTCAAGTACCACTCAAAGCGTCGGAAAGCTGAGAGCGTATAGTTTCATTTAAAATTAGTTTCAGTAACTGAAAATGAATATTTTTCTGTGTGATGGTGTTGATATGCATTGTACTATTTATGTGGTGGTGTGACATAATCTTAAATGCATTGTTGTTGCTTATTACGTTGTATGTTGATGTTGTTGAGCCGTATAACATGTGTTTGATGCATGATGGCCAATATTGGCGGTATACATTGACTATGGAGGTGGGTCATTGTGCATGATATTGTTGTTGCATGTATTGTATGTTGCATGCATTCATGTTGTTGGATAAATGGTCAGTTGTTGGTGAACCTCAAATCCCATTGTGTGGATTGGGCCGATAGATGATTTTGGAAATGATGGAATCAGTGAGACATTGTCAAAAGTGATGGTAACAGATTGATGACTTTGATCCTAAGAGGTGAGGATCAAAGTGGTGAACCTGAGTGTTCACGTATTGGTACCACATGCATTAAGTCGAGTTGTTGAGTCTTATTGCATTGTATACTGGTTGAATTTGATATCGTATGGATGATTGATTATGTTGTTATGGTGTTTGACGGTTGTTATGTTACTATTATGTCGTGAATAGATGTTGTATGGATTTATGTGGAATTGTATTGTGGAATGGGTGATGTGCATGTGATAATTGTTGATTGTAATTTTAAGTGTCGGGTTTTTGTTATCGTATCCACAGGGATTGTAAGATATCACCGCCTTTCGATGGTTGTATTAATTCTTAACTTAAGGTAACAATAGGGTTTTGGTGTTTGTCACGGTGTCTTGCATAAAATGTAATAAAATGCGGTAAAAGTTTTGGTTTGAATATTTGAGAAATATTGTCAAAGTTAGGGTTCAACGATCACTTTGCATGTATTTGTTCGGTCAACAATCTTATAAACTCCTTTAGATGATAAATTATTTCACAAAGTCCTCCCAATGTGTTTCTCTCGAACACACATTGTGAGTTTTCCCATTTTGATCCATTGTTTATCTCTAACACAATCTATCAAAATGACAACTTTTTGGTTCAACCTTATGGTGAACAAAATCATTCATTACTATCTCTAGCTAACAAACAAGATTGGATGAAAACCTAGGTTAAGAGTTGGTAAACATCTCTCGATCATAAACCAACACAAAGAGTTTTGAATAAGAACAAAGTTTTCATCATAGATTCACCATTAAAGAGTTTACAAATGAAGATCCTTACATTTACACACAAAGCTAATGATCATCTACATCTAACCTTGACAAATGGAGGACTTAGCTACTCATTTTCATGGTAGCTTGGTCGGCAAGTTTCGGAAGAAGGTTGATCAACATCCAAGTCGAATAATCAAGATTGGATGGGAATCCACCTTCTTTTTGTGAAAGATGGTTAAGAGATGAAGAGAAATGGTTTTTAGGTCACAAAAGATCCTTGGAACAATGCTGTAAAAATATCTGGAAAAAGTACAAAAGTATGGAAAAACAAGGTATCGCTCTCAAAAGTGGCACTTGCTACTTATAGAGCAGCTACTGGGCTGTCATGTTCGCTAGGCGAGCAGACTGCTTCGCCTAGCGAACCCCTAAATTAGGCACCTGAGGCACCTGCGCCCAGAGAAACAGTCTTTCCTAGACTGTCATGTTCGCCTAGCGAACAAAACCTTCGCCTAGCGAAGGGCACGCTTCAACCTTCGCTCCAGCGAGGTTGAGAGGTTTTGCTACTGGAATCCTCGCTGGGAGCTCGCTAATGGCTCGCCTAGCGAGTGAGTGCTGGCTGCGCTTTTCACCAAGTCTGGACGTGTTCGCCACACTCCTCGCTGGAAGCTCGCCTAGCGAGTGTGGTGATGTTTGCCTCTGTTAAACACTGGAGCATTTCGCTGCACGCTCGCTGCACGCTCGCCTAGCGAGTCCTTCGCCACAGCCCTCGCCTAGCGAGGAAGCTGATGAATGCTTATTTCATTTGATCCCTTTGCCACATTTCTTGTGTCTTCATTTTCTATTATTTCATGCCTACTTCCTGCACAATAACACACAAATCAAAGGTACCAAGATAGATTATCATTGTATTGCATTTCATCTGAAACAAAGGTGGTTTCGACATTTTAGCAAGGAAATGGAGTGAAAGATACCCATATTAGATAGCTCAAATAAGCACTTTTGGGTATCTAACAACTCTCCCCAACTAGATTCTTGCTTGTCCTCAAGCAAAGTATGCCTCTTGAAGGACAAGAGGATTTGCTTTAAGAAAATGGTTTCTCCGAAGTTGGATAAAACGGCTCAAACACAAGCGAATCAGCATATACAAGTTTCCAACGGTTCGAATAAAATAATACACAAGAACTAAAACTTAATAGCAATGCGAAATATTTATCTATCTACAACAATATTATTCTGAATGAATCACCCTATCTCTCCTCTTCGAATAAGGAATGAAGAAATTACGCGTTTGCAACCGCGGGAATAATCTCACTCTCTAACAAATAATGAAGAAATCAATTCGATTCATACAATGTCTAACAATTATAAATGGTAATGTGGAAGCACGAAGATCACTAAGGGCTTTTCGGTTGAAGCTTGGTTAGGTTAACAAACAAGGGTCATTTCTAAGGCCATTGAAAACGAAATTGCCGATGCAAAAGAGACATTCACTGTACATTATTCACACATCTCGACTTCGTTCCATTTGTTTCTTATTTGAAACCTTCACAACTCTTATTTCACAACTCAATTTTTATTTTTCACTATTTTTCTTCCAAGCAAGCACTCATTTTCATTCTTTCTATTTTTGTTCTTTTCTTTCACATCATATTTACAAAACAGATGTTTCTTTTCTATATTTTTATTTTCAATGCTTGCTCGGTTTTTTTTTTTTTTTTTTAAGAGTTGTGGTACTTACCGATTCTCCCCAACTTATTTCTTACTCACCCTAAGTGAATGCTCTTAACTTTTTACGGCAAAAGAACAATAATCAAGATTTTCCGGGTTGTAAAAAAAAGATTTTTGAAATCTCGCTTTATTTCAAGCTGAGATTCAACTGTTTAAGCTCAAAGGGGTTAACGAATACTCTCTCTGCTCACAGGTAAGTTGTTTTTGGATGTAGTTGTGCTCGATAGAAAACAAGTGCCTCGATCATTTCTAATTGCTTCCACATATTCACAATAATAAAAGACAAAGCATGAATCAAATGAATCAACAAAACTTATTAGAATCCAGCATTTAAGTGTACAATGGAGGTTTCCTCACAATTTGTGGTTTTAAGTTCTAGATGAAACATTCATTCAATTATGTTGCAAAAAGACAATATTCAATTTACCAAAAAGAGTAAAGTTCTTAATGCATTCTAAAATTCTAGCCGAAGGTAACCATGTACCTTAGCCTCATTCACTTGTTTATTCTTATCATTGCCATCCAAGCTCGGATGCACCTTCATTGGGTACTTCTTTGAGGAGCAACCAATCTAGAAGGTTTGCCACTCAACCAACCAAAAATTTATTAAACAAACAAAATTCAAAACATAAATAATAATAATACTTCAAAATATAAAATTGTTCATGGGGGAGAAAACACCCCAAAAGTACAAAACCAAAGTCAAAATACAGAATCCGAAAATACAATAGAAATAAACATAACAATAAAAATAAAAACTTAGCCCTCCAAAGGCTCAGAACCCTCCTCACTACCGGCTTCAGAACCGGTAGCCTCCTCATCATCATCATCAGCTGCAGCACCCGAAGACGCACCAGCGCCCGCCCCCTCACCATACACAGGCCTGTCCACAGGCCAGTTAGCGTTAAGCAGAAACTGCTCACGCGTCATCAATGCATGAGCACCACTTCCCTGCAGCTGTAACCGCTGCATAGAATCGTGCATATCTATCATGGCACACTGCGTAGCCGCCATCCAGTCCCAGTTGTAATCACAGACAGCTTGCAGGTAAGGATCTGGTCCAGGAGTAGAAGTACCAGGACCATCAGAAGCTCGGGTACTCTCTGCAGCTACACTGCCTCTAACATTCTTCGCCCTGCAATACTTGGCCACATACCTGTCATCAATGGGCGACGGGATCCTTACCTGACCCCTTGAGGGTAGTCTCACCCTCACCTGAATGCACAAACTCATGATTAAGCAGGGAAAAGCCAGGGGACAATTCACACGAGCCCCCGACTTTAGCCCGCTTTCAATCACGGACTTAAGCTCATAAGCGATAATCCTCGCCACATCGATCTGGACGTTAGTGAGGATAGAGTGTACCAAGTGTGCCATTGGGATCGGCACTGTAGAAGTGTGGGACTTTGGTTGGATGTTTGTCAGAACCAATAGCAGGATCAGCTGAGCCAAGGGAGTCATGTCCTCCCTGTGATATCTCATAGGAACCCCAGATGGGTTCAGCTCAACTGATTTGCCTCTTAACAGCAGGGCAGCAGAGATCGCATCAATATCCCGGTGAAGCCGCAAGTCTGTATGTTAGGTGTCTCTCTCCCCAGCTCCCAGCTGGAGCGATTCACCTAGCACTCGGTTAATGGCATCCCGATCAAACGCAACGGGACGGCCGGCCACTCGAGATGTCCAAGTAAACGGCTCGTCATCATCCGGTAGTGCGTTCGCATAGAACTCACGTACCGTTGCGATATCATAGTGCTCGAGGGGATTAATCAACCGATCCCATTTTCTTGTGTCAATCAACCCGGCAAAAGTTATGTTCGTGCCTTGAGGGTTGATGATGAATCTCTTCTCCGGTAGAATTTTTCGCTTCTCCAGAGCAACGTATCTTGCCGCTTGCTTCGGCCCGACAAATTTGTCGGTATCAAATTGGATCGTTACTGGACGGGAAGTGCTCGCTCCCTTTCTCTTCTTTGAAGCGCCGGATCTAGATTCCATCTGCAAAATCATAAAGAGGAAGCAACATACACAAAACAGATTAGACAACAAAACCAGAATTCAAAGAACTGTCATGCTCGCTGCTGCTTCGCCTAGCGAAGTTGCAGCGAATGCTCACCTCTGGTTCGCCTAGCGAGTGCTAGCGAACCTTACGGGTTTTTGGGTTCTGCAGCATTTTCAGAGAAATCTTCCCAAAACCCACATTCTAGTGGTTTCAATTTCAGAACCTAATGATCTATCAATTAAAGAAACGTTCTATGCTATTGGTAATTACAGATTCACATGCAAACCTAAAATTCCCAATTGCAAAACCTAAAATCCCACATGCAAAACTAAAATTCCCAATGCAAACCTAAGGTTTCCCATACCAACAACTTCATCCTAAATGACATTCAAATCAGAAATAAACAGAGCTCAAACATACAGAAATTGTATTAGGGCAAACCTTAGTTAAACGGATTGATTGAAATGTGAAGTGGAGTAAGGTTTGCAATCTTCCAATTAGGGTTTGAGTGTTTGTGAGAGAGATGAAAATGAGAGAGTGTGGAGAGTACTCGGTTAAATTGCCTCAGCAGAGTTGCAAAAACAGAAAAGTTGTGTTTGGGCCAAAATGAGTGGCCTGCTGAGATTTTAAATAAGTGCTGTCACGCAGCGCTCGCTGCTGCTTCGCCTAGCGAGCAGCTAGCGAATCAGCTCGCTACTGCCTCGCCTAGCAAGCATCAAGCGAGCATGACAACAATTGCCTTTTCAAAGGCAGCATTACAGGTACATTCAGCATGGTTCTAACATTTGGAAACCCACTACAACAGAACAGGAAAACAGTAAATACTTACAATGTTGGGGTGCCTCCCAACAAGCGCTTGTTTAACGTCGGCTAAGCTCGACGGTGCGATGCTCACAGAGGAGCATCCAAAGGAATTGCACAGCTCTCGCGATCCACATGACCGCCGAGATAAACTTTCAAACGTTGGCCATTCACGGTCCAACTATCCTTCTTTTCTAGGTCCTCAATGACAATAGCGCCGTACTCCTTAACTTCTTTGACCCGAAATGGCCCGGACCATTTTGATTTCAACTTTCCAGGGAATAACTTCAACCTGGAATTGAACAAGAGGACTAATTGTCCGGGCACAAATTCTTTTTTTCGGAGCTTTTTGTCATGGTATTTCTTTACCTTCTCTTTGTACAACCAGCTTGAGTGGTATGCGGCATTGCGCATCTCTTCCAACTCAAGTAGTTGCACCTTCCTTTTCTCACCGGCCAAATCATTTTCAAAATTTAAGAATTTTAGAGCCCACAAGGCTTTGTGCTCCAATTCAACCGGCAAATGGCAAGTTTTACCAAACACCAATTGAAATGGAGTTAGGCCAATTGGAGCTTTGAAGGCGGTACGGTATGCCCATAACACTTCATCCAATTTTTGGGACCACTCTTTTTTCGAATTTGACACAGTTTTTTCGAGGATTCTCTTAATCTCACGATTAGAGACCTCGGCTTGCCCATTAGCCTGTGGGTGATACGGAGTTGTCACCCTATGTGATACACCGTAATGTTTTAAAATGCTTTCCAACGGTGCATTACAAAAGTGTGACCCTCCGTCACTTATCAACACTCGGGGGGTTCCGAAACGGGAAAATATGTTTTTCTTCAAAAAATTTATCACCGTTTTCGCATCCGCCCGAGGTGAGGCAATCGCCTCAACCCACTTAGAAACGCAATCAACTGCGACAAGCATATACTCGTTCCCATAAGAGGGCGGGAATGGTCCTACAAAATTGATGCCCCAACAATCAAATACTTCGACCTCTTGGATGTTTTGGAGAGGCATCTCGTCTCTCTTACCAATCCCACCGCTTCTTTGGCAACTATCACAACTTTGCGCATGGGTATGTGCGTCTTTGAAAATAGTGGGCCAATAAAATCCCGATTGAAGGATTTTAGTGGCAGTTCTCACCCCATTATAGTGTCCGCCGTAAGGCGAGTTGTGACAATGCCAAAGGATGCTCTGCGCTTCATCGCCAGTAACGCATCTCCTTAATAGGTTATCACTATCCAACTTAAACAAGTACGGGTCATCCCAAACATAATACTTGGCATCCGAAAGAAACTTCCTTTTTTGGTTCGAAGTTAGGTCGGGAGGCACAAAACCACTAGCCTTGTGGTTCGCAAAGTCTGCAAACCACGGCCTAACTTGAACTTTAAACAGTTTTTCATCAGGAAATTCTTCCCGGATTTCCTTCTCTGACGCTGTAACCTCCACATTCACTAAGCGGGATAAATGATCCGCCACCAAATTTTCCGATCCCTTCTTGTCTTTAATTTCCACATCAAATTCTTGTAACAAGAGGATCCAACGGATGAGCCTTTGCTTCGAATCCGATTTGGTGAGCAGATATTTAATCGCCGCGTGGTCGGTATACACTATGACTTTAGACCCTATAAGATAAGACCTAAACTTTTCTAGCGCGTACACTATTGCAAGTAGTTCTTTCTCCGTGGTGGCATAGTTTATTTGAGCCTCGTTAAGAACCTTACTTGCATAATGTATCGCATGAAATTTTTTATCTTTTCTTTGGCCAAGTACCGCTCCAACTGCGTAGTCGCTCGCATCACACATTAGTTCAAAATTTTCATTCCAATTGGGAGCGACTATAATTGGAGCGGTAACCAATTTTTCTTTTAAAGTCTCAAAAGCTTGCAAACAATCATCGGTTAAGAGAAATACCTGGTCCTTGGCTAGCAAATTGCTCAAAGGCTTAGCCACCTTTGAGAAGTCCTTGATAAAGCGCCGATAGAACCCGGCGTGCCCCAAAAAGCTTCGGATGCCCTTCACATTCACTGGAGGAGGTAACTTTTCTATCACTTCAACCTTAGCTCTATCCACTTCAAGCCCCCTTGAAGAGACTTTGTGGCCAAGCACGATCCCCTCGGTCACCATGAAGTGACACTTCTCCCAATTAAGCACCAGATTGGTCTTCACACATCTTTCCAACACCGTTTTCAAGTTTGCCAAGCATAGACTAAAAGACCCACCAAATACCGAGAAGTCATCCATGAAGACTTCCATTGTTTTCTCTATCAGATCGGCAAAAATGGCTTGCACACATCGTTGGAAAGTCGCCGGTGCATTGCACAACCCAAAGAGCATTTTTCGGTACGCGAAAACTCCAAACGGACATGTGAAAGCCGTCTTTTCATGATCGGCCGGGTCAACCGCAATTTGGTTATACCCGGAATAGCCATCCAAGAAACAATAGTATTGTTGGCCCGAGAGTCTTTCGAGCATTTGATCCATGAACGGGAGTGGAAAATGGTCCTTTCGAGTTGCGGTATTCAACCGCCTATAATCTATACACATTCGCCACCCCGTTGCAACTTTAGTAGGGATCAATTCATCCTTGTCATTCCGGATCACGGTAATTCCACCTTTCTTCGGAACCACATGCACGGGACTAACCCATGGACTATCCGAGATCGGGTAAATCATTCCCGCATCCAACAGCTTTACAACTTCCTTTCGAACAACCTCCTTCATGGTAGGATTTAAGCGGCGTTGAGGTTGAGCTACCGGCTTAAAATCCTCTTCCATCAAGATCTTGTGCATGCAATAGGAAGGGCTAATTCCTTTTAGATCGGAAAGAGTCCAACCCATGGCTTCTTGATTTTTCTTTAGCACATGGATCAAGCGGGCTTCTTCATCATTTGTCAAAAGGTTGCTTATGATGACCGGCTTTGCTTCGGTCTCATCTAGGAATACATACTTCAAAGTAGAAGGTAGTATTTTCAATTCAATAGGCGCTTTTTCGTCTATAACCTCCTTCTTCAAGTCTTCTTCCTTAACTTCCCACGGTTGTAGTTCTTCTAAACTATCAAGTTCCTTTAAGCATTCCTCAAGAGCTTGCTCTTCTTCAACGGTGAAAACCTCCAATGAGTCGTCAAGAGCTAACTCCATAGGAGATATCTCGTGAATATGCTTAGAAACCTCCAAAACTGCTTCTTCAATCACATCGATGCGAAAGCTATCATTTCTATCTTTTGAATGCTTCATTGCTTCGAATAGATCGAATGTTACTTCCTCATTTTGGACTCTCACCTTCATTAAACCGTCATCAACATCTATCATCATTCGCGCGGTTTTCATGAACGGTCGGCCCAAGATGAGCGGAGCATCATCATCTTCTTCCATGTCAATAACAATAAAATCGACCGGGAAAAAGAATTTGTCGACTTTAACCAAAACATCTTGGGCTACGCCATGAGGATGGGTTGTCGACTTATCCGCCAATTGCAACGTCATTCGGATGGACTTAATTTCGATGTTGCCAAGCCTCTTTATAATAGACAAAGGTATAAGATTAATGCTTGACCCCAAGTCAATTAGTCCTTTCCCGACATAGATATCTCCAATTTTAACTGGCAAAGTAACTCTTCCCGGATCAACCTCTTTTTTTGGAAGCGTCCTTTGAATAATGGCACTACAGCTCGCATCAAGGACGATGGTCTCCGGTTCCGTATACCTCCGCTTATTTGTAAGTATGTCCTTCATGAACTTGGCATACTTGGGCATTTGCTCCAAGGCTTCGGCAAACGGAATGTTTATTTGTAATTGTTTAAAAATATCCATGAACCGGGCGTAATGCCGTTCATTCTCCCTTTTGGACGGGGCATGAGGATAAGGGAGGTTTTGGATTGGAGTAGTGCTCACTACCTCCTTTCCCTTTGCAACTCTAGAACTCCTCCATCTAGGCTTTTTCACTTCCTCCCCCTTTACTTCATCACTCGTATTTTTCTCAATCTCCACACTTTTTTTCTTTTCAACTTCACCATTCTTTTCGTTATTTTCAACTTCTTCCTCCTCATTCCACTCCCCCACTTCACCATCATTATTTTCCTCCACTATTTCCTCCTCATTTTCTTTCTTTTTCTCTTTTTGTTCACTCTCAACTCTTTTGTTATTCTCACTCATCAACTCCTTCCCACTTCTCATCATGATCGCCTTACAATGCTCCTTAGGATTTGTTTGCGTATTTGCCGAAAAGGAAGGACCGGTTTGTTGTTCCGCGAGTTGCTTAGCAAGTTGCCCAACTTGAGTCTCGAGATTTTTTATGGCCGCGTCATTGCTCTTTTGGTTAGCCATTGACATTTGCATGAATTGCGTCAATATCTCTTCCAACTTAGAAGTTACGACCGGCGGTTGTTGAGATTGATAAGGATTTTGGGGAGGGTTTTGACGGCTAGAAGAACCACCTCCATAACCTTGGTTATGGTAATAGTTACTCCTAGGTTGGAACCCTTGGTTCCCTTGGAAATGTTGTTGATTTTGAGGGTGTGGTTGATAAGGTTGTTGTTGTTGTTGTGGTCTCGGTTGGTAGTCCCTTTGGTTTGCCATGTAGTTTACATCTTCGAACCCCGGAGGTGGACAGAATCCGGTGTCATGCTCACCTTTGCAAAGTTCACAACAAGCTATTTGTTTAGCTTTAGAAGGTTCTCTCAACTCTTTTATTTGCTGCGTTAAGAGTTCCACTTGTTGTGAGATGAGCTTGTTTTGGGCAAGGATGGCATCGTTCGTCCCTAGTTCAAGCACTCCCGGCTTTTTCAAAGAGTTGCCTCGACTTTGACTCTGAAGATCATTTAGAGCCATTCGATTTATGATATTTGTAGCTTCTTCGGCACTTTTAGACAATAAAGAGCCACCCGAGGTAGCATCCAACAACGTCTTGCAATTTGGTTGAAGTCCATTTTTGAAAATATGGATTTGAGTCATCTCATCAAATCCATGCCCTTTACACTTCCGCAACATGGATTTGAATCTTTCCCACGCTTCATTTAAGGATTCATTGATTCCTTGTGCAAACACCGAGATGGCCGTATTGGATTCCATGAACCGGTTATGGGAGAAGAATCTTTCGATGAATTTCTCTTCTAACACGTTCCAGTCTGTCATGACGGCTGGTGTTTGGTCTAAGTACCAATCTTTTGCTTTGCCGAGCAAAGCGTGGGGAAATAATCTTCTGAATAATGGGAGCTCCTGAGCCTGATCCACTCTGGCCGCCAATGTTATCTCATAAAATTTTGTGAGAAAAGCAAAGGGATCTTCATGGTCCATTCCGGTGAATAGACTTCCATATAATAAATTGAGAGTTCCCGTTTTCATCTCAGCTTGCCTTCCCGTGTGGTTGGCAAACTGAGCGGTGTTTCTTGGACTGTTTATGCATGGAGTAGAAATAGGCGGTAGTGGTGGTGGCTCCATGTTAGGTATGAATGGTGGTGGATTTGTGGTAGAAGAACTTTCTCCTTGCTCTTGACATTGTCTAGCCTGTTGCCTCCTACGTCTCGTTTTGCTATTGAGCCTCCTTGCGATTCTCTCGATCTCAGGATCAAAAAGAAGTTCGTCCACAGGGATTTGCCCTCGCATAAAACGTAAGCTACACACTAAACCAAACAGATTACAAGCACAAGTCAAAAATTCGAAAGCTAAAAATTAAGCAACCATTGCGATGCTCGCAATATCAATTTACAATCCCCGGCAACGGCGCCATTTTGTTGATTATAATTTTAAGTGTCGGGTTTTTGTTATCGTATCCATAGGGATTGTAAGATATCACCGCCTTTCGATGGTTGTATTAATTCTTAACTTAAGGTAACAATAGGGTTTTGGTGTTTGTCACGGTGTCTTGCATAAAATGTAATAAAATGCGGTAAAAGTTTTGGTTTGAATATTTGAGAAATATTGTCAAAGTTAGGGTTCAACGATCACTTTGCATGTATTTGTTCGGTCAACAATCTTATAAACTCCTTTAGATGATAAATTATTTCACAAAGTCCTCCCAATGTGTTTCTCTCGAACACACATTGTGAGTTTTCCCATTTTGATCCATTGTTTATCTCTAACACAATCTATCAAAATGACAACTTTTTGGTTCAACCTTATGGTGAACAAAATCATTCATTACTATCTCTAGCTAACAAACAAGATTGGATGAAAACCTAGGTTAAGAGTTGGTAAACATCTCTCGATCATAAACCAACACAAAGAGTTTTGAATAAGAACAAAGTTTTCATCATAGATTCACCATTAAAGAGTTTACAAATGAAGATCCTTACATTTACACACAAAGCTAATGATCATCTACATCTAACCTTGACAAATGGAGGACTTAGCTACTCATTTTCATGGTAGCTTGGTCGGCAAGTTTCGGAAGAAGGTTGATCAACATCCAAGTCGAATAATCAAGATTGGATGGGAATCCACCTTCTTTTTGTGAAAGATGGTTAAGAGATGAAGAGAAATGGTTTTTAGGTCACAAAAGATCCTTGGAACAATGCTGTAAAAATATCTGGAAAAAGTACAAAAGTATGGAAAAACAAGGTATCGCTCTCAAAAGTGGCACTTGCTACTTATAGAGCAGCTACTGGGCTGTCATGTTCGCTAGGCGAGCAGACTGCTTCGCCTAGCGAACCCCTAAATTAGGCACCTGAGGCACCTGCGCCCAAAGAAACAGTCTTTCCCAGACTGTCATGTTCGCCTAGCGAACAAAACCTTCGCCTAGCGAAGGGCACGCTTCAACCTTCGCTCCAGCGAGGTTGAGAGGTTTTGCTACTGGAATCCTCGCTGGGAGCTCGCTAATGGCTCGCCTAGCGAGTGAGTGCTGGCTGCGCTTTTCACCAAGTCTGGACGTGTTCGCCACACTCCTCGCTGGAAGCTCGCCTAGCGAGTGTGGTGATGTTTGCCTCTGTTAAACACTGGAGCATTTCGCTGCACGCTCGCTGCACGCTCGCCTAGCGAGTCCTTCGCCATAGCCCTCGCCTAGCGAGGAAGCTGATGAATGCTTGTTTCATTTGATCCCTTTGCCACATTTCTTGTGTCTTCATTTTCTATTATTTCATGCCTACTTCCTGCACAATAACACACAAATCAAAGGTACCAAGATAGATTATCATTGTATTGCATTTCATCTGAAACAAAGGTGGTTTCGACATTTTAGCAAGGAAATGGAGTGAAAGATACCCATATTTGATAGCTCAAATAAGCACTTTTGGGTATCTAACAATAATATGATGCTTACTTATTATCAGGATTTCCTTTATATAATTATGATATCTCACCCCTTATGTTTGAATGTTGTCTCCATGTGGGTAACATGCAGATAATCCGTAGTAGAAGTTCAGATGTGAGTTGAAGATGAAGTCTTCTGTTTTATTTTTGTGTCAGCGTATGCTCTGATGTGTAACAATGGGGAATTGGAACGTTGTGTCTTTCTATATGTTTTTAATATTTCTTATATGACATGTTATGTTAATGTTGATTATGTTAAGTTAACAGTTTGTTATTTTTGTTCCGCTGCGATTTAATAAAAGTTAACATTTAGACATGTGGTTATTACTACTATTTTCATAAATGTAAACCGTTACATGTCTTTTCGATTGAGCAGGTTGATTGTATGTTGTAGTGTAGCATCCTAAATTCCATGTTGATTTATTTTACTCTGATAAATGTTTTAAATTTACGTTGGGAAATTTTAGGGTGTTACAACGATGACCAATATCATTGTCTCTTTTCTTGGGTTTTATAGATATTTCCCCTTTCTTTTTAGGAATAAATAAAGTTCGGTAGCGAATCTGTTTAGTCCATCATATGAGCGTGCGGTTGCGCTTCGCTAAGTCGTGTTCTCATTTTTTCGAGGTGCAATAGGAAGTACATATTCTTGATCTTATATGTTGATGACATACTGCTTACCATCAATGATATAGGCATGATGCACATAACCAATAAACTCCTATCAAGAAAATTCATAATGAATATCTTTGTGACACCTCATTTCTATTAGGAATTCAGATACACCTAGATCGATCTCAAAATATTATAGGATTATCACAAAGGAGTTATATCGAAAAGGTACTTAAACATTTTGGCTTGCAGGAGTGTAAACCAGGGGATACTCCAATTGCTAAGGGAGACAAATTTAGTCTCAGACAGTGCCCAAAAGGAAACTTAGAAATTCAAAAAATGCAAAAGATTCCTTATGCGTTAACTGTAGGGAGTCTGATGTACGCCTAAGTCTATATGCATCTAGATATTACGTTCATAGTTGGGGTGTTAGGTAAACATTTCAACAATCCAAGAATGGGTTATTGGAAAGTAGCCAAAAAGGTTATGAGGTATTTAAAGAGAACAAAAGATTATACACTCACATATAGGAGGTTAGACTAGTTAGAGATCAATGGATACTCTGACTCGGATTTTGCTAGATGCCAAGATAGTAAAAGATCCACTTCAAGTTATATCTACATGTTGGTTGATGGTGCAGTTTCTTGGTGCAGTGCCAGGAAAACTCTTACAGCATCCACCATGGCAGCGGAATTTATAGTATGTTATGAAGCATTCAACCATGGGATTTAGTTGAGGAACCTTGTCACTGGACTACGAATTATGGAAGGAATTGAAAGACCACTTAAGTTATATTGTGACGATAAATCAGTTGTCCTATATTCCAACAATAATAGGAGATCGGCCAAGTCAAAACATATTGACATTAAGTTCCTAGTTGTTAAGGAAAGGGTACAAAGTAGACATATTTTCATAGAACACTTAGAGGAAAACTCCATGGTAGTAGATCCTCTCACAAAAGGTATTCCACCAAAGGTCTTTCATGAACACACTGCTCTGGGTGTTTTACGGTTAGATAGTTTAGTGAGAGTTAGTCATTTATGAATTTTTTTTATTCTATGTTTGGTATTATGTATGCATACTATAACTTTGGATATTTTCCAATTAATAAAGTTTTATATTCAACTATTTACACTTTTTACAATAACGTTATTGAATGATCTTTCTAAAGTAAAGTAGGATCAGTTGAAAATTAACATGTACAACCAAGTTCATGTGATTTTCATGCTACACGTTTCATGATGAATCTATGTCATTTAGTTATGTCACTATTAGTGATCATTGATGAGTTTAGTTATGATTGATATAATGAAAATCCCTTTGGTTCTATGTACTGGCTTAATTAATGAATGAGATAATTTGGATATGCTCTAAGCAGATAATGGCAAATTTTAAGCTCATAAAGTCTAACACGTGTCTAAAGTTACATATGTGACCAGTGGGAGATTGTTAGAATTTTGGGTCACATATATAATATTACATGTGTTAGGGTCACTATTTAATTAGCTAAACTATAATGGTTTGATTGATATTAAATCTATGGTTGAGGGAATATATGTCATGAAAGATTGTTATGTAGATACCATAAGTCAATATCTAATTTGATGAGGGGCCAAATTTGATTTTTGAAAACTAATAAATAACCTTATGTTTATTTATATGGTTTATAATACCCATTTATAGAGTGATAGAAATATACGGTTTATCAGGATTTTCTCTTCATCCCCATCAAAAGATACTCAAGGAACCATAAGGAACTCTACAAATTGAAAGACCACATACACGCAAACCTTCAACGATTTCAATGGCAAACTCAGGTAGCTTCCGCTTTCATTCTCTAATTGGATTCTGGTATGGTTTTAAGGGATGTGAGTCAATTGCATATTTGAATCTTAGGGATTAGTTTAGAGTTCTAATATTGATTTCTATATCGATAGAAATCATAAGGTTATGAACAGATCCAACAGATACTGCTTCATTAGCAAGACCCAATTTGTTCCTAGTGTGCCACAACCACCACCAAACAACCAAAAAGATAGAGCCACCAAAAATGTCATCTCTAATTCATTCATACAAATTATTCACTTCGAAGAATAATGAGTCCAAGAAGTCAATAGATTTTCAAAAGGGAGTAACAAATTCAGAGTCTCTTATGCAGTGTAGAGTCATCTTAGCGTCCTGATTGCATCTAGGATATAGATAAGCCTGGATCATACCATGATGACACAACATCGATCTCGTAGAAAGGGACTTATGTAAAGTTGTCCAAAGGAAGAGTTTCACCTTCTCTGGACCAGGAATATGCCACACCCACTTCCAAAAGTTATTGTCTATTGTATTCTAAACAAATTCAAGTCTGTTGAGCTAATTAAAACCATCACGAGCAGTATAAATACCATCTAAATTGTATTTCTAGGTTAATCAATCATGAACCATATAATCAAACAAATGGGAAGCGCTTTTAGGAAGTCACAAACACCCGAAGGAATATTAGTATATAACAAATTGAAGTTCCAATTATCATCCAAGTAAACATCATTCACTCACATTTCTAAATCGTGGATATCCACATAGAGAACTTACTCCTCTAATTTCTCTATCCCATACCAATTGGAAAACCTGAAAGGGGAGTTATCATCTCACAATCTAAACTCAAAGCCCTCTTTAAGAGCAGGCATAACTTTCATTATTGCATTCCAAATAACTGATCCATGTTTCTTTTTCATATTAAGTAACATTAATTCACTAATGTACTTATGCTTCAAAACTTGGACCGATGGAGAATCACAATTCCGGTGGAGACTCTAAACCAGCATACCCAACATAGAAGTATTGTCCTCTCTTGCTTTTAGGATCCCAATACCACCCAACTTTTAGGACTTAGTGATTTTATTCCAACTAAAGAGATGCACACCAAAGTTTGAATTACCTTTCCATAGAAAAATCCTAGCCACCTTATCAATAAAATCACAAGTTGTAGTCAAGCCACTTGCATATAATAATCTAGGATGGAGTTTAGAGCAGGCCTAACCAGAGTCAAATGACTAGCATTGTTTAACAATTTATGTTGCCAGCATGTTAACCTCTGATTGATTTTCTCCTTTAGGAACTCAAAGTCCTTGCCTTAAAGACAACCATGCAACATAGGGAAACCCAAGTATTTCTCTAGAGTAAGAATTCACTTGATACCTTTGTTGGAGAAAATTAAATCAATTTTACTCCTCTTAGTGGTAGATGAGAAGAACACTTTTGATTTAGCAACATTCACTTAAAGGCCAAAAAGCATGGCAAAACGATTCAAGATATCAAAAATGATCTTTGCCCGTAAGTTAGAAACCTTCACAAAAAGAAGAACATCATTTGTAAAAAATAAATGCGATAAAGGGGGACCATTACTAGATAATCTGGTAGGTTTCCATTGGTCTTCATCTACTTCCCTGATGATTGTCTATGACAATAATTCCATACAGGTAACAAAGAGATAAGGCGAAATGGGGTAACCTTGCCATAATCCTTTAGTCGGAACATAATTTGGTAGTTGTCTCCCATTCCAAAGAATAAACAGAGAAGATGTAGTTACAAAGTGCATAATCAACTTTATAGTAATGGGAGGAAACCTATTTCGCTTCAAACAAAATTCAAAGAAATCCTAATTAACATGATCATAAGCCCTTTCAACATCTATTTTGAGCACCATGTCAACTTTTTTCTTTTTATATTTACACATAGAATGAGTTGTTTATTGTAGGATAATGATATTGTTAGTTATCCCTTTAACATGCAAAAAACTACTCTGGAAGAGTCCAACTATCTGATTTAGATAAGAACACAATCTGTTAACCATAATCTTTGTAATAAGATAATAGTGTTGCACAAGCTAATGGGTCTTAATTCCTTAAAGTTTGGGGGCAGAATACCTTAGGAATTAATAAGATAAGAGTCTCATAAATAGAGGAGTGAGAGCTACCTGTCACAAAAGTATCTGATATAAGTTGAACAACGTCATCTCCAACTATATGCCAAAACTGTTTTAAAAAATACCCTATAATTCACAGAGGGCAAACGCCTTGAAATGATGCATTTGATTCAACACATAAGTAACTTCTTCTCTCGTCATCTGCTGAGTTAAAAAGGTGTTAGACTTCTTCAGTAAGGATCAGAGGCATAGTTGAGTCACTCATATTATCGGAGGGTATAAGAAATATAGGGCATATTCAGTAAACTTATCTATTAACATAAGTTTTATCAAACTTAAAAAAGTTTATTAAACAATTTATATTTGTTTTCACAAAATTTTAAAAAGTATTTATATCATGATAATATTATAAGTCATGAATAAGCCGTTTATCTAAACTTATCTTTAGAGTATAAATAATGATCGAAAAATAACTTTCTTAAAAGTAACCAAATTTCTTCGCTTGTTTAGTTCAATCTCATGTAAAATAATTAGACGTATCATTGTTGATTCGAAGATTAGTTTTACAGCAAACCCAATTAACTTAAATTGTGTGATAAGTTGGGTGCCTGCTAAGATAATTTTTTGTTGCATAAAGAACTGTAACTTCTAATTATAGTTAAGTTGATTATTAACATGTGTTTGAATGAGAGATTTGTTAAGGTATTGTAATCTTAAAGAGTAATAATTCAATTTTATTGCTTGAATGACAAATTTAGAAAAATTTCAATTTAAAGTAATTAATTAAATAGTAATACTAATACTTACACCAAACACTATTTAATTTAAAATTTATTAATTAAATTATAAATTAATATAAAAAATGGGTCAATATTATATATTAAGCTATCAGAAAAATATATGATTAAAAATATATATTTTTGTGGTTAATGTAATAATAAAATTAATTAATGACAAATATTATACTATTATAAAATTAATTTAAAAAATATATTTTTTATAATTTTTTTAAAAACATTATTCATGTAAATAGTATTTGATGTAAATATTAATATAGGAACTAGATGTAGAAATAGCATTATTCATAATTCAAACTAAATATAAAAAGATATGTTTTTGAAATACACAAACAATTTACCTATAGTGTATAATTGATTTTGGAATGATTTTGAGGTGTTTGATTATCTTAAAATAGAATTAATTATATTTAAAATTGACTCTATTTAAAATTATAATTTTTATCATTTAAATTTAAATGTGTATTTTAGTTAACCGACTTTTTGTAAGCATATGGAGAAAAAAAAGTAACTTTACATATTTATCAAAATTACCTTCAAAATCAAATTTCTTTATTGCATAACCAAACACACATAGATATTTATTAAGGTAATGTAATTTTAGAAAGTAATAATTCAATATGCAAATTATTAGATTGAACACGAGGAGTTTGAATCCTACTTTGATTGTTGAGGATGAGTTTTTAGTATTTATAATCACTTTGTTTACATATAAATTTTTTTAAAAATATATTAAAATAAAAGTTTAATATTCTTTTTAATTCTATATACTAATTTTTAATGTTTATTTTGGTCCTTAACCCAAAAAAATATTCATATTAATTCTTAACTCTTCAAAACATATAATTTTAATTATTTTATCTAATTAAGGATAAAAAAAACTTAAAATTTGATAGTTAAATTTGTTGATATTATCACATATTGCGTATGCGGAAGTTAATTGAGAGAAAGATAGATATAATATTGGAGTGGAAGGGAAGAAGAGAGAGTAAAAAATATTGAATGAGAAGAGAATATTGTTATTGAAGAGAGATTACAAAATTACATAAGTAATTAGTATATATATACAAGCAGTAACTAACTAATTAAGCTTGAATTATAAACAACATGTTCCCTTAATTCAAACTTTCACCAAGTGATATACATCAGAAGTTGATACTTCAGACTCTGCGTCTTCAGACTTCAGCCAATCTTCAAAAGTTGCTTCAGACTCCAGTGATTCAGCAGTAGTTCCCACCTCTGACTCCTTCAGAGGCTGATGATTAAGAAGATATCAAAGCTTCAAAGGGAAAGCTTCCATTTTAGAGGCTAGGATGTTCTAGCCTCAGACACCTTCAGAGGCTGATGATTCAAAAGCCATCAAAAGCTTCAGAGGCTAGTGATCCAGAAGTCATTCTAACCTCTGAATCAAATGCCACCATTCCCATGTCTATCTCCAGCTTAGAAAATTGTTCTCCTTTTACAACCTTATTTAAGATATCCGCAATCTGATCCTTGGTAGGACAATATCTCATTGTCAACCTTCCTTTGTTCACTTGTTCCCTTATGTAATGAAATATTGTTTCAATATGCTTGGATCTTCCATGAGAGACAAGATTTTTTGCTAAATTTATTGCAGATTTGTTGTCAACAAAGAGCTTGATTGGTACTTGAATGTTCACATAAAGTTCAGTCAATACAACTTCAATCCAAGAAGCTTGATAAGCAGTTAAACAACTAGCAATATATTATGCCTCACAACTAGACAGAGCCACAACAGGCTACTTCTTGGATATCCAAGAGATTTGTGCTCCTTGAAACTTGAAGACATAACCTGTGGTACCCCTCCTGTCCAGTTTGTCATCACACCAGTCTAAATCAGAAAATCATATCACCTCTTCTTTGCTTTTCTTTCTTCCATATGAGAAGAATACACCATGCCTCAAGGTTGCCTTGATGTATCTTAGTACTCTTTTCCCAACCATCAGATGAAACTTCCTTGGATAATGCATGAATCTGCTAAATACTCCTACAACAAAGTTGATATCTGGTCGATAATTGCATATGTACCTTAATGATCCAATCATTTTCTTGTACGTGGTGGCATATACCATTTCTTCATCATTATCTTCTTCCAACTTCTGACCTGATTCAATAGGAGTCACAACAACATTGTAGTTCAACATGTTGAATCTTTTCAGCAAGTCACTAGCATACTATGTTTGATGCAAGATCATTCCACCTTATTTGTATAGAAACTCCATACCAAGGAAGTAGAACAAGTTACCCAGATCTAACATTTCAATCTTTGACTTCATTGTACTCTTAAGGTCTTCAATTTCCAGGTGAGATTCTCCAGTTATCAAGAGGTCATCCATATATAAACATATCGACAATAGTATTTCACCTTGCTTGTATTTTACATACACACCATACTCAACTGAACATCTTTTAAAGCCACGACTGATGCAGAAAACATCAATTCTCTTGTTCCAGACTCTTGGTGTCTGCTTCAAAACATATAAAGCCTTTTATAGTCTATACACCATATTCTATTTTCCCTTTACTTCAAAGTCTAGAGGTTGAGACACATATACCTCTTCATCAAGAGGACCATTTAGGAATGCAAATTTTACATCCATGTGTGACAATGTCCACCTTCTACTGCAAGCTAATGTCACTACAAGTCTTATAGTCTCATGTCTTGTTACTGGTGCAAATACCTCAGAGTAATCCATACCTTGTCTTTAAAGGAAACCCATTGCCACAAGTCTTGCTTTGTGCTTCAATATTATTCCTTATGGACTCATCTTTACCTTGAAAATCCACTTCACATCAATTTATTTCTTTCCGGTAGTTGAGTCAGTTTCCATGTACCACATTTTTCAATTGAATTGAGTTCCTTCTTCATTACATCTTTCCACACTTTGTCTTGCACTGCATCCTGATAATTAAGTGGTTTTGCACCTGCTAACATTGTCAAGTGTATTATTTCTCCTTCCTCATCCACTGTAGTTTCAGACACAATTTCATAATCATTTAGCCTTGCAGATGTCTGTCTATTTCTGGTTAGTCTTTCCCTTTGAGTAGACTACATTGCATCAACTGGAGTCTCAGTCAAGACTGGATTTGCTTCATCAGAATCAAACTTCATTTGAGTCTGCATTGGAATTGATCTTGTTCTTTCTCCACCTTGGTTCAAATACTAGGATTCTGCTTCTCTGATGATTACATCTCTACTAACCACCAATTTCTCAGTAATTGGATTATATAATCTATATGCTCCAGTTGGATGATAACCAACTAAGATCATAGGTTCACTTTTATCTTCAAGTTTGGTTCTTCTTTCATTTGGCACATGTCTATAGCATAATGATCCAAATACTTTTATATGAGTGATGCAAGGCTTGCTTCTAGACCAACATTCTCATGGCACCTAATTCTTTAAATTCTTGGTAGGACATCCATTTAGAACATAAGCAGTAGTAGACACTACTTCACCCTAGAATTTATGAGGCAATGACTTTTGTTTTAACATGCTTCTAGCCATTTCAACTAAGCTTTTATTCCTTCTTTCAGCCATACCATTATGTTAAGGTGTGTAAGGTGGAGTTACTTCATGTAAGATGCCACTTTCATGACATAATTGCTTGAATTCATGAGAATTGTATTCCCTTCCTCCATATGTCCTGAGTATCTTAATCAGTCTTCCACTGTATTTTTTAGCCATAGTCTTAAACCTTTTGAACATGTTTAAAGCTTCTCCTTTGGTCTTTATCAGGTACATCCACAACATTCTACTGAATTCATCTATACATGAGATAAATTACTTGCTTCCTTAACAAGAAATAGTTTCAAAAGGAGCACAAATGTCAGATGAAACTACATTCAATACATGTTTGGTTCTCATTAACAACTGCTTCACAAAAGATAACCTACTTTGCTTCCCAAGCATTCACATGTCACATGCCTTATCAAGTGTCACTATCTTAGGAAATCCTTCTACTAAGTTCATAGTGTTTAGCTTGCATAGACTTCTAAAATTCATATGCCCATACCTTTTGTGCCAAAGCCAACTTTCTTCACCAGGAATTGATGAGTAGAGACATTCTAATTTTTAGGCCTTCAAGCTAGCCTTCCAGATTCTGTTTATGGTCAGAGTTGATTTCAGAACCATTCTCTTCTTCTTGTCATATAACTTTAGTGAGTCTTCTTCCATGATTACTGAGAATCTTTTCTCTACCATCTGATCCATACTCAGCAAATTACTTTGCATACTAGGGACAAATGACACGTCTTCCATTAATGATGTTTTGACTTCCTTTCTTTGTATGAAAATCTTACCCATGCCTTCTTCCATTAAGATTTTTCTATCTGCAAGCTTCACACTTGTCTTCTTGTTTCAGTTAAAGTCAGTCAACCACCCATTGTGTTCAGTCATGTGGTTAGAACAACCAGAGTCCAAGTACCACACATCAGAGGCTAGAGCCCGTTTAGAGGTAGTTATTATCAGCATGACAGGGTCTGAATCTGAATCATCTTGCTCCATATTAATTTCCTCTACACCATTCTTTTTCTTTCCCTTTCCAAACCAGCAATCTAAAGCCAAATGACCATACTTCTCACAATTGAAGCATTGAATCTTTCTTTTGTCTTGAAACTTTTTCTTGTTCTGAAATTTGATAGATCATCCTTCTCCTTTAGAGGATTTAGATCTTTCTTCAAACTTCCTCTTCTCTTTATTATCTGGAGTGGCTTCTCTCTGGTGTTTTTCTTTTCTCTACTTCCACCTTCTCTTCATGTCATCAGAATCTTCCTTTCTTGAATGAGCAATCAGGGCCTATTCAGAATCTTTATCTGTCTCTCTTTGATTCAGTCTCAGTTCTCTGGCTTCCAGAGATCCTTGCAGATTCTCTATCTTCATCGTTTCCAGATCTTTGGTTTCCCCAATTGTTACTACTATTATATCATATTGAGGAGTGATACTTCGAAGTACCTTTTCAACCTTCATTTGGTATGTCAAAGTCTCTCCAAAACTTTTCATCTGGTTGGTTAAATCTTGAACTCTTGTGAATAAATCTGATATCAAATCGCCCTCTTTCATATGCAGCATCTCATACTGCTTTCTCAAACATTAGAGACGCACCTTCTTGACCTTGGCATCTCCACCATAGTATTTTTCAACATATTCCATGATTCTTTCGTTTCAATGAATTGATGAATGAAACTATTTTATCAAACTATTTTATCAAGCACCTTCTTGGCTTCCTTGTACGTTGCCTTCTGAGCATCTGTCGCATTTTCTACAACCGGTTGAAGCCCCTCTGCTACATACTCAGACGCATCTTAAACATTGAAGATGACTCGTATCTGAATGCACCATTTTCCGCAATTCTTGCCATCAAGAACTGGAAGATTTGAAGGGAAGTTGTTGCCCCCTATTCCAACCAGCTACAATCACTATTCGATCTGGATCAGAACCGATCTCGTGATACCATATGTTGGTATTGTCACATCTTACGTCTGGGAAGTTAATTGAGAGAAATATAGAGAGAGTCTTTGAGTGGAAGAGAAAAAGAGAGAATAAAGAATATTGAATGAGAAGAGAAGATTGTTATTAAAGAGAGATTACAAAATTACATAAGTAGTTAGTATATATATACACAAGTACTCGTAACTAACTAACTAAACTTGAATTAATACAAAACAAAATTCATATAAAAAATTAATAAAATAAGTTTTGAAAAATTAAAGGATTAATATAATTTTTTTAAAGTTAAAGGAAAAAAAATCTGAATTTAATATCAGAAAAAAAGATATATACTGTCGGTATAATTTTTTTTATACTAAGAACCCATCAACAATTTAAATTCTACTAAATCATATTTCAATTTTAAAAATATTTTAATTATTTGGCAATTTCTTTGTTTCTAATTGAATCATAGTATAAAAAGCATATCTCTTAAACTCATTTAATATAAGAGACAAGATATTAAATCTAAAATAATTTATTAAAATTAAATATAAAAAGATAACGGGCCAGTTTGTTTTAACTTTAAAAAATGGATTTTTTCTTTGTATTTTTGAAAATGGATTTTACAAAAATGTTTTTTAAAATATTATAAATTTTTTTAAATTTATTTTTTATATATTAAAAGATTGAATTGTTCATTGTATAACATAAATATACATTATTGAAGATCAAAACATAGTCAAAATCACAATTTTTTAAAAAAATTGTATCTCAAAAATGATTTTTAGAAAAAGCTATTTGAAATAACTTCAAAATTAAGTGATTTTTTTAAATTTTGATATCCAAAAAAAGTTTCGATAAAATGATAAAGTATCTAAAATAACATTTTAAGAATAACTATTCAAACAAAATTTTCATTTGAAACTTTTATGAAAAGTTTCTTTGTAAATTTTTTTTACACTAAAATATATAACACTATAAAAATCATTTTAAAAAAAAGCCAAAACAAACTGGCCCAACATGTCAAAACAAAATCACTTTTATCTCAAAACTTCAAAATTCATAAAAATCACAAACAAAAATAACAATAATTGAAATTTTATTATTCTCACCAAACACATAAAAATTAGAAATGAAAAAAAAAAATAGAATTGTAGAATTTAAATATAGTTTCTGTTCCGTGATTTGATTCATCGCTCACTCACTTGGTTTCGTTTGAAAATGCGCAACCAAGGTGAAGGAGTAGTGGTTGTTGTGCTCTTCTTTCTTGGATCCGTCGCTCTTACGCAATCTCTTCCATTCATCGTCTTGCATGGTTCGTATCTTCTTCTTCTTCTTCTTTCTTCTTCATCGTTCTCTTCAATTTTTCATATATGCTCAGATTCTGCTTCGAATTGTGTTTTTTAATCACTTACTGAATTTCGTTTGGTAAATTGTCTTCAACTATGAGCTTTTTCTTTAATTTAATTATAATAACTTCCGTGTAATTTTTCATCATGCATAGTTTATTTATTGTTTATGTTGCAATCTTTTCTGATATGTTTGTGGTTTCAATTTTATATGATGGATAAGCTATAGCTGCTTTTGTTTAACTTTAAGTTGAGTTTTAGCTTAGTTTAGTTCTGAATATGGATTCATTTGACCTAGGTTTTGAATTACTGTAATGGTTGCATCACAATCCTTGATAATAAGGAGAAACTCGGTAGCACCGAGATCTGGAAAAAATGAGTGTCAGTGTCCTTGTCTGAAACTGACACTTGTGATTACGTTTAATTCATTCATTTTTCCAAATTATTACTCGTGTCGACTTGTCTGTAGATGTCGTGTTTCCGGTATATGTGCTTCATAGAGGAGAATCACGGTTAAATTGTGGTTATGAGACTTTTTTTGTTCAAAAAAGTAGGTTGAGCTGAGTTATGCGACTTGCAATTGATTCATTCCAAGTAGGAATCAATGAAACTTTCAAAGTTCACACAAATCGTATCATATCTCTTATATTGAATCCTCGTTAAGATTAATAACTGTTCAACTTTAGAAGCTTTTGGTGTATGGTGGAAATGAAAAAGTAGTGATCCATGTCATTAGGGTCCCTACCTATACAGTGAGGAAATTCAAGTTACTGTATACATAACAGAAGAGAGCATAGTTAAAAGAACAGTTTGGGTTACTAGTAATTTAAGTTCGTCTATATTCTTTGGAAATTTAGTTTAGTTTTTTTTTTTCTTGCTCATTTGTTGTTGGTGATAAGTTTTGAGGTGGGTTGACTCGAGATCTTAAATCCTGATCACAGTTGAATTGCAATCCCTGATAATGAGGAGGGTTGCAGTGTTGATGTGTCCTCAATCACAGTCTTGGAGACATCAAAAATGTTGATGTCGTGACCCAAATGTTGGTCGCTGAACTTTTTTTAAACCTAGTTGGCATGTGGAGGATTGCAATTGATTCTTCCCAAGCATCCGGTTTTTGATGGAAGTTCATGATATATACTTAGCAGAAGAGACATAATAGTTATTGTGTGCTTGTCCTATGGTTTCCCTTCTTCAGTTAGAGCTCCAGTCACTCCCTTACTTTTTGAGTTTACATGATCAAAACAGTTTGAGATATTAATAACTTTAGCAACTCCATCATCTTGTGGAGCTTTGCTTCTATTATAACTTTAAGTTGATTGTTGGAAGCCTTGTCTATAATCATTATCTCTTGGACTTCCTTTGTAGTCAGCGTCCAACCTTGTGGCTCTTGATATCTTAGGATAATCCTATGGTTCTTCATAGAGCATTATGAATTTGAAAAGAAAGATAGGAGAGACCAATTTGACGGGTTTCTTAACTTCAACAGAAAATATTGTTCTTATAATTTCTCATTGGAGAATAGTGATACAACTTCTTGAATATTTATTCCAAAACCTTAGTATAATAGGAAACAACATAACTAAATGAAGTCTTTTCGTTTAAAGGAAATCTTAGTTAAAATAGAAAACGCTATAGTTGAAAGAAAAGTAGCATTATTCCAGGAAAATCATAATAACAATTATTAAAACTCGGGGATCTTGACAGGAGTTGAACCTAACATGGGTTATGAAAAAAATATTGCAAAATGAATGCTGAATGATACTCAGATTGAATGCATGTTTTAGCAAGAATACTAGATCTTTGCAAAATTATTGGATATTCAGCCATAAACATAAGTTGATGATTTGGTGTTTGAACTTTTGATCAGGTATTGGAGATCAATGCAAGAATGGAGGAGTGACAAACTTTGTGAAGCTTTTAAGTGATTGGTCTGGTTCTCAAGGATATTGCTTGTATGCTATTATTAAAGTTATATTTATTATTCTCATTTTAGTGTTATTTTACGTTTGGTCGTATGCCCTTATCCTATAGTATATGACTATATTCCAAGGACCAAATAGTTTAGGTAGAGGCAGTTGTGCAAAATCTTTCAAATTATGGCTGAAAATAAATTAAATAGAGGATTTTTATGCATATGTTATCACTTTCTGTCCTTTCATAACCTTAGTAATAAATATGAATTTCTTTTAACCCTGTAAATTTACATTAGGGATGTAACAATTCCTTATTTAGTTATTTGTACTTGTTCTATCTATAGAGAAATTGGAAATGGAATGTGGACTTCTTGGACCAAGCCCCTAATAAAACAGGTGACTCTTGAATGAAATGCTTCGATTATATTGAAATTTGGTGTTTGACAATTTAGTAACCATTTATTTACTTTCTATCCTTGCAGACGGCTATTGCCTGTGAGAAGGTGGTGAAGTTGTTTGGTAATTTTCTGTCCCAGTAATTAATCGTAATTTGTTTTTAAATAAGTGTTTGTTCCTATCAATAGGTTAAGAAAATGAGAGATCTAAATCAAGGTTACAACATTGTTGGACTTTCTCAGGTAAATCTGTTCTATGCAACTGTAACTTTTTTTTTTGTTTTTTTTGCAATTAATGTTGAGAGACTGTGTTGATTTGTTCTTTGATGTTTTTAGATCAAGTAAAGTTGTCTGAGAATTTTGTAAAGATTAATCTTTATGATGCCAAATTTCATCGATTTTGCTTGTATGGAGAACATTCAAAACCTGCAATAATGTAATATTTACAAACTAAATGCACAGATCTATATAGATATGATATACTTATGTTTCTATATATAATATGCCTTGCAGGTTCCTATGTGTATTTGTTTTTTAAAATAAATACTATAAGTACTAATTGAAATAAATGGTAGAGGTGTAAAAGAAAATGAAAAATAAAATCTTGTTGCAAATAGATGGGCAAAGTTAAACCTAGACTGGTCTCTTTTGAATAGATTGCCAACTAGTGACCCGTACCTCTGACCCGACTGATTCACCCTATTGGGTTATAGATACAATCAGACCAGAAAATTATGGCAGTTCTTTTCCGGCTTATTCGTGTTCAAGTATAGTATTACTCTGGCATTTTTTTGCTCAAGTAAAGGGAATACAGTATTGTTTCTCTTATGCAGCTAAAAAAGGTGTGATATCAGTTTGTGTGTGGTTAAAAGGAAAATGATTTGGTTTGAGGCATTTGAGAGAGCCCTTGATTTATTCCATCAATGCATCAGTAACTTATTTCTTACCCCTTTTTTCTTCGATGTCCTCTCATTTAAAGTTAAATCCCTCTCGTGATTCCCACACTCACTGTTTGACCCGGATGCTGCAGGTTGGTAAATGAGGCCACATTGCCTACATTTAATCTCCTACTACACATGCTTATTAGTATTACTGTACTAATCTCATCTTAGAGTTTGGCTATACATGCATTTCAATAAAAGATTTACTTATTGATGGGATAGATCATGTCCTCTCTCATATTAGTTTTTAATTAGTTTTTTGGGATAGATAAATGCATTTTCTATTAGCATCATATTAGTTTTTTTTCTCCCCCACTTAGTGCGATAAGGCTTGTTTGTTGTTGTATTAGTTTTGTTTTCTTATTACTAAACTAAATCTCTACATAGTCAGCTTAGTGTTTGACTATTTATGCATTTCAATTAAAAAAAACCCTATTTTAACAGCATATTAGTTTTTTTGGTTATCAGGGCAACGTGATTGGTAGAGGGCTTATTGAATTTTGTGATGGCGGACCTCCGGTAAGAACTAACTTGTTTACTATAAATTAGAATTAGGTGTCTAGTATAATAATATAAAAAAAGGACAGCCATTTTACCCTTTGTAACATATGATTCACATCATAGTAGTATGATGTTATTAATCTGGATATTGTTTTTCCTTCCTCTAAAACTATTTCCTTAAGTTTTCTTAGCTCTTGGTACGTAGTGTGTTTCACTTTTATTCTTTGTATATAATTCAGGTTAAGAATTTTATCTCCCTGGGTGGTCCACATGCTGGCACTGCTTCAATTCCATTATGTGGGGTATGTGATCGTTCAGTTAGTGTATTCAGAAAGTCTGTCATTCTTCTATATTCTCTATTTTTCTTTTTCTAAGGTTAAGAGCAGTAAAGGTGAATTTGATCCGCTACATGATGACTTTCTATGTTAAAGTGCAGAAACGAATGAAATAATACATTCTTTGAATCAGTAAGTTGTGGGGCTCTTGCCACCTGCCCTGTATTGTACACTTCAAACCCCCCGCCCCCAAAATAATTGGGTGAACCAATTAATTGTCAAATAGCAGCGTTATAGCGTAGTGAAATTCGAACAAACCGCAATTTTTCCATGATATTCAATTTAGTATAACAAAGTGTTTCATATAACAGCTATAGCGGAATTTAAACAGTCCACTCTTTTCTGCAATGTGCCATTAACAGCACTAAAACCAAACTTTTGAAATGAGTTTCTCATAGTTTGCCTGCTTTTTTTCTTGTTTATTCTTTCCAAAATGGTTGCGTATTGGTTTATTGTAATCTATTCCATCCACACACCTTGCTTCCTTTCTTTAGTTAGACTGAAAATTTTCTTCCTTCTTGATTAATGATAGGAATAACACTCAGTTTCAAAATTTATCTTATTTTCTTTGTAATTTATTTTAGGCATATGGCAGGCCGTGAAGACTTGAATCTTGATCCTTAAAGTTTAACTTGCCATATCTCTTGATTGAGTAAAAACATTTAAATATTAATAACGAAGCTGTTAAATATTGTTAAATTTTAATGATTAATATTTTTTTTTCCCTTTTTTTTCAGTCTGAGAATGTATGCACTCTTATTGACAGTGTAATAAAATTTGGGGTCTACAGCAACCTAGTCCAGGTTTCAACTTTGCCCTTTTATTCTTTTTATTTGATTCATGTGATAATTATGTAGTTTGTACTTTCATTTTGAAGATATTTCTCTTCTGAAATCCATTCGTAAAACATATATGGCATAATTCCCTGACTTTATCCAATGTGTTGATGCAGAATTCTCTGGCTCCCAGTGGCTATGTTAAAATGCCAATAGTGAGTATGATCATGCTTTTCTCAAGCACCTCTCTTTTGGATTATATTTTTGTCGGACATTTCTTTTAATCTTCAAACATCTCAGTCGATTATCAATTGCATTCATTTTACTGAAGTATCAGTCAGTATAAGTTTCTGTTAGCCTGTTCAACTTGGATTACATGTAGCCCCACACATCAAATTGAAAATTTCCAAGTGTTCGACGTGTGTTGGTATGGTGTCGAACACCAACGTGGAACACATGTGGCACATTCAGTAATTCCATTTTATTAGACTAATACTGGCGTCTGACACATTAGTATATACTATCTTTGATCAATGACATTATGTCCAATCAAATTTCCCTACTAGATGAAAGGAGAAAATAATCTGTTTCTTTTTTCTGCAGGATATTGCTGGCTACCTTAAGGGGTGTAAGTTCCTTCCAAAGCTTAACAATGAAATCATCAATAAGAGGAATTCCACTTACCGCCATCGATTTTCTAGCTTAGAAAACTTGGTCCTTATTATGGTGCGTTAAAAGAACTATGTATCGTAATGTCTTCTGATCTCTCTTGTTACTTTTAAAGTTTCCTATTTACAAATATTTGTCATTACGGCTAATCTCTCTTTCTCTATTTGCTTGCACAAAAACTAGTTCGACCATGATACCATTCTTATACCGAAAGAAACTGCATGGTTTGGTTTTTATCCAGATGGGGCATTACATTCTGTTTTACCACCACAGCAGGTAATATAAACATTTCATACCTTTAGTTTGTTTTTGAATTGTTGTTTACCTAACTTCTCATCTGTTTTGAGACGGATTCTACTGTGGACCAATCCTTAAAAATCATTTGAATCTCTAAGGACAATTGACGAAGCCCCTTGGAAGTAGAAGCTCTCGGTTCTCCTTGTCTTTACACTGAGATGGTAACTTGATCGGTGTTGGTTCAACAAATACAAAAAACAACATGAGTTGAGCTTTGAGGCGCGCATATTCGTTTTCTTTTTGTTTTTGTCAAACCAACTCCGATCAAGTCTCAAACACAAGGAAAAGAGGAAGAGAATGGACTTCTACTTCTTGGAATGTGACATATGTTCTCATTGAAATTTCGAATGTCTTCGAATATCAATCTACGGCAGACACTAAATTCGGAATGTGACATCTATCAAAGTAGTTTACAATAGAATTAGTCTTGTGTTGTGTGTAATTCTCTCTCCAACTGTCTTCATGAGTCTGGTTTTCGCATTTGTTTTGTGCAGACAAAGTTGTATACTGAAGATTGGATTGGCTTAAGGGAATTAGATGAAGCTGGGAAAGTCAAATTCTTGAACGTGTCAGGAGATCACCTGGATATCTCTCGCAAGGACATGAAAACTTATATAGTCCCATATTTGAAGGACAATAGTTATGTAGTGCCATATTTGAAGGATCAAATGCAAGAATCATTCCAATCTTGAAAAGCCATTCGGTCTGAAAAGGAATATTTCTTGCACTGACATTGATAATTATTGTTGATAATTGATTGTTATATTCTAATTTAGAATACACTTCTTTGAATTTGCTTAATTTCTTAGTTTATTTCCTAAAAATACTACCCTTGTTGCATTTATCTTAAAAAAAAGATAAACTTTAATCTCAATAGTTTGGAATCAATTATGCATATATCTTTTTTCCTTACAATGGCAAATGAGTATTTTTTTTTTTGAATTTTTACATTAAATAATTAATACAGATAATACCCCCTTTATGATTTTAAACATTTATTTGCTCACTTTTTTACAAATGTATTTTTTTTTATATTTCTAGGTTTCTGTCAAATTACATATCTCCCGCCAATATTTTTCTAAACGTCCAAAACCAAAACAAGTGTTGTCAACTGATTTTTGAAAAATAGCTAGTGATGAGAAAAGTATATTTTTTCTAATAATTGTTTTAGATAAATTTTATTAAATAAATAAAATGAAAAGTTAATTCACGATTAAAAAAAACAAATAACAACATTGATATTAATTATATAACACAAATTAAATAAAGATTAAGATTTTTTGATATGATAAAAGTCAACTTTTTATGATGAAAGTCGACTTTTGATATGAAAAATCAATATTAAAGTTTAGCAAAAACATGTGGAATATAGTTCATTTAACTATTCATTAAATATTTGTAATGAAGTGTGGTGATATGATATATGTGATCAAAATTAAATTTTGTGGTGTCCGTGAATAATGTAAGAATATACAATGATTCATTACAATTACATATTAGGTTAATTATTAGGAAAAAATTTTAATGTATTATATATTTTTTAGGAACCACCGCGATAATTCTATAATGTCTTTCAACTTTTGGAGAAGTGTCTCCAGAGCATCCAATGCATACTCAGTATAAATTATTCTGAGTGATGCATCAAATGCACCGTCTATCTTGAGTTGATCAATTATAAATATTTGAAAGATGTATTTCTGAAATAAAAAAAGTTCAATTTATAGGACGACACTCAGAATGGTCTACATTGAGTGTATATTGAATACGTCCGGAGATGCATCTCTGAAAATTGGAGAACATTTTAGTATTTTTGTTTGATGTCTAATATATATATATATATATATATATATATATATATATATATATATATATATATATATATATATATATATATATATATATATATATTAATTGATATATACTGACAGTGAAAAGATTTTTTACACTGTCAGTTAATCACAATCAGTGATTTATTTAAAATGTTTGACTTTTATTTTAACCACTTAAAAAATAATACAGACGGATGATTGTGATACATTGACAGTGTAAAACTTTTTACACTGACAGTGCATAACAATATATATATATATATATATATATATATATATATATATATATATATATATATATATATATATATATATATATATATATATATATATATATATATATATATATATATATATATATATATATATATTGCATTAAGAAATCTCACAAACTTTTAAGATTAGAATGATTTGTGTCTACTAATTAGTTAACCATATTAATTTTTAAGATTTTTTTTTAAAATATTACAAAAACTCACAAACTTTTATTCAATTCTAAATTGATTAGGTCTTGAATCAAACATATAGCATTAAAGAGCATAAGAAATATTCACATAAATAAGATTTTATTATCATTTAATTTTTACATATTTTAACATAAGAGTTTGAGCTCATAGCGAGCTTAACAAATACTACAAGATTTACATTTCTAAAATTAAAAGGGGAATGTATTTTGAGAAAAATATTTTTTATATGTGTTGGAGATTTAACATAAAATTGAGAGAAAAATGCTATTTGATTTGAGTCATAAACAACGAGTATGAGACGAATCAAGAGATTAAATGATTTGAATCAAGATCCAAAAAACAAGATCCAAGAAACAAGAAAAATTAACTATGTGATTTGAGTCATGCTCATTCTGATTCGAGTCATGTGATTCGAGTCATGTTATTTGACTTACATTTACATATCCAAATTCAAAAGTATGCACTATATGTCTGATTCGAATCAGACAATATGTGATTCGAATCAAACCTCTATGATTTGAGTGATGGATGTTGTGATTCGAATCATGATAGCATAAAAACAATTCATGAACATCCAGTAATACTTATTCGAATCGTCAAAGTGTGTAATTCGAATCGCACTTCCACAATATCAACCTTTATAAAATGTGAAGTATTTTTGAGATTCCAACTTTGTCATGACTTAAACCATTTTTAAATGTGATTCTTGATTTAAAATTTTAATAAATTGACTAAAAGCATATTGATCAGACTATAATCAAACAGTTTGAATTATGCATGCGTAAAATAAATGAATTTAGAACTCAATCCTAAGGTGCGCAATCAAGTAAGGAGGTAGAGGTAGAGGTAATGCAACTTCATAAAATATAATCATCTTATAACATCTAACTCATAAATAATAGTAGTTATTACAAAATTAAATTCAAATGTTTCATAAACGGTAAACAATTAACATGGGATATTCTATTTACTGAGTATGTCAGATATTTCTACTCCTCATATACTTCCTATATTATAGAACACCTTCTGTCTCTCTTATCGTTGGCACCCTCAACTAAAGTGATGGTATGAACATATTTATGCAACACATAAATAGTATGGTTAACCCTAACATGTCTCATCTTGAGAATCTCTTTATGAGCTGATTGTATGGGGTTTCGCAATGAAGCTGAAAATATGAAAATATGTGAAACTTTCTAATATCATTGGATGTATTCATATCATTGGATGTAACTGAATACAGTAATCCATGACCTATAAGCTAGTGTAACACCCAATTTTCTAAGATATCTATAAATGTATTCACTTTACAAACTACTAGATATTATTTTAAGTATTTTTGTGTTTATATTTATTAGTCACTATTGTGACATTTTATTTATATTTTGTTAATATAAATTATCCACATATTTGTACTTGGTCAAACATCTAGAAATAGCTTGACAAATAAAGGTCATATTTCATCTTGACCTTAGTTGAGGATAAGGGGTGGCAAAAAGGGCACGACCCATCAGACTCCGTTTTTCCGCACTTTTTTGCGGGGCGGGTCGAGGTTTTAGCTCGCACCCTCTAATGTGTCGGTTCCGTCTCATCCCGTTTTTTTTGGGCTTTTACATACAATTTTTTAATTTTTAGGCATAAAAGGTTCAATGCAAGTGGGCTCGTCCCACCCCACCCGCACTTTTATGCAGGGCAGAGCAAAGTTTTAGACCCGCATCCTCAAATATGTTTGTCCCGTCCCACCCCATTTTTTGCAAGCTTTTGCGAGGAGGGTATGCTCGTTTTCCACCCCTAATGATGACCCAATGGAAAATAACTATCCACAGAATCACAACGGTCCAAAATAAAGATATTTATGCCCTTAACAGACATAATAATAGTGACATCATGAAATAAATATCTTTGTCGTTCAACATAAGGTTCTAGGACCCAACCCAATATTCAATATGTGACAGGATACACTTAGGTCTATGTCGGGGATCTCGTATGAAGAGACTGAAAAAAGATCAACATTGGCTCTGAGGCCTTCGATGAGTGTTTTCTTCACGGAGACCTACAAATCAGCTCATATACTGATGGATCTTTCTGGATTCTCATCAAGTAGTATCACATCGAAGCTTCCATTTGGGAACGGTCTTATGGTTTACGCTTTGGGCTCTAATGGCGAATTAAGCTTTTCACCCGGTATGACATCATATTCACATATGTCGAGGTGAACCGTTTTGGCAACAAACATATGTGTCTTATTCACTTTCTTCTTGGGAGTGATAATGGTCGATAAATGATTCATTAGTATCGTTTCGTGGATTCAGGGGGCTTAATGTAAATCTGCTGGAACGAAAACTGATTCGCTAAAGTTGTTGTGGTACTTCATCTTCAGGTGGATAGTAGAAGTCGTTACGTCTAGCGTCGCGAGGAAATACATTTCAAATATGCAGTTGTAGACGTTTTCGCAAGGGATCATTAAGAAACACGCATAGACGATCCTCATGTTTATCCCTTCACCGAAAGAAACCACTAACTTTATGACACTGCATGGGCGAGTGGCAGAATCGTTGAACTTCTACCTTCATATGATGTGAGGTCTCTATCGCGTATCCCCAATCTCATAGATATGCATGTGTACATGACGTCGCAAGAACTTTTGTCATCAATAAGAATCCATGTGACGACGTGGTAGGTATTGTGCCAATTACGACCAATAGAAGCATCACATTGGGAATCACATCCACCTTTTTGTTGTCTTAGGACCCTAGAATATATTTTTCTTAGTGCCTCCTCTTCGCCACCAACTATCTTGAAGAGCCTTGTGTCGTATGTTTTTATTTACTTTCTCTCTACTAGATGATCCAACATGAATCAGAGAGACTACGAGGTAGGAGGATGGTTTCGAGCCTGATGAACTTGTGGTGATTTTGACAATTGGATCAAAGATCATCATCGGTTTTCTAGAAAGATTGTTGTAGCCAATACGTGACTTTAGAATCAGAAAGATACAATCGTGGAGATACGTGAGAGTCAGGAGGCGGTTCTCACAGACGACGCCAATGTTCTGTATATAAACCATAAATAGGTGGAGATTGAGTGAAAAAGAGTTTTGATATGATGGAATGGTCTTCTGGTAAGACAGAGCAGGGATGGACCTGCAAGGTTAGCACTCCAACTCCCAAATTAATGAATGAGTGAGAAAGTAGTTTAAGCGTATGAATGAGAGAATCATGGGTCTCAGTGTGACAATCTTTATATATGGGGGCAGTTAGAACTGCCTTGTATCCTCTGATGTCAGATGTGGAGAACCGTCTGATCAAATTTAAAGACGGGTGATCCTTGGACGGAACATATTGGATGTCTGATCATTTGATACGGTTATACCTTGTCGTTAATTACTTCGTAAAGGTGTCTTTTGGATTTGACTCATTGAGTCTCTTATCTTTTAAGTCTTCGGCCGGTCCGAAAAATGAAGAATGAAAAAAAAAAGTATTTTAATATATATTTTAAAAATTAGAGTACATTGAGAAAAAAAATTAAAAATTAAAAAATTAACAAAAAAAATACTCTTTCAAATTAGGGAGATGTTTTTCGGAAAAAGAGTTATTTAGTAAGAATGTGGAAAAAATTATTGAATAGAAAAGAGAAAAAAAAAACATATCTGTCTTTCAGAAAATTACATGAGGTCTGTGTAAAAATTAGCCAATCCAATAGCTTCGTTCAAAATTCATAGTGTTATCTTCTCCTTCAAAATTTCCCTATGAAAAATTAAGAATTTTTCTAAAACTATAACATCAATTATTAAATCATTTATTTTTCTTTGATTTTTTTACAATAATAAATCAAATATTTTTTCCATAAATAACTTTCCAATCCCATCACACAAATTGCGCAGTTTGACTTGGTATGTAACAAAACTACATTTGCATTACTTTCGGAAAATTAATATTTGATAACAAAGTTGTTCATTTCTCCAACACCTTATTTTGTAATACTTTTCTTTCTTTTGGTAAGAAATTGATGCTATGTTTCTTCAAACTATTTTGATTTTTTCTAATTTCTATGATTGTTGATTTTGTTTGATCTATAGTTATCATGGATCCCTTCAAAGGTCAAGGTGGCATTCAAATGCTTCTAACTGCTGAACAAGAAGCTCAACACATTGTTAACACTGCAAGAAATTGTAAGATTCAATGTTTTTTATTCATGTTAGATTCGTATATCTGAAATCGAATATTTATCTACGATTATTAACTGAGCTGATTTAATTAAAAAATCCGATTATAAACAATGTTTTACTTGATTTTAGTGAGGACTCAAAGGTTGAAGCAAGCAAAAGAAGAGGCTGAGAAAGAGGCAGCTGAATATAGAACTCACATGGAAGAAGAATATCAAAAGTCAATTTCAGAGGTATGCACAAACATTTAAATTATATGTTACCCAAATTGTATTATTTTAAAAATTAATTTTATAATATTTAAATAATAAGTTACAATATTTTTTCTTAGACAACTGGGAGTTCAGGAACAAATGTGAAAAGGCTTGATCAAGAGACAGATGTTAAGATTAGAAGCTTAAAGAAATCAGGTTCAAAGGTTTCAAATGAAGTTGTGGACATGCTACTCAAGTATGTTACAAATATTAAAATGTAATCATTGCCTATAAGGTTAGTATGCTAATTCTTATCTCTTTCAAATTATTTAATATTAATCCATAAACGAAATTATAATAGTTTTAGATATTACTCACTAGTAATACTTTTAGATTTTATGTAATGAATAATGTTTTGAGAAATATTATTTATTTACTTAATATCTACGAAATAATTTTAGTAAGAATGCTAACAATGTTCTTAGAACACTTTTTAGTGTAACCCTAACTTTAACTATCATGTAAGGTTAGAGGCTTGGACTCTATACTCAAAATTTTAAAGTTGATCTAATTTATATAACTAAGTTGTTATTTAAATTTCAGATTATTCTCTCTTAGACGGAGTAAGTGATTTATTTATGAAATAAAAATGCCTCAAACTAAATGAACATTTTAAATTTTTAATACAATTTTTTGGATATAGATTCTCTGTGGCTCATCTCTCATGTTTTTCATGTTGCTTCAATCTTAATCATATTTGCATTAATTAATATTAATTATTTTTTATATTTGATCAAAATGAGTGGTTGAGATGGAGCAGGACCATTCAGTCACTGCAGAGTATCTAAGTCCCAATTTTTTTAATTCTATAATATTTGATAAGAGATATTTTAATAAAAATATTATTTTTTCTTTCATATATTATTTTTTTTTAATTTGGATAAAATAATCAACTAAGTCATTTATTATATAAATATTAAAGAATATTGAAAAATAAAATACTTCCTGCTTTAAGCTTTATTTAATTAATTAATAAATTTTAAAAAATAAAAAATGCGAGAGAACAATCTAAAAAGATTAGATTAAAATTCATAGAATAAGAGAACAATTTGAAGAGAGAGACTAAACTAAAATCCATAGAATACATATCCATATAAATTAAACAAAAATAAAAACAAAGAGAGTAATCAAAGCCTTAGACGGAGCCCAATTACTCCAAATAAGGGAAATGATATGTTCCTGGTACGTCAGTGGTGACATAGAAGAAGAAAATCTCTTCCACTGAGCGTGAAACGTAGATGCCATAAAGAACGGGTTATTTCTAGAATCCTTTCATAACCACTTATCTCTATCCATGGAAAAATTAGCCTCTCTAAGCAAAGCATGAAACACCTCAAGAGTGGGAAGTTCTCTAATGAAGAAAGGTATCCTCCATCGAAGATCCAGGTAGGTATCCCATTGATAAGCCTTCCCATCTCTCCCACCTTTGACGCTCGTTGGAGTGAAACAGAGAACAATCCAAGAAAGTGAAGCTTGGGTGAGATGGTCTCCAACCAAGGATCTTCCCAAAAGGAAGTAAGAAGACCCGACCCCACTCTCCTAGATATACATTCGGAAAATCAATCAGACAGTCTCTTTTTTCTATGCCCGAAATGAGAAAGATATTTCCACCAGGGCGACAAGGACCCATAACCTCTGGTCCCAACACCACTAGGAGAGAAGAAGGAAACCTTGTCATATCTAGCAGTTAGGATGTCCCTCTAGATCCTTGAACCCCCTATAAGAAGCCTTCATCTCCATTTTTCCAAGAGAGCAAGATTAACCATACGGAGGTCCCTAACACCAATCCCACCTCCACTTTTGGGCTTACACACATCTTCCTGCTTCACCCATGAAATTTTTGAAGCACTCTTCACCCCATACCATAGAAACCTCATTTGGATACTCACAATCTTCTTCCAAACCACTGTTGTCATTTTCATAAAACACAAGAAGAATATAGGAATAACATTAAGCACGAAGTTAGGAAGGACTACTCTACCCCCAATACTAACATATCTATGCTTCCAAGAATTAAGTTTCTTTTCCACCAAGGCTACCAAAGGATCCCAAATAGCCTGAAGGTGAGGGTTTTCCCCTACAGACAACCCAATATATTTGAAAGGAAGAGATGTTATCTCACAATGGATAAAATCATCAGCTAAAGAGAGAAACTTCGGATCGACATTCACCCCAATAAGGCTACTTTTAAAGAAGTTTATACAAAGATATTATGCCCTCTCAAACTCTCTAAGAATAGCCTTAATACACCACAAATTATTCAGGATCGGCTCAGCCACAAGAAGGGTGTCATCAACATACTGGAGGTGAGATGCAACCAACCCGAAATTACCAACCCAAAACCAGTAAAAAGACCAAGATCATCTGACCTACTCTTCTCACTATAGAATTTACAGATATTTTCTCTACATATCAAAATCACTTAAATTTATTTTCCACTATCTTTTCTATTATAGGTGATACCCGACCGTCAAAAAAATATAAATAATATAAAAATAAATTAATTATCCAAATTACATTTATAATTTTAAGAGATATAATATTGGTATACATAAATTTTTAGAATTTTTGTAAAATATCAATTGCCTGGATGGATAGGTTTTTTTATTGTTATGTTTGACCGTTTTAATTTTAATTAGTGGATATATAGTGTAACACAATTTAGGATGAAATTTTTTAAATTAGTATTTTTTTTATTACTATGTTTAGTTGTATATTTTATGTTTTCTTATGTTTCAGAAATTGATGAAGGCACCAACATAAGAAGTCATCACCTACAATAAAACTAAGAAGATTCATCTCAAGATTGTTTGATATTTCACTTTTGGTTTCAATTGCATAAAGATTTAGCTACAAATTCTTGCATCCATCAACTATCACTTGTCACATGGAAAACAAAAGCAAATGGATTCTCTCATATGTTATATATTACTCGGTAGTAATATTTTTAGTTTTTATGTAATGAATAATATTTTGAGAAATACTATTTATTTACTTAATATCTACAGAATAATTTTAATAAGAATGCTAACAATGTTCTTAGAACACTTTTTAGTGTAACCCTAACTTTTATTAGTGTATAAGGTGATAAAGATAATTAAAACAAACAAGAGAGAGAAGAGAGAAATGATTGCACACTGCAAAAGGAATAAAGTTATAATATGTTCACATCACTCACTTGCTTAAATACAAGTAAGACTTTAGGAGAAATACTAAAATACCCTCTAACAAACTTTGTCTACAAATTTCTAAAAATATGAATTAATTATAATATCGTCCCTTAGTTCATATTCAGCTTAACCAAAGCTAACAACATTAATTTCATCCATCAAACAGAGAAATTGATCAGTCTTGATTGCCTTCGTCAGAACATCTGCCAGCTACTTTTGGTTGCTATAGTGCACAACTTCTAGCACTCTATCTTGAACCTGATTTCTCAGAAAGTGATACTTAGTCTCAATATGCTTGATTTTCCCATGCAGCACTAGGTTCTTGTCAAGATTGATTGCAGACTTGTTATTAATCATCAGCTTCAGAGGCTTGTTTACTTTGATCTTTAGATCCTGCAGTAAATTAAGAAGCAACACAGCTTGACATGCAGCCACAACACCTGCAATATATTATGCTTCCCAGAAACTTAAACAAGTATCAAGGAGTACTTCTTCTGTTAACTTCGTCTCCACACCAATCAGAATCTGAGTAACTCGGAAGTTCTGAGTCAGTTTCAGCACTAGAAGGGAATGAAATTCCATACTTCATAGTTCCCTTTATATACCTCAGAATTCTGACAGTGGCTTGGTAATAAGACCACTTTGGTTTACTCATTAACCTACTTATCATTCCAACTGCATAGCAAATATCAGATATGGTATTACACAAATACCTCAGAGACCCTACCGGTTGCTTGAACGTTGTCGCATCTACATCATCACCATCAGAATCAAAATCCAATTTCTAATTTGTATCAGCGGGTGTGACAACAACTTTACCATTCAGCAGCTCAAATTTCTTCAGAAGCTCAAGTTCATATTTCAACTGATGTAAAATTATGCCTTTGTCAAAGTACATAATCTTCATCCCTAGAAAATAAACCAGGTTTCCTAGATCAATCATCTCAAACTCATTCATCAGCTCCTTCTTGAACTTAGCTACCTGATATTCACAACTTCCTATTAGCAATATGTCATCAACATATAGACACACCATAATCATGTTTCCTTTCAGAAGTATGTTGAACATAGACACCATACTCCATCTCACATTTCTGAAATCCCGGCTTCCTAAAAAATGAATCAATTTTTAGATTCCAAGCTCTAGGACTTGCTTCAGTCCATACAAAGCTTTGTGTAATCTGTACACCATCCCTTCCTGATTCTTTTTCTCAAATTCAGGAGGTTGTGACACATAAACCCCTTCTTCTAAAGGACCATTCAGAAATGCAGATTTCACGTCTAAATGCATCAGAGGCCAATTCCTTTTAGCATTTATCGCAATCACCAACCTGATTGTTTCATGTCTTGCTACAGGCACAAAAACTTCAAAGTAATATAACCCAGGTTTCTGCGGAAAACCTCTCGCAACTAACTTTGCTTTGTGTTTGCCAATTTATCCATCTGGCTTTAGCTTCACCTTATAAATCCATCTCATGCTGATGGCTTTCTTGTTCTTTGGAAGTTCTATCAGCTTCCAAGTCTTGTTTCTCTCTATGGTATCAAGTTCTTCTTTCATGGTCTTCAGCCATACTCTTTTCTTTAGAGCTTCTTCCGTACTCACAGATCTAGAGTCTACTAACATGGAACACTGAATAACTTCCCCTTCAGAATCTACTTCAGTATCTTGCATCATGTCAAACTCTACAAACCTTCTCGGAATGTTTTTGATTCTTTGTGGCCTCTGAACTTGTTTAGAACCTTCTTATTCTGGAAAAATATCAGATATTGGAACTCCAGAAGTACCGACTTCAGAAGCATGACCACTTTCAGAATCTAGAATGTTCCCAGAATCTAGACTACCACCAGAATCTGAATCATCATCAGAATCTGGACTAGAATCTGAATCTCCATCAAAATCTAGATCAGAATCAGATTCTTCCTCATAATCAATCTCGCCTTCTGATTCTGACTCACTCTCAGAATTATTTTCAGGCTCTGACTCATCTTCAGAATCAGAATCAATATCTTCAGAAGTTAACTAAGCATCGGAGTTGGATTGAGACTTGCTCCAATCTCATACTTCTGAGTCTTTCAAATAACATCTCTACTGACTTCAACCTTATTAGTCAACGGACAATAAAGCTTATAAACACCTCTACTGTGATACCCCACCAGTAACATCACCTTACTTCTATCATTCAGCTTCTTTCTAGTAGCATATAAAACGTGTTTATAATAGACAGAACCAAATACTCTGAAATGACTCACACTTTTCTTATCTCCAGTCCACCTCTCAAAATGAACAATTTCCTTCAGCTTCTTGGTTGGACACCTGTTGAGCACATATGTTGCAGTGGCAACAACTTCTCCCCACAAAGTGTTAGGAAACTTCTTCTCCTTCAGCATGTTCCTTGTCATATCAAGCAATGTTCGATTTCTCCTTTCAGCAAGAGCATTGTGTTGAGGAGTATATGGAGCAGTCACTTCATGCTCAATTCCATTCCCCTCACAGAACTTCTTGAACCCTGTAGAGTTATACTCACATCTACCATCAGTTCTAAGGATCTTCAGATTTTGACCACTTTGTTTCTCAGTATTGATTCTGAATTTCTTAAATTCAGAAAACACCTTATGTTTGAACTTTATAAAGGATACCCATGTCATCCTTGTGAGCTCATCCACAAATGACACAAAGTATTTATTCCCTCCTAATGAAGGGTTTGGAAATGATCCAAACACATCAGAATACACTACTCCCAAAGCATGTTTTACTCTCAGAGCTACTTCTGATATAAATGGCAGTCTTGGTTGTTTCCCTCTCATGCTTACATGACTTTTCTGGTTTCTTAATTGCAGGAATTCTACCTACCAGATTCTTTGAATTCAGATGCCCTAAGCTTCTGAAGTTCAAATGACCAAATCTTTTTTGCCACAACTCACTTTCCTTCACAACACTTATTGCACTAAGGCATTCAGAGTCTGCAGTTTCAACATTCACCTTGAATTTTCTATTCCTTCCCTGTTCTGACTCCATAATCAGCTCCTGATTACAATCATACAACTTCAAAAGATTGTCCTTCATGGTAAATGAAAACCCCTTTTCAATTAATTGATCTACACTCATTAGATTTCTCTTTATTCCAGGAACATACCAGACGTTCTGAATTAACGCAGATTTGCCATTATTCAGAACCACTCTAACATTCCTCATTCCTTCAACATTCAGATACTTATCATCAGCACATATGATCTTAGTCCTCTTCCCAGAGTCAAAATCAACCAGGCATTTCTTATTTCTAGTAAGATGGTTTGAACAACCAATGTCCATATACCACCAGTCTTCTAGAGACGCATTATCAGAATCATAAGCCATTAATAACACATGTTTATCATCAGAACTTCTGGGTATATTCACTTCTTCTGATTTCTTCTCCTTGTTTGACCAATAATCTACAGTGAAATGGTCAAACTTCTTACAACAGTAACATTGAACTTTGTCATACTTCTTCTTTACCTTCTGACTCCCAGAAATTGAGGTTTCTGACTTCTGAGACCTACCATGTCTTTTCTTGGCTTCTGACCAAGACTGCTTCTGGTCTTTCTTGACAAAAGAAGCTTTCAGAGCCTTCTCTACCTCTCTCTCAGAGGTTCTTTCAGTCAGATGCAACTCTTGTGCCTCTAGAATGCTTTACAACTCTTCTATTCTCATGGTGGTCAGATCCTTAGAATGTTCAATTGCTACAACGATGTAATCAAACTGAGGAGTAAGAGATCTAAGGACCTTCTCAATGATACTTTCTTCAGAGAGAGTTTCTCCACACGACTTCATCTCATTTGTGATCAAAATCATTCTGGAGATGTAGTCAGGTACCTTCTCATTGCTCTTCATGTTGAGATTCTCATACTGCTTACATAGTGACTGAAGCTTCACCTTCTTCACTTATGCATCACCATCGTAGCATCGCACTAGTGTGTCCCACGCAGCTTTTGCCATCGTCGAATCAATGATTTTCTCAAACACGTTCACATCCATACACTGGTGGATGTAAAACAAATCCTTCTGATCTCTTCTTCCTCAGATCACATTGAGCATTTCTCTGCGCATCTGTTGCATTTTCTAGAATTGCAACCTGAACGTAACCATCGTTGATGAGATCAAGAACATCTTGATCTCCAAATAACACACGCATCTGAATCATTCAATGATTCCAGTTCTTGCCATCGAAAACTAGAAGCTTGGTACTCAGATAATTGTTTTCGTTCATCTTCAACCTTATGTAATACACTCAAATCTCACATAAACACAATGTTTTCCAATCCCGCAGAATCAAGATATGTGATTCTGTTATGATTATGAATAGATATTCAACATGAATTCTCCGAACAGAAATCAATCACACAACGTCTCACCGTTTCACTCGTGTTTCCCGTGGTATTTCTCTGTGGATCTAAACCAGAGCTCTAAATACCAATTATTGGTGTATAAGGTGATAAAGATGAACAAAACAAACAAGAGAGAGAAGAGAGAATAATAATAAACTTTCACTACTCTTAAAATGGTTACAAAACGGTTGCACACACACTATAAAAGGAATAAAAGTACAATTTGTTCACCCCACTCACTTGTTTAAATACAAGTGGAATTTTAGGAGAAATACTAAAATACTATCTAACAAACTTTGTGTACAAGTTTCTGAAAATATGAATTAATTCTAACAACTTAAAATATCATGTAAGTTAGAGGCTTGGACTCTATACTGAAAATTTTAAAGTCGATGTAATTGATGTAACTAAGTTGTTATTTAAAGTTCAAATTACTCTATGTCTCACAATAAGTGATGTATTTATAAAATAAAAGTGTTTTAAAATAAATGATCATTTTCAATTTTCAATACACTTTCTTCAATTCTACAATATTTAATATAAGAGGTATTTTTACTTTAATAAAAATATTATTTTTTCTTTCATTTATTCTTTTTTTAATTTTGATAAAAAAATCAACTAAGTCATTTATTGTAGGATGAAGGGAGTAAGAATTAAAATCTTAATCTCCAACCTTTACCAATGATGGAGATCATTTACCACAACACTTAATTACTACTAGAAATTTATTTCTATGGATACTAAAGAATATTGAAAAATAAAATACTTCCTACTTTAAGCTTTATTTAATTAATAAGTTTTAAAAAATCAAAGATGTGAGAGAACAATCTAAAGAGATTAGACTAAAATTCATAGAATAAGAGAACAATTTGAAGAGAGATTAGACTAAAATTCATAAAATACATATTCATATAACACAAAACAAAAACAAAACAAAAAACTCTAATAAAGTATGAAGTTTAGAGCATCTCCCATATTGTTTGCGTTATTTTTTTATCCAAATTATCACGTTGCATTTAAACAATTTTTATATTTCTTTTAATGGCAAAATATGTATATTAATAAAAGATGAGAAAAACTTCTCACGAAACAAGAAATAAAGTACAAGAAGTTTCCCTAAAAGATAAAGAAAAAACAAGAGGAACAAAGAAACGCAAACAAACTGGAAAAAACAACAATAACGAAAAGAAAAAAAAATACAGATGCGACAGAACTACATCGAAATCTCAGGCTAGACCTCACACGCCTCAGATCTACCATCAATAGAAACAGATCCCTAGATCAAGGAACTAGAAAACCACCCTCACACTCAAGAAACATGGAAAATGTAACACCCTTCTAAAATACCCCAAAAATTCATTAAAATAATAAACATATAATCAGAGTAATAGTGCACCAAGGGTGTCACACAAACATTCCACACCATTTAAACAATATAACAATCATGCTCTTTTATTTAATTTAAATATAAAGTATTTGCACAATTACGCAGCGGATAGAGATCAACTCAATCATGCAAAACATGTAACATCACATGTAATTTAGTTCAACAACAACAACAATAATAATCAAAGTGTTCCCGCCCGATGTTACATCTATCAGAGCATGACCCACTAGGGAGACTACACTAGACTCCAAGCATTTGCTTCTACTCAACTCATTTCTCGTTACCTGAAAAATAGTTGTAAGGGTGAGTTCCTCAATCAATATAATAAGCATTATAAAACAACATGTAATGCCAAGTAATTAACACATCAATCACCCTAATTGCAATACACATTCAGTAATAGCTCATTGGCTTAAACATCATACTCAACATCAATATACAATACCAGTATAATCTCAAATCATACTTAACAACAACACAACACACGTATAATATTGGAACACATCCATTCATATTATACGCCATACATATTTTTATGCAATGAGACTCTACACATGCGGTACCGACTATTCTTGAACATATAGTTCAGCTCACCGATCAACTCCAGATACGGCTACTAAGCTCACTAGTCCCACTCATTTGAGATCTAATGACTCACTCACTAATTCCTCACCATGGGAATTAGCTACAGCCCCAAAGGCTAGACTATGCACACTACTCATCTAGTATGCAAACATCAACAACAAATCCACAATGATTCACTCACTAATTCCTCACCATGGGAATTAGCTACAGCCCCAAAGGCTATGCTATGCACGCTAATCATCTAGCAATGCAACATCAACAACAATTCAAAAATAAACATATGCTCACACTCTGAGCCATACAACAGTCCATTCACACATACATGCATAATATATACATTCACAGCATCATGTACATCATTATACATCATCAATCTTTCATCACATAAGCCTGTCAGATTATGCCAAACAACAACCACAATATTAGTACATTTCAATATTGCATATACTGCTCAAAACAGCGGGAATTTATCCCTATTACACCATAGGCAACATAGGCCAACCCTCAATTAGGTACACCACATTTAAAAACAATAATTTTTCACTCTGCAACAGTGTTAACCGGTTAACGCCCTGGGTTAACCGGTTAACGCAGGCAAAACTCACTTTCTGGCAAAACGCAACAGTGTTAACCGGTTAACGCCCTGGGTCAACCGGTTAACGCAGCACAAACAGCAATATTTCAACAATTACAACAGTGTTAACCGGTTAACACCCTGGGTTAACCGGTTAACGCAAGCAAAACAGCACATTTTCACAATTCAAAACAGTGTTAACCGGTTAACACCCTGGGTTAACCGGTTAACGCAAGACAGAAAGCTGTTCCTGCGCTAACACAAGGCAGAATGCAGAATTTTCCGCATTTTCCGCCGTTGGAGGACTTCCGGACCTCCGATTCCAATTCCGTAAAAAGCTATACGTTCGGAATTCCACAACTAACCCAAACACAGATTCAATTACAGTCTAAATACAATTTATCCAATTCAATTCTTCAGCATCAACAATCCCAATTAGGGTCAAATTAACGGCTTATCACTACCCATCACATATTATCCCATAATACCCATTAATCGACGATAAACCCCCCTTACCTTAACAATCCGGCGAATCTTTGAGCTTCAAGCCTTTCCGTTCTTCAACCTTTGCTCTTCAGCTCCTTTCTCCTCTTCTCTGCCCTTTTCCCTTTTCACGATTTTCTCTGTTTTCACGTGAAATGTTTTTACTCCCAATGGGACTTTTTCCTTAATTCCAACATATATATATTTTCCAAATAATAATTATTATTCCAAAATAATAATAATTCAAAAAATAATAATAATAATAAAATTTCCAATTATTTAATTAAATTAATAATTAAATTATTAACTCAATTCAATCGGGGTGTTACAACTCTCCCCCACTAAAAGAGTTTTCGTCCTCGAAAACATACCTCAAGCGAACAACTCTGGATAAGACTCCTTCATCTTACTCTCCAGTTCCCAAGTCACGTTGCCACCTGCTGGTCCTCCCCAAGCTACCTTCACCAAGGCAATCTCTTTACCCCGCAACTGCTTCAACTCTCGATCCTCGATCCTCATAGGTGATGTTTCAACAGTCAGGTTATCTCTCACCTGTACATCATCTATTTGGGCTACATGCGACGGATCATGAATGTACCTCCTCAACTGAGACACATGAAAAACTTCATGCAAATTCGCAAGCGACGGCGGTAAGGCGATACGATAGGCTACTTCTCCTATCCTCTCCAAAATCTGATAAGGACCAATAAATCGAGGTGTCAACTTCTTCGACTTCAAAGCTCGACCAACACCAGTTATCGGAGTGACGCGAAGAAACACATGATCTCCCTCTTGGAACTCAAGTGACTTCCTCCTCTTATCGTGATAACTCTTCTGACGACTCTGAGCAATTCTCATCTTCTCCTGAATCATCTTAATCTTTTCCGTAGTTTGTTGAACAATCTCCGGTCCAACCACAGCACTCTCACCGGACTCATACCAACATAAAGGTGTCCGACATCTCCTACCATACAAAGCTTCAAACGGTGCCATACCAATGCTCGAATGAAAACTATTGTTGTAGGTGAACTCAATCAAAGGCAAATAACAATCCCAAGCACCTCCTTTTTCTAAAACACAAGCTCTCAAAAGATCCTCCAGTGACTGAATCGTCCTCTCAGTCTGACCATCAGTCTGCGGGTGATATGCAGAACTCAATCTCAGTTTAGTTCCCAAAGCCTTCTGCAAACCCTCCCAGAACTTCGATGTAAATCTAGGATCTCTGTCCGAAACAATACTCGACGGAATACCATGCAAGCTTACAATCTTCTCAATATACAACTCGGCTAATCTCTCTAACGGATAATCCATTCTGATCGAAATGAAATGAGCCGACTTCGTCAATCTGTCCACGATCACCCAAATGGCTTCAAAATTCTTACTTGTCCTCGGTAAACCAGAAACAAAATCCATACTGATACTGTCCCACTTCCACTCTGGAATAGCCAACGGTTGCATTAGTCCAGACGGCTTCTGATGCTCAATCTTTGACTTCTGACAAGTCAAACAAGAATAAACAAAACTCGCAATTTCTCTTTTCATTCCCGGCCACCAAAATAACTTCTTCAAATCATGATACATCTTCGTAGCTCCAGGATGAATACTTAAGCCACTACGATGTCCCTCCTCAAGAATACTCTTCTTAAGCTCAATAACATTCGGAATACACACCCGACTACCAAATTTCAAAACACCATTCTCATCAACTCTGAATTCACCACCTCGACCTTGATTCACTAAAGTCAACTTATCAACCAAAAGCATATCGGATTTCTGACCCTCTCTGATCTCCTCCCGAATACCACTCGTTAACTTCAACATTCCCAATTTAACACTGTTGTGAGTACTCTCACACACCAAACTCAAGTCTCTAAACTGCTCAATTAAATCCAATTCCTTAACCATTAACATAGACATATGTAATGATTTCCGACTCAATGCATCAGCCACTACATTTGCTTTACCCGGATGGTAATTCAAACCAAAATCATAATCCTTCAGAAACTCTAACCATCTCCTCTGTCTCATATTCAGCTCTTTCTGATCAAACAAATACTTTAAACTCTTATGGTCACTGAAAACCTCAAATCTTGATCCATACAAGTAATGCCTCCACAACTTCAAAACAAACACTACAGCTGCCAACTCTAAATCGTGCGTCGGATAGTTCCTTTCATGAACCCTCAGCTGTCTCGAAGCATAAGCTATAACCTGCTTATTCTGCATCAACACACCACCCAAACCCAACAATGAAGCATCACAGTAAACTTCAAATGGTTCCGACGAACTCGGTAACGTCAAAATAGGAGCAGTAGTCAACCTTCTCTTTAACTCTTGGAAACCTTCTTCACATTTTGAGTCCCAAACAAACGCTTGCCCCTTTCTAGTCAACATCGTCAACGGTAACGCCAACTTAGAAAATCCCTCAATGAACTTCCTATAATAACCAGCCAAACCAAGGAAACTTCGAATCTCAGCAACAGACTTCGGAGCTTCCCACTTAGATACCGCTTCTATCTTAGAAGGATCAACAGCAACACCACCTCTTGAAATCACATGACCAAGAAAACTAACTTCTTCTAACCAAAATTCACACTTAGACAGTTTAGCAAATAACTGCTTTTCTCGCAGCACTCCTAAAACCACTCTCAAATGCTCAGCATGCTCTTCTTCAGATTTCGAATACACCAAAATGTCATCAATAAACACCACAACAAACTGATCCAAGTACGGATGGAAAATCCTATTCATGTACTCCATAAATACTTCAGGCGCATTAGTCACACCAAAAGGCATTACAGAATACTCATAATGTCCATACCTCGTTCTGAAAGCAGTCTTCTGAATATCCTCAGTTTTCACACGTATCTGATGATACCCAGATCTCAAATCTATCTTGCTGAACACACTCGCACCAACCAACTGATCCATCAAATCATCAATCCTCGGCAAAGGATACCGATTCTTGATCGTCACTTTATTCAGTTGCCTGTAGTCCACACACAACCTCATAGTACCTTCCTTCTTCTTAACCAACAACACTGGTGCACCCCACGGTGACACACTTGGACGAATAAACTTCTTATCCAACAAATCTTCCAACTGACTTTTCAATTCAGCTAACTCAACAGCAGACATACGGTACGGAGCCATCGATATCGGTCTAGTACCAGGTACCAATTCAATCGAGAACTCAACTTCACGCTCTGGCGGTAACTCATTCACTTCTTCCGGAAACACATCAGGAAAGTCACACACCACTGCTAGATCACGAATCACCAGTTTATCTTTAGCCTCTAAAGTTGCCAACAGCATAAACAACTCTGCCCCATCTGCCACTTCCTCATTCACCTGCCTGGCTGATAGAAACAGACTCTGCCCTTCCTCAATCTCAGGAAATATCACCGTCTTATCAAAACAGTTGATATAAACTCGGTTAAACACCAACCAGTTCATACCCAAGATAACGTCAATCTGCACTAATGGAAGACACACAAGGTCTATCCCAAAATCTCTACCAAAAATATTCAAAGGACAACTCAAACAAACCGAAGTAGTAGTCACTGAACCCTTTGCAGGAGTATCAATCACCATACTTCCACGCATCTCAGATATCTCTAACTTAAGCTTCACAGCACAATCCACAGATATAAAAGAATGAGTAGCACCTGTGTCAATAATAGCTATAAGAGGAAAGCCATTAATATAACACGTACCTCTGATCAAACGATCATCTGCAGAAGTCTCAGAACCTGATAGAGCAAAAACCTTGCCTCCTGACTGATTCTCCTTCTTCGGCTTAGGACACTGGGGACTGATATGACCCAACTCTCCACAGTTGAAACAAGTTACAGTCTTCAATCGGCACTCTGCAGCCAAGTGACCACCTTTCCCACACTTGAAACACTTCATCTCAGCACTGGTACACTCATGAACACGATGTCCAGCCCGACCACATCTATAACACTTAGTAGGAGCACTAGAGTCTCCCCCACTAGGCCTCTTCATCCCACTCTGCTTCTGAAAACCTTTGCCAGCTGCATACGGTTTTCCACGATCCATCTGATTCTTACCCTTCCTATCAACCCTCTGCTGATAGCTCTCTGCTCTAGCCTTGGAATCCTGTTCAAAAATTCTGCAACAGTCAACCAAGTCAGAAAACACCCTGATCCTCTGATATCCAATAGCTTGTTTGATCTCAGGACGCAACCCGTTCTCAAACTTCACACATTTCGAAAATTCTCCAGCAGCCTCATTATAGGGAGTATAGTACTTTGACAGCTCGGTGAACTTCGCAGCATACTCAGTAACCGACCTGTTACCCTGCTTCAATTCCAAAAACTCTATCTCTTTCTTTCCTCTGACATCTTCTGGAAAATACTTTCTCAGGAACCTTTCCCTGAACACAGCCCAAGTGATCTCAGTATTCCCAGCAGATTCCAACTCAGTGCGGGTAGCAACCCACCAATCATCAGCTTCCTCTGACAGCATATGTGTACCGAACCTGACCTTCTGGTTATCAGCACACTCAGTTACTCTGAAGATCCTCTCGATCTCCTTCAACCACTTCTGAGCACCATCTGGATCGTATGCTCCCTTGAACATTGGAGGATTGTTCTTCTGGAACTCACTCAGTTGACGAGCAGCTCCCATTCCTACAACATTTGGATTCCCTCCAAGTACTCCAGCCAGCATACCCAGAGCCTCAGCAATCGCAGCATCATCTCTACCTCTTCCAGCCATCTCTATTCTGAAAAACCCAACAAACTAAAACAATAAGTACTGATAGGGTTACACAACACCTATCCCGTACAGGGAAAACAGAATAATTACGACTCGACACGACCGACTATGCTCTGATACCACTAATGTAACACCCTTCTAAAATACCCCAAAAATTCATTAAAATAATAAACATATAATCAGAGTAATAGTGCACCAAGGGTGTCACACAAACATTCCACACCATTTAAACAATATAACAATCATGCTCTTTTATTTAATTTAAATATAAAGTATTTGCACAATTACGCAGCGGATAGAGATCAACTCAATCATGCAAAACATGTAACATCACATGTAATTTAGTTCAACAACAACAACAATAATAATCAAAGTGTTCCCGCCCGATGTTACATCTATCAGAGCATGACCCACTAGGGAGACTACACTAGACTCCAAGCATTTGCTTCTACTCAACTCATTTCTCGTTACCTGAAAAATAGTTGTAAGGGTGAGTTCCTCAATCAATATAATAAGCATTATAAAACAACATGTAATGCCAAGTAATTAACACATCAATCACCCTAATTGCAATACACATTCAGTAATAGCTCATTGGCTTAAACATCATACTCAACATCAATATACAATACCAGTATAATCTCAAATCATACTTAACAACAACACAACACACGTATAATATTGGAACACATCCATTCATATTATACGCCATACATATTTTTATGCAATGAGACTCTACACATGCGGTACCGACTATTCTTGAACATATAGTTCAGCTCACCGATCAACTCCAGATACGGCTACTAAGCTCACTAGTCCCACTCATTTGAGATCTAATGACTCACTCACTAATTCCTCACCATGGGAATTAGCTACAGCCCCAAAGGCTAGACTATGCACACTACTCATCTAGTATGCAAACATCAACAACAAATCCACAATGATTCACTCACTAATTCCTCACCATGGGAATTAGCTACAGCCCCAAAGGCTATGCTATGCACGCTAATCATCTAGCAATGCAACATCAACAACAATTCAAAAATAAACATATGCTCACACTCTGAGCCATACAACAGTCCATTCACACATACATGCATAATATATACATTCACAGCATCATGTACATCATTATACATCATCAATCTTTCATCACATAAGCCTGTCAGATTATGCCAAACAACAACCACAATATTAGTACATTTCAATATTGCATATACTGCTCAAAACAGCGGGAATTTATCCCTATTACACCATAGGCAACATAGGCCAACCCTCAATTAGGTACACCACATTTAAAAACAATAATTTTTCACTCTGCAACAGTGTTAACCGGTTAACGCCCTGGGTTAACCGGTTAACGCAGGCAAAACTCACTTTCTGGCAAAACGCAACAGTGTTAACCGGTTAACGCCCTGGGTCAACCGGTTAACGCAGCACAAACAGCAATATTTCAACAATTACAACAGTGTTAACCGGTTAACACCCTGGGTTAACCGGTTAACGCAAGCAAAACAGCACATTTTCACAATTCAAAACAGTGTTAACCGGTTAACACCCTGGGTTAACCGGTTAACGCAAGACAGAAAGCTGTTCCTGCGCTAACACAAGGCAGAATGCAGAATTTTCCGCATTTTCCGCCGTTGGAGGACTTCCGGACCTCCGATTCCAATTCCGTAAAAAGCTATACGTTCGGAATTCCACAACTAACCCAAACACAGATTCAATTACAGTCTAAATACAATTTATCCAATTCAATTCTTCAGCATCAACAATCCCAATTAGGGTCAAATTAACGGCTTATCACTACCCATCACATATTATCCCATAATACCCATTAATCGACGATAAACCCCCCTTACCTTAACAATCCGGCGAATCTTTGAGCTTCAAGCCTTTCCGTTCTTCAACCTTTGCTCTTCAGCTCCTTTCTCCTCTTCTCTGCCCTTTTCCCTTTTCACGATTTTCTCTGTTTTCACGTGAAATGTTTTTACTCCCAATGGGACTTTTTCCTTAATTCCAACATATATATATTTTCCAAATAATAATTATTATTCCAAAATAATAATAATTCAAAAAATAATAATAATAATAAAATTTCCAATTATTTAATTAAATTAATAATTAAATTATTAACTCAATTCAAATAATTATTTTATTATTATCGGGGTGTTACAGAAAACACTTAAACCATTGTTGGTGTAGAAACATGATAGGGTTCTGAAGCCAATCCATGAAGGTGCAAGAGTCAACTCCCAACCTATCCGAAAACCATTTTCAAAGCAATAAGATGCTCTTTTCCTCTACATCTTTTGCTATTATTGTAGCTTCATTAAAAATGTAGAGTTTCTAACTTTGCATATAGGTCAATCAACCGCATGCCATACCAGAAGAACCCCCCCCCCCCCCTCATAAACTTAACCCTCCCACCAAAAGAAAGAAAAAACTCAAATAAGAACCTAATATCCTTATGTAATACTACTTGTCACTACAACCACCTAAAGACACTATATCAGACCGTGGAGGCAATGTCACATGGCATAAACAAGTGATAGGAGGTCTCTACCGGATGCCCATAAAAAGTACATAATTGGTCACTAGCATCTGAAAACATCCCTTGACGAAAAATATTATCCCTGGAAGGGATTTTATCCTGCAATAATTTCCACGAGAAAATCAAAGTCTTAGACGGAGCCCAAATACTCCAAATAAGGTAAATGACATGTCCTTGGTGCGTTAGAGGTGACATATAAGAAGGAAATATCTTCCATTTAGCGTGAAACATAGATGTCACAGAGAACATGTCATTTCTAGAATCCTTCCATAGTTACTCATCTCTATCCATAGAAAGATTAGCCTCTCTAATCAAAGCAGGAAACACCTCAAGAGTGGGAAGCTCTCTAATGAAGAAAGGTATCCTCCATCGAAGATCACGGGTAGGCATCTCATTGATAAGCCTTCCCATCTCTCCCACCTTTGATGATCGTTGGAGCGAAACAGAGAACAATCCAAGAAAATGAAGCTTGAGCGGGATGGTCCCCAACCAAGGATCTTCCCAAAAGGAAGTAAAAAGACTCAACCCCACTCTCCTAGATATACCTTCGTAAAATCAATCATATTGTCTCTCTTTTCTATGCCTGAAATGAGAAAGATATTTCCACCAGGGTGACAAGGACCCATAACCTCTGGTCCTAACACCACTATGAGAGGAGAAGGAGACCTCGCCACATCTAGCAGTTGGGATGTCCCTCTAGATCCCTGAATCCCCTACAAGAATCCTCCATCTTCACTTCCCCAAGAGAGCGAGATTAACCATATGGAGGTCTCTAACACCAAACCCACCTCTACTTTTGGGCTTACACACATCTTCCTGCTTCACCCCATACCACATAAAGCTCCTTTGGATACTCACAATCTTCTTCCAAATCATAGTTGGCATTTTCAAAAAAGACAAGAAGAAGATATGAATATCATTAAGCACGGAGTTTGGAAGGACCACTCTACCCACAATACTAACATATATATGTTTCCAATAATTAAGTCTACTTTCCATCAAGGCTACCAAAGGATCCCAAGTAGTCTGAAGGTGAGGATTTCCCCCTACAGACAACCCAATATATTTGAAAGGAAGAGATGTTATCTCACGATGGATAAAATCACCAGGTAAAGAGAGAAACGTGGGATCGACATTCACCCCAATAAGGATACTTTTGAAGAAGTTTATACGAAGATCTGACGCTCTCTCAAACCCTCTAAGAATAACCTTAATACACCACAAATCGTCTAGGGTCGGCTCAGCCACGACAACGGTGTCATCAACATATTGGAGGTGAAATGCAACCAACCCGAAATTACCAACCCTAAAACCAGTAAAAAGACCAAGATCATTAGCCCTCCTGACCAGACCACTAAGCCCCTCGGCTACTAAAAGAAAAAAGAAATAAGCTAAATGATTCCCTTATTTCAAACCTCTTTGAATGTTGATTTCTTGAGTAGGACAACCATTAACCATCATCAATAAGCTACCGGCAAAAACACAAGCTCTCATCCAAGACTTACATTTATCGCTAAAGCTAAATCTAACTTTAGTAATTTTGTTCCAATGGTTATAATAAGTATCTAAGCAATTTTAATAATTTTGTTTACAGTTATACTATTCATACACCATTTTTTACACCAAGTCCATACACCGTATACACTGTTCACCGTATTTATAGGGTGAACAATATTTTTTAATTAAAAAATAATAATTATGAATAGTGCATGAACATTGTATGAACAGTGCATGAACAATACCCATGAACAGTGTGCATGAACAGTGCATGAACAGTGCCCATAAACGGTAATCGTGAACGGTGTCTTTAAAGTAATAAAATAAAGTTGGTTAATGAAGTGTAAAAAATTGGTTAATAAAATGACGAAGTTGGTTAATACACGTCCAGATATTAAAAATAATTTTTACTAGTACGTCAAAGTTGGTTAATAAAAAGTAAAAAATTGGTTAATAAAATTATGAAGTTGGTTAATAAAATTATAAAATTGGTTAATCACACAATTTTATATCAATATCATTTAATTTAAAAATTAAAAAAAAAATTAATATTTCATTTTTAAAAATATATATTATTATAATATTTCACTGTTCACCGTATTGGTGAACAGTGAAATACGGGTGTAGGTTTTGGTGTAGGAATATCATTTCTCTTTTGTTTAAGTGGTGATTATAATAAGTAATCCATATTTGACATCAATTAGTAATATTTTATTGTTCTTGTAATAATAGATAACACACTTTTTAGATCGACAAACAACTCAAAAAAAAAAAATTCCTTGTGTGTCCACTCCAATACTAAAAAATTTAAGATAACTCATACCTTCATGTAAGCACTCATGAAGCACTAAATTATTACTATTAAAAAACTCTATCAGTAACACAATTATTTCTCCTGCTAAAGACAGGAAGCAAGAAGGGAAGCTTTGAAATGAAAACTTCTAATCAAGTTGAGACAATTGAACCAACGATTTTGAAGCATTCAAGACACAATTTTAGAATTAGAAAAAACATGAAACACCAACATAGAGTTGTCTTCCATCCATAAATTATTTCAACCATTAACATGAGTTATTTCCACAACTAACATAAATCAATTTAACATTTAAAAAAACAATGATACCAAGTGGCCGGAAAAAGCGTCTATAAAAGAATCCTTAGAGCCTCTAAAGATTCTAGGACAAGTTGGTATGTCAAAAGACTTGGTAAAAGCTCCATCGATGTTACATATAATCCAATATGTGGGAACTAAGAAAAAACGTCTAAAAAAGAGTCGGTATATATAATATTTAAAGATTGTAGTATTAATAGATATGTCGGAATACTCTCTAAAAGCCTTATTGATGTTACACTTAATTCAATATATGGGAGGGATCTTGACTCAGTCTTATAATCTCTAAAGATTCTAGTATAATTAGATATGTTATAAGACTCTTTAAAAACTCTGTCCATGTTACACTTTATCCAATACATGAGAGGATCGGTTCAATCAACCTGAGTGATAGAAACATCAAAGACATGACAAGTTGTCTCAAAAGATTTGATTAATTTAAAAAATTGTTGAATAGAGAAATTAATTGTCTTTAGAAATATTTTAGAAATTATCTCATTATTTTTTATCTTATTGATAACTCACATTTTGTGAGTTATTATAAACCTTAGCACTTGAAATTATCCTTTTCATTTAGTTATTTGTTAGTTTGTTTTAATGCAATTTCTTTATTTTTGAGTAGTTTACAAAGAATACAATAGTTGCTCTTTTTTTGTTAGCTTTTATGTATTTGTTGCATGTGTAGAATTAACTTCTAATGAGGTCTGGAACGACAGGTTAGGCACAACACTCTAACCCTATCTAAAAGTGGAGAGTTGGATGCAATTGAAGTTAAAGAGATATGTCATTCCCTTTTCTATGGCACACTTGGCAACAATCTGCATAATGGAGGGCATTTTAGTCAAATATGCAAAGGGATAAGATCAAGGTGCTAGAGGGAAAAACTTTGCACTGTAGTACACCCATTATAGCGTCTCGCTTGTCTTCCTGCTGCAAAAGGAAAAATGTGAGATACCGTTGCCTGAATGCTTGCACCACTAGCCTCCACAAGATGCTTTGTCTCCCACATCCTGATGGTACGAAATAGAATAATTTGAAGGAATTATGTTGATTCCTTTAAGACATAATTCACAAATATCCACAAGCACTTTATCCAAGACAATACAAAAACCCTAGCTGGAAGTGACTATAAAAGGACATGTGGGAGGAAATACAAGAAGTTCGGCATTTTAGAGAAAGAAACATTAAGTGAAAATCAGCAAAGATAGCGAGTTGAATGAGGTGGAGAGTTTCTTCTTCTCATCATCTCAAGTGTATGCTACCAGTATCTAGCATGACATTGGTGGTCTCTTGGTGATTAACCATTTCAAGAAGACAAAGAAGTTACTCTTAGATTTTCATTCCTTTTTTATTATGTGTTTAAGAATGCTTAGTTTAGGATCAAATATTATTGTATGTACTAAGCTCATCATGAGCTAAACCTTTTATGTTGAGCAATGTGAAGTTAATATGAAATAATTGTTTATGTTAAGTGAGGTGTTATTAGTGATTTATTTTATCATGTGTTAACCTGTTATAGATCTGATTCTTTGAATGATCAACTTAGAAAAATATACAAGCTTGTTGTTGTGAGAGATCCAACAACAGATAGATTTCATGATAAAAGTGATTGAAAATGGTAGGAAAGAGATATTCATTAGATTAGATACTTTGGAGATAAAAATATACAATCATAAAGGATATTCATAATAATATCAGACATGCATTAAAGTTACAAGTGAGACTTAGATATTTGTCCCCTTGCTTTATTGTATATGTTTCTGATGATGTAATGATACACCATAAGATCACTTTTTTACCTTTTCTGGCATGGCATAATACATCATGGACACACAATACACAAATTATATTAATGGGTTATTGCCCAACATGTACTTCATTACTGAACTCATTTAGTCTTTTTAAATTGTTTTTTGACATTATTTGCTACCAAACTGAACTTATGACAACCATAAATTATTTTTATTCTTGCTCATTCTCATTTACAAAAGATAGTTTTACCAAATCAACCTAAGTTATTTTTCACTCCCCGTGGGTTCGACATCCTTACGATTCTATCACTTACTAATTTAAATATACATGTATACTTGCATGTGACATCCGATATTTTCAAGCAATAAGTTTTTAGTGTTGTTGGTGGGGAGTGTGTCAAAGATAACATTTTGATTATGTAGAAAAATACTATTTCTTTTTGTTAAACGAGCGTTTGAGCTTATGACGTTTCATGTACTCTGGTGACACAACAGATGCTTAGCTGTTACATGTGTCGGTTTCTAAATCCAATCTCTTGAGAAGATCCTGAACCTGAAAGGACATTCAGATTGCTTAGGAGATTTCAAACTACTGGACACTTATTAGGAAGTCCTAGTCTTTTTCTTGTTTTTGACTTAGAAGAGGAACCAATTGAAAAAGAAAGAGTCATGCCAGACAATAACATCATTGGCATTGTCAATGATATGGCAAGAAACATTAGGGATTATGTTGTATTAGATCCCAACGCCATGAACATATGCATCATTCTACCAGAGATCATTGTGGATCAGTTTGAGTTTAAACCAATGATGTTTAAAATGTTGCAATTCATTGGTCAATACTCAGGTAGTACAAATGAAGACTCAGATCTACACTTGAGGAAATTTCTGGAGGTTACAAGTAACTTCAAGATTCCTGGCATTACAAATAACTCATTTAGGTTGAGGCTATTTTCGTATTCTCTAAGGGATTGAGCCAAGAGTTGGTTGAACTCACTAGAGCCCAATTCCATAGCCACATGGAATGTCTTAGCTAAAACGTTTTTAGCTAAGTATTTTCCTCCTGTCAAGAATGCTAAGATGAGAAATATAATTACATCATTTAGACAAGGAGATGAAGAATCCTTATTTGATGATTGGGAAATATTCAAAGATTTGTTAAGGTAATGCCCTCACCATGGTATACCAATATGTATCCAACTAGAAACCTTTTACAATTGGTTGGTTCTGTCCTCAAGAAATGTGTTGGATGCATCTAATGGAGGAGTTTTGCTATCTAAATCTTATGAAGAAGGGTATAAGTTGATTGAAAGTATTACTACCAACACCTACCAATGCCTAATTACAAGAGTTGTTGTTGTCTCCACTCAAAAGAAGTCAGTTTGTGTCCATGAAGTCAATGAAACCATATCATTTACTGCTAAAGTGGCTCAGATTCACCAAATGATGAAAAACATGATGACGAGTCTAGACGTGCCAGTAGTTGAGCTCGTTAAAGTTGTAACGAACGCATTAGAGGTTGCAAGTGTCTATTTTAGGGGTGCTCATTTATTTGAAGATTGCTCAGTAAATCATGTTTATGTTAATTATGTGGGAAAGAACAAGTACAATAAACCTTAAAGAAACACATACAATCATGGGTGGTGTAATCATCCAAACATTTCATGGAGTAACACTCAAAACCAACTCAAACCTCAAGCACCACACATTCCACCTGTTTTTTTTTTGCACCAAACTATGTAATGTCTAATCAAGGAAATAACCAACTGGAAAATATTTTGACGTATTTCATACAAGAGACCAAGAACCAGTTTCAAGGTCAAGGTGTAAGCATAAAGAACTTGGAGAAACAATTTGGGAAAATTGCTTCAACACTTAGTTCAAGGACTATGTGAGCACTTCTGAGCTCAACTGGAACCCCAACATCTACCTCTAGGGCCAAGAGTATTGAAACATGCAAGGTTATCAAGTTAAGAAGTGTAAAAAAATGTGAAGGATCAACATCCACAAGAGAAGAACCACAAAAATAAAATTTGACTACCCCTGGCACTTCAGTGGTAGAAGGCTTTACGTCTACTAAAGCTACACCTTTGGTGGAGCCTACCGAGGAACATGTAACACAAGAGAAATGCACTCTGAAATCTTATGGCATGACTTCAAATCTAGAAAAAGCAACCAATTGACATGATAGAGGTTGAGAGTCCATCCAGATTTTTTCAAGAAAGGCCATCGCCTCTTTTTCCTCAAAGAATCATAAAACCTAAAGAAGAACAACAGTTTGGCAAGTTCATGGAGGTTCTGATGCAGCTTCATATCAGCATACCATTGATTTATATCATTCAACAAATGCCAAACTATTCCAAATTTATGAAGGATGTTCTTACTAAGAGGAAGAGAGTGGGAGAATTTTCTATTGTCGCCCTAACTTAAGAATGTAATCAAATTGTTCAAGGAAAACACCCTCCCAAGTTGAAGGATCTTGGAAGCTTTATTATACCATTCAACATTTGAGACTCTTCTTGTGGTAGAGAATTGTGTTGCATGCCCTATTTATCTTCAAGAATCTAGGTAATGGGGATGCCATACCAACAACCATCATCCTGCAACTAGTTGACCGAAGCATTTTCTACCCACATTGGAAGATTAAAGATGTATTTGTGAAGGTTGATAAGCTTGTATTTCCAACAGACTTCATTATTATGTATTTTTGTGTTGACGAAGAGACTCACATCCTATTAGGAAGAACTTTTCTTGACATGGGAAGAACATTGATAAACGTAGAAAGAGGAGATTTAACTATGAGAGTCGGTGGCAGCAAGTGGTATTCAATGTCTTGAATGCATTGAAATATCCATGAGAAGAAGTTCTTGATTATTCGTTGATCTCAAGTTTGGAAATTGTAGTTCACAAGAATCTAATCAAAAGCAGTAACAACTTAGAGCAAGACTTAGGAGAGTTAGATAGAGATGCATTATTGAAGGAAGGAATCTTAAGTGAACCATTGAATAAATCTGAAGAGATGGGAGAACTTTATGAAGTATTGGAGATTACAACTGAAGCAAAGAAAGACAATGATCCATCTATAGAGGTAGCCCCTGAGTTAAAGCTTAAGCAATTACCTTCCCATTTACAATATGCCTACTTGAAGGTAGGACAGAAGTTACCAGTCGTCATTGCCATAAACTTATCTGATGAGAAGAGGTGTCAACTATCAAGAAGAGTTCTTCTTATCATTGGTTATAGTTTTGATGAAGGCAAACAAATCAATAAAAAGAAGTCAAAGCTTTAATACTAGACCAATAAAGTTCAAATGATCATAATCTTTGGAAAATCAATGGAAGAATCAAAATGGTTGAGTATTCTTTACAATTCAAGTATATATATATATATATATATATATATATATATATATATATATATATATATATATATATATATATATATATATCTTACTTGCTCAAAATTATCATAATCATTTCATCTTGTGCATGCATTCATTTTAACATCTTATGGAACTTGTTTGAAATTTAATTTTAAAGTATTTTTCACTTTCATAGAAGGTGTAACCGGTTACATAAATGTAAAAATGGTTTTTCAGAATATTTGTTGAAAACATTCTGCTTTTGGTGATTTGTGGCATATATAACCAACGTAATAGCACCTTAAAACCGCTACAATTCGCAATAGTTAAAAATACCTTAGTTTTTAAAACAATATAAGGTGTAACCAGTTATACACTCAAAATTTCCGAATTGTGATCAATACAAAGAGGAAATCAATCAATACGTAATTGATTCAAGAGGTATAAATTATGTTACAAACTCAGATTTGGGTATACCTTGTTGTTCAGGATTGTTGGAAATAAGATAGTGAAAAAGAAAGGGTTGTTTTCTTTTTTCACTTGTGTTACTTATGTCATAATATTGTAGGATTGGTCTTGGTTGAAGACTTGTACAAAGATCTGGCATAGTGCAAAATCTCTCATGGGGAGTGAGGGGACTAGAATACTTTCGGATTGTGAGGAGAACCAGTATACATCGTGTTATCCTTTACTTTCTGCATTTATTTTTCAGCATATTTACTTTCATATCAATTCTGAAAAATAACAAAAATAGTGCTAAGTTTCAAACTGAGAAAAATCCAATAAATCAAATCCACCCTCCTCTTAGAGGTTGTGCATAAACTAACAATTGGTATCAGAGCAGGTTCAAGTAATCGGCTCTTGTGATCTAGAATGGTTTCCGCAAACCCGATGTTCAGATATGGTGGTAGCAATAATATGCCTCCATTCTTCTATGGTGAATACTTTGATTTTTGGAAAATTCGCATGAAGGCTCATCTAGAAGCACCATCAAGAAAAGTTACATGTTTTGAATGTGGAAAAAGGGTGAATGTCATATACTTGAAAAGAAAGATAAATTCAAAAGAAAAGATCACAAAAGAGAAAAGAGAGCATATGTAGCATGAGACGAAAATGAAATAAGTTCATCTTCAGATGAAGATCATGCAACCAATGCAATGATGGCCTCACATCATTCAAGTGATGAAGAACATGAGGTTAGTAATTCTGAAACTGATGATATTCTTTCTTATGATGAATTACAAAGTGTCTTTCATGAATTACATGATGAACTTTTGAAACTTTCTAGAAAATATTCAAGTCAAAAGAAAACTATTTTAAATATAGAAAGAAAGGCTAATAACACTCAAGTAGAGTTAGACTTAATCAAAAATTCAGCATGCAATAATTGTTCATCTCTTGAGTCTAGAATTGTAGAATTAAACCAACTTTGAAAAAGGTCAAATTGATTTAGAAAATGTGTTAAGTTGTCAAAAAAAATTCAAATGATAAATGTGGTCTTGGCTTTACTAACTTTGATAAACCTAGTACAAGTCAAATCATATTCGTAAATGCTACTAACAAATTCAACAATGAAGAATCAAAGATAGAACATGTTGTAAATGATCATAAAAGTGCTTATAAAAGGAATCATGTTTTTAGACCTACTTGTTTCTATTGTAAAACAAAAGACCATACTATTAATGCTTGCTATATAAGAAATTATGGTATTCCTTATAGTGAATATGTATGGGTGAGGAGGGTATCTAACCCAAAAGGACTCAAGATTGATCCTTCAATACACAAGATCATATGATATGGTAGTTCTAAAAGTTTCATTGATTGAAAAGATGTTTTAAAGAAGCATCAACATTGATATCAACTTTGACATCAAATCCTTATGAAAGAGATAAGTGTCTAATTGTGTGCTATTAATTTTCAATTATAAATATATCCTTCATATTTTATCACCTTGTTGTGTAGTTTATTCTACTTTGTCTTATTTTTTATGATGTCAAAAAGGGAGAAATAGTAGGTATTGTATTTGTTTTAGTTCATAATATTTTCAAGGGATAAAGTCTTGAATTGCAAAAGCAAGGGGGAGATATACAAGATAGGGGGACATTATAGTTGTTACTAAACATTTCAAAATCTCACATATTGAAGCAACTCATTAATGAACAAGTAAAAATTTAAAGGATATTTTGTCATCATCAAAAAGGGGGAAAATGTGAAGAAGAGTTTTCTTGTCCTTGGTTATAGTTTTGATGAAGACAAATACATCAACAAAAAGAAGTCAAAGCTTTAATACTAGAACAATCAAGTTCAAATGATCATAAGCTTTAGAAAGTCAATGAAAGAATCAAGATGATTGAGTATTCTTTATAATTCAGTATATATATATATATATATATATATATATATATATATATATATATATATATATATATATATATATATATATATATATATATATATATATATATATATATATATATATATATATATATATATATATAGCTTAATTGTTCAGAATTATCAATGATCATTTCATCTTGTGCATGCATTCATTTTAACATCATGTGGAACTTGTTTGAAATTTATTTTTTTAATATTTTTCACTATCATAGTAGAACCATTTACCCCAATTGGTTAACCAGTTACATAAACGTAAAAAGGGGTTTTCCGAAGATTGTTGAAAATATTCTGTTTATGGTAAATTGTGGCATTTAAACTCGACCTAACAGAACTTTAAAACCGCCACAATTTGCACCGATTAAAAATTCAGTAGTTTTTGAAAAAGTATCAGGTGTAACCGGTTACAACTTTTGACTAACCGGTTACACAATCAAAAAATTCAAATTTTCATGAAAAATCTGATTCCAAAAGGGTATATTGCATGTATATATACATGTGGTTTCAGTTTTTTAAAAAAACTCTTAGACACAAAACTTTTATATTTCAAAAGAAATTATTTGATATACAACTTTAACATCTCATAATAAGTTTCTACATTTTTAAATATGAAACTTTCTACATGAACTTTCATACATATTCATTAAAGTTTCATTCATATTATTTTGAGCACTTATGTATATATGTTTGGATTGTGATCAATACAAAGAGGAAGTCAATTAATGAATAATTGACTCAAGAGCTATAACATTTGTTACAAACTCAAATTTGGGTATATCTTGTTGTTCAGGATTGTTGAAAACAAAAGAGTGAAAAAGAAAGAATTGTTTTTTTTCACCTGTGTTGCTTATGTTAAAAGAAAGTATGATTGGTCTTGGTTGAAGACTTGTACAGAAATATGACATAGTGAAAAATCTCTCACGGAGGGTGGGGGACTGGAGTAATCTCGGATTGTGAGGGGAACTAGTATACATCATTGTGTCTTTTACTTTCTGCATTTATTTTTCAGTATATTTACTTTCATATCAATTCTAAAAAATAACAAAATCAGTGCTAACAATTTAAGGAGAAAAACAGTCAATCCCCACTTTTAAAACTGAAAAATGAATTCTTTGACCATAAGATAAGATAACCAAACTAAAATTTAGGCTGACTATCTTAACTGAAGAGTTCGGGCATGACAGGCAGCACCAAAAAGCACACACACACACACTAACATAAATAAAGTGTAAATAGACTAAGTTATGCCAACTTTTGAAAGTGGTCCCCTTAAATGATTTCTGAGTCGAATAAGAAATGAGCTGCTAGAGTATGGGACCGAGGGAGGTTAAGAATATATTTCCTAATGTTATTTGTCGCATCATCTGAGGACATGTAATTCTTCAAGTTTGGGGGTATGATAACTCATATTTTGTGAGCTATTATAAACCTTAGCACTTGAAATTATAATTTTCACTTAGTTATTTGTCAGTTTATTTTAGGCAAAATTACATCAGGGATCCTTTAAGTTATTTTTGTGTAACATATTGGTCATTTAAGTTTTTTTATAACAAATTGGTCCTTTAAGTTACCAAATGTGTGCACTGTTGCCCTTTTTTAACAGAGTGAATGTGCAAATTGTGAATGCAATTATTTTGAGTGATATGAAAATGATGAAGTGCATCCAGAAATACAACAGTCACAAATTTCTAAATGTTTAAAATGTGAGGAAAATGATGTATAAATCAAACTAAATGACCAAGTTGTTACAAAAAAAAAACTTAAAGAACCAACTTGTTACACAAAAATAACTTAAAGGATCTCTGGTGTAATTTTGCATTTGTTTTAATGCATTTTCGTTATTTTTGAGTAGTTTAACAAAGAGTATAAATTGTGCTCTCTTTTGTTAGTTTTTCTATACTTGTTGCATGTGTAGAGTTAACTTCTGATGAGGCATGTCACGACAGTTCTGGAACAACACTCTAACCCCATATAAAAGTGGGGAGTTGGATGCAATTGAAGTTAAAGAGAGATGTGTTTAGCTTTTCTATGGCACATGTGGCAATAATCTGCAGAATGGAGGGCATTTTAATCAAATATGGAAATGGATAAGATCAATGCGCTAGAGGACAAAACTCTACACCATAGTACATCCACTAGAGCGTCATACTTGTCTGCCTGCTACAAAAGGACAAATGTGAGAACCGCTGCATGAATGTCTGTGTCACTAGCCTGCCACAAGACGCTTTGTCTCCCACATTCTGATTGTACTTGACTTTGCATTGGTATGAAATGGAAGAATTTGAGGGAATTATGTTGATTCCTTTGAACTAGAATTCACAAATATCCACAAGCATGTGATCCAAGATAATACAAAAACCCTAGTTGGAAGTGACTATAAAGGATCTTTTGGAGTCAATATAAGAAGTACAGCATTTTAGAGAAAGAAACACTTAGAATTTGTTTGGGAGTTTTGAGGAGATGGGAATGGAGGGCTTTGAAAAATAGGAAGAATTGAGTGAAAAAAAATATAAGGATTTTGGTTTTGAGGGTTTTGGAGGATTTGTGTTTATTCATAACATCAAAAACCCTCTAATTTTGGGGATCTCAACATTTGTACTGAAAAAGGATTTTGGAGAATTTTGAAAGTTTAGACAAATTGTTCAAATATAATTTTTGTTGTTATAGTATTTCAAAAATTAAAAATATATTAATGATAAAAATTATTTTATTATTCTAAATAAAATTTTATTTTCAAAAAATATTAAATATTTTTTGATACTTTTTAAATAAATTATTTTTCGAAGTCTTCTATTCCCCTCCCCTCCAAACTCTCAAACAAAGCCTTAGTGAAAATCAGTGAAGAGAGCGAGTCGCACAAGGTGGATTGCTTATTCTTCTCATCATCTCAAGTGTATGCTATAAATATCTAGTATTTATAGAATGTTTGACTTAAGATCCAGTATTAATATATGGACTAAGCTCATCGTGAGATAAACCCTTTTATGTTGAGCAATGTGAAGTTAATATGAAATAGTTATTTGTATTAAGTGATATGTTATTAGTATTTTGTTTTATGATGTGTTAAACTATTATGAATATGATTCTTTAAATGAATAACTTATAAAAATATACAAGCTTCTTGTTATGAAAGATCCAACAACAGGTGGATTTTTTTATAAAAATGATTGAAAATAATATGATAAAAATATTCAATAAATTAACTACTTTAGAGATAAAGAGCTACATTCATAAAATATATTCAAAATAACACTACACATGAATTAATGTTACAAGCGAAACATATGTTTCTGATAATATAGAGATACATCATAAGATCATTTTCTTTCTAACACTACATAACACATCATGGACACAATACACAAACTATGTTAAAGGATTAATCTTAGGATATTTCTTAATAATTTCCCTTGCATTTTTTTCTGTCTTCCTCTACTTCTACCGTTAATCCAAACATGTATTAAAGATCTATTAGAAAAAAGAGCCAAATCAAAGAAGCAATATTATAAATGCATTCCATTGAGATTCTATTGCAAAGAAATAAGCTCATCCACAACTAAAATAACAGAGCCTTTAGTAAGTCTCTTAAAATAAGCTCTAAATTTATAGTTATACAGAAATAGTACAAAGAAGGAAAAAAAATTAATCATCAAGGCAATAAAATTTATATCAATTTGCCTATAGTCTAATCTAGCCTTGACATGAAAAGATTGTTACAAAAAGTGCTAGAAATACATCTCTTTACTAACAAGTTCTATAAAAAGTCGAAAGATAAAGAGAACCAACCTTGTCGATTTATAACTCGCTTCACATACAACAAAGATCAGTGAGCAGTGTTCTTATGGCAAGTTGGTAGTTTTTGTGTACATGTGACACAATATCACAGTTTCACGATGTTCAATATGATTCGAGAAAATGGACGGTTAAACAACAGATGCAATGATCTACACGGTATGCTCTATGTGGTGATACTCAAGATTACGAAGAACAATCCTAGCAAAGATTTTTGCTTCGAGAGGGGCGGTCGCTGCCGCAGCCGCACTGCGTAGAACTCTTGCTGCCCCTGCATTCTGCATGAGACGGGCATGGTGCACGGCGTGTCGTCCACCAGGAATCGTAAACTGCAATTGAAAGCACAGAAGGACGTTAGAATTCAAATTTGGCATAGCTCAGCGATTTAAAAAACGGTTGTGGTCATATCGCAAATGAGTCGTGTTACGGTTTCAAAAAAATGAAAGTGGTTATGTTATGGTTGAGAACGCGGTCGCAGGCCTTTATTTAAAACCCTTGTATACATGAAAACCAAGCATGTTCATGTTGCTAGAGTTACCTGAAGAAGAGCAAATGCTGCACAAGCTTTGAGTATAGATGATGGATTTCGTAGCATAGTAACAAATCTTCCAACTTCAGCACCACTGAGAAACAAAAAAGAAAAAATAAGAGTAAATATCTTTGAAATTAAAAAATTATGTCAGGTTGATAGAACAACTGTGAGAGCGACGAAAGTTAAAACTACAAGAGCATTGACAGACACGTCTACGTCTACACTACACTGGTAATAATTTGAGAAATGGAACAGAAGTAATTGAGCGTGTAATGTATCAGCAGTGAGAGATACCACACAAAACTTCAATCTGACGTGTTCGTGCTACATAGTTGGTTAGTAAGTTACAACTTCGTAGAAAGAGCAACTTAAAATGGCATTAGAAGGAAAGACAAACCTGCATCTAAGATGTCCAGCTTCTTGAATACGAGCACTTTCAGTAACTTGGGCTAGTGCTGCAGGAGCTGACGAAGAAGCAGCGGCCGCAAATGCTTGTTGATTAGAGAACATACGTACAAATGCTTCGATGTGTTTCAGAGCCATCCTTCTGGCTCCATCCAAGCCAACGCTCTTAGAAACACTTTCTGACAAGGTGCCAACTAAAGCAAATTCATCCATTCTGCAAAACACATTATAGTAGCTTATGAAAACAGTTTATAAGCTATTTTCAACTTATTTCTATAAGCTCTATATGATAGCTTATGAAAACAATCTGACTTTATTTTTACTTGTTAAAGAAATAGCTAATACACAAGCACTTATATGATAAACACTGATGTTATAAGAGCTTAATTAAGTTATTTATCCAAACAGGGTAGCTTGCTAAAGATTAAGTTAGTCACAAGTATTACCTCCCATCAAACATGTAGGCCAAAGCCAATGCCGCCATAAACCGTGCCATTTTTGACACTGACGAAGAACAGAGATCAACGAGTGCTGCTACTCCACCTTCCTCTACTATTCGTAAAGCATTGCCAGGGTTGAAAGCAAGATTCCATAGTGCTCCTGCAGCCGTTTCATGAACATCCTGGAAGCAAAAAGTGGTTTGGATTTAATCAGCATTTGATATGTATAAAAAGAGAAACCCAAAAGAGAATTATTATTAATACAAACCCAAAAGAGAAAAGGGTTGCAGAATACACCAATATAAGTGCAGACAGCTACTACAATACTATAGTCTAAAGCAACTTAAAAGACTCGTAATACGCCAAAATGTGATGTTTTTCGGAATAGTTATCCATAAACATTGGACATCAAGAAAATAAATACCTCTGCTTCAGATCGTGCCAATGCAATCAGAGGTGCGACGCCTCCTTCTCGTCCAATGGCAATGCTGATCAAACAATGACCAACATAAATGAATGCAAGTATATGAGCTAAATAAAACCAAAATGTTATGAATTTTTCATTACAAGGATATTTTAGAAGACAACAAGACGACGTAATTAAAAAAACATAAAATAACTTGATCAATTATCTTATGTATGATGCTGCTAAGAGGACAAAAAGAAAAGCATAAGATGAAAACCATACGTAAATTCACAACATCCACAACTAAATATATATTTAATCTAATAATGGTTAGACTCAATTTCCATTATATTAGTCCACAGGAACTGGCTAACACGTATGCAATGAACCTGGACACTATTGAATAACAAGACAAATTACATACTCTCCTTCAAGTTGGAGCATATAGATCATATGCACTATACTTCTTATGCAAAGACTAACCCAAGAACCTCTCACGGTCTAGTGAAGACATCCACTAGTAGATAATTAGAATTGACAAAGCTAATGGTCATTAAAAATCTTTTTGGGAACAGCTTTCATGCTTCTCATGGATGCGACCCTTTTTGGGAACAGCTTTCGTGTTCTTCAAAATGTGAATAATGACATCTTGATGAAGCCAATGGTGAATAGCAACCATAGACAAGAACAAGCACACAAATGCCATTTTTGCAACTGGCAAAAAGGTGTCTCCACAATCCAAGCCAAATACGTGTGTATAACATTTAGCAACTAGTCTTGCCTAAACTAAAATAGATCAACCTGACCATCAAGACCTATGTAGCACTGACACCTCTGAAAAAAGACGTGTCTGTGTCAGACACCTGCACCAACACTTGTGATTACGTTTAATATTTTCATTTTTACAAATTATTACGTGTCATCGTGTCACTGTCGAGGTCATGTTTGGGGTGTCCGTGCTTCATAATAGATCAGGACAAACTTCTATTGTTCAACAACTAACTTCCTTATAAAAAGTGGAACTAGGTTCCAAGTCCCACTGCTCTGAAGTGCACATATTTTCTCAACCATAGCTTTTTACTATCAAGGATGAGAAAGAGTTGCACATGCTGTTTTAAGAATAGACAGAAGACAAGGAAAATGCTTAGGTGACAGAGGATGATAGCTCAAATTGACATAATGAAGAGAAGGATTACAAGTAGGCCTTATACCCTTCTTGAGTACAGTAGGAAGATCTAGTGTAGGCATTAGGGCAAGGGCAGGCGGTGAAGTCGTAAGGGAATCCACGAGTGTTGTGGGTGGAGGCTCAGCTGCTAAGGGTGAAAGTTGTCAGCAATGATAGGCTTGTAAAGGGCGAGTAGGATTCACTTGGATTGGGGCATCACTATGGAGTGTACTTGGTGGCAACAGGAGGAAGCGGTAAAGTGTCTGACATAGACTATAGACTCGGGTTTTGAAGAATTTCAATGAGAGGTCTAGACTCAAAGAAGACCATGTTAGACGAGACCATATAGCTTCGCAAGCTAAGGGAGTGGAGATGGTGACCCTTTTAGATCAAGTGTAACCTAGAAACACACATTTTCAGAGCTTGAGGTGACAATCTATTCGAACCAAAAGCAAGATTATGAAAAAAAACAAGTAGACCCAAAAAATCTGGGGTTTCAAAGAATGCAAAGGTTGATGGAGAAATAACACTAAGAGGCAGATGGAGAAATAACATTGAGTGTAGTACTTGGCCATCAATACAGAGGTAGGCATCCAATTTATGAAATAACATGGATAAAGAACAACATCCCCAAACAAAAATGAAAAATAACATTGTCGTGAATTAGCACAAGACAAAGTTTGATTGAAGAATATCATGTGAAACCGTAATGTTTGAAATAAGCTAAGTACTAAGGTACATCATTGATTCGCAAAGTACAAATGGGAACACCAAATTGTGTTTTTATACAACAACCAAGCCTTATCCCACTAAGTGGGGTTGGCTTCATGGAGAACACCGCGATGTGTTTGTATTTCGAGACAAAATTGTTGAAAGATGAAGAACAATTCAGACCTATTTTTCATTAGAAATAACCAAGTCCGTAACCCCAAATTTGACTCACTACGACTAGGACCTCATACGTCAAAAATGAACCAAAACAAGGGAGACTTAGCTCGATTACGAGTATGTTTCATGAGTTGACAAGACTCACAAGAGAGTGGATAGCTTGAACAAACTTGACACCAACCTTAGTAATTTTGCAAGGCTAGGATGACCCAGTTGAGCGTGTACTAGAAAGTGGGAATCTATGGTTGTGCATGTATGGAGGAGTTATGGAGAATGGAAATGTCATTAGACTCACTTGACACCAATCATTCGACTTGAACTCTGATCATGTAGAAATGCAGAATCTTTAGCGATAGAGAAAACACAATCAAGTGTGAGTTAATCGGATTATGGAAAGCAAATTAAATAGAGAACCTAGAACATATAGGAAAGAGTCAACAGATAAATAGGGAAGAGGATTGACGCACCTAGCCCTTTGAAATGGGAACCATTTGCTAAGGCAACTATTGGTAATAACTAGAAGAAAAAGAAGAGGATAACAACTTGTTACCGAAGAAGTGATCCGCATTGAAATCAAGAACCCAAGAACCAATTGAAGAAGATAGGGGGAGGCTGGTAACGGCATTTTCTGAGTCACAAGGGCGCTCAACAGAGGTGCAATAGAATATGAGGTTTGATGCTGCTTAGACCACATCAAAATAGGCAGTCTGTGGTCAGTGACACCCGAGGGCTGGCATTCATCAAACCACTGAAAAATTAGCCATGAGTGAATTGGACCGTGTAAAAAGCAGAGAATAGATATATCAGCACCGTAAAAAACAGTTGGAGACAAATCAGCAGCAAAAAAACAGCTAGGAACAGAAACTCGTTGAAGAGTTATGAAACTGTGCTGGAACACAGGCTGCAATTTGCAAAGTTGAATGTTGTCTGTTGGAGGTGGAAGCAGACAGATCTGATTCACCACATGGAAGCAGCGGGAGAAAGGATTTCAAATGCGCCTTCTCGGGCAGGGAAAAGTTTCTGTGAGCGACGGCTTCAAGTCATGCATGAGAGCACGTGAAAGGTCTGATCGCGAGAGGCCCAGTTCTAGTGGTGGGGTTGGTTGTCGGAAATGTCACCAAAATATGGGAAGGCAGACGGCGGCGGCTTCTTTCAAAGGCGCTTGATGGGTCCACCGGTAAACACAATTTTAGGATTGCCTTTCTTTAGGCTCGATAGTCAATACTGTGTTGAATAAGAGGGGGAAAAGGGCATGTGGTGAACCTGTGTGTTCAAACAACACAACGAAGTCCGTTTTATATTAGGATAAGTACAACGATGCTAACCATATTTTCAAGTTACGAATATTGGAATTATGACAACAAGTTAGAAGATTCTTAAAATGGCAATATCATCTTTATTTTTTAAGAAAAGGAAAAGATATATTAGTTTAAAGGGGAGAAAGAAAATACAAAAAGGGCCACAGAATTCCTCTGGAACACAAAAGAGAAGATAAAAAATGAAAGGAAACATGGAAGAACAGAAAAACAATCCACTAAACTCACCTAAATCCAAAAGCTGAAATACACTACACTCTAAAATAATGCAATCAGTCATTAATGAGAGAGAAATATAACTTTCCTATCATTGACTTGTCTACAGCAATAGTTCATCATATATGAAAGTGTTCTACAAGAATGTCCCAAAGATAAAGATTCACAAGAGATATATTGTCAGGATAAATGGAACTGTAAAAGGTACCTATTGGCTTCAGAAACTGACAGTCCCCATAGAGCACCAGCAGCTCTCTCTTGAAGCCCGGGGGAAGCATTAGAACAAGATTGGGCAAGAGAAACCTACATAAACCACAATGCAAAAGCATAAAAATAATTTACATTTTAGTCTCTCCAAAGTTGAATGTTATTGTAAACAAATTACATGAGATCCATAAAAAGTTTTTTTTTTTTTGAAAAAGAAAAATAGTTCAAATAAACCATCAATTTGGACTCTTTCATGGTTTCTAGTGCAGGTTTTTCCTTTATCAACTCTTTGGTTAATTTTTGAAGAACTATATCCCCCCTCCCGCACCTTCTTTCTCTTCAATGCTATTTCTCTTTTAGAAAGAAAAATTAGTTAGCTAAGCAAAAGACACAACATACCAAAGCTTGAACTCCACCAGCTGCTGCAATGGCTTCTCGATTTCTATCGTCAAATGACAAATTCCAAAGTGCACCGGCAGCTTCTTGCCTATAAAAATATGATAAACTGTCAAATCAACATAGGAACGAATGTAATTACAGGTACAAGAGTACAGGACAAAGAGAAGCACTAGTGGGAATATTGCCATGAACCAACTACCTCAAAAGCATGAGCTATCAAGAAGTATGGCAAACGAGTCCATTATGGTTGTTAAGAGTCCCACAGCGGACAATATATGGCCTAAACATGTGTTTATAAGTGGTGGCAATCCTCACTCTACCAACCGGTTTTGTAGGGTTGAGTTAGGCCCAACCACATTTCTTAAGATGGTATCAGAGCCTCGTTTAAGTCCGGTGGGCCACCTACTATGGTTTCCGTTATCGGATCACCCACCATTTATTTACACGCGCTCCAGATGTCCAGTCCTGGGCATGAGGGGGGTGTTAAGAGTCCCATGTCGGACAATATATGACCTGAACATGTGTTTATAAGTGGGGACAGTCCTCACTCTACCAACCGGTTTTGTAGGGTTGAGTTAGACCCAACCACATTTCTTAACAATGGTCTCAAGGACTCAACTTGACTCGAAACCGAACAACAATGTTTCTGAGTCTTTTCATTTATATGCTCCTCGCTTAAGCCCAATCTTGTCAATTGTGGATTGCATAAAATATGGGTTTGTTCAAATTTCACTATGCAACGGTGCTATAGCCGCTATTTGACAAAACTTCTTACACTATAGTTCTGCTATAGCAGCTATTTGACAACACCGCTTAAACAATTCTTAACAATAACCTATGTAAGACCTCATCTTTCACACTCAACTTTCCAATAATCTATCCCTTAAATGTGAGTAATAACATTATTACACTCCCCTCAATCGAGCACTTTTCCAAGTATCCATGGGATTACCAACAAAGAAGAAAGATTGCATAGACTCACGCACTAACCATCATCTCGAAATATTCAGCTAACCAAACCACCAGCTCTTAAAATCACTTGGTTAAAAAGCAACCATTCCAAGAGCTTAAGTTGTTAAGGGAAGGTACATGAATGGTTTTATGCTTTTATAATATCTATCACAAAAACTAAAACCCACAGCCTAGGAGAAATATATATAAATTCATTTGGAAACAAAATGTATTCAAAGAATAAATGAAGGAGAATTATTCATCATACATACATATGTGCATAGCAACCAGGACTAGCCTCGCCAACTAACAAAATATCCTTTTAATTTAAGAAACAACTAAATTGAGAAAAGTTTATAGCTGCTTCAAGCTACAAATCTACTACACAATGGTGTTCTTGATTGTGTGCCCAACGTTGTATCACCGACACCTCTGAAAAAAGTGTATGTGTTTGTGCCAGTGTCGGTCACTCGGACACTGACACCAACACTTGTGATTACATTCAATTTATTCATTTTTTTCAAATTATTACCGGTGCTGATGTGTCGGGGGCAGTGTCTGTGTCCATACTTCATAGGTACCCAATGAATTCATGGAAGAATATTAAACATAAAGTAATAAGAAAACTATCGAAGAACAAATATCATGATCCTTGATTTTTGTATCATAGTTATTAAGAGCATCATCTGTGAAATACATTTTCTTTTGTTACGAACAAATTCCTATAATTACAGTAAAAACATGACGGTAAAATGTCAGTGTAGAACCACACTTTTAAAGAACTAATAGAAGATTACCTGACACCCTCATGGGGAGAACGTGTAAGTTGAACGAGAGCCTCAAGAGCACCTGCTTCTTGTCCGACAGCAGCATTATTGCTGTTGCTATCTCCATGAGCAGCTAAATTAGCCATCGCACGAGCAGCCTAGTGTTTAAGAGAAACGATGTTATTTATATCCCACACCAACTCAGAATTACACTCCCACAATTCAGAGTGCACGCAACTGAATAATGTAGCTATGAAATCATAATGCATAGGATAGAAACAATAAAAGCACATTATCATCATTATCCTTGACTATAATTTTCAGATCACAGATAAGGCATGCATACTATCCCAAATGCACATGTCCAGAATTGGAAAGACAAGTTAGAGAACAAATCCTAAAATCTAATAGGAACAACAAAGGGACTTAGACATTTTTTAGCCTTCAAAGTTAAGTAGTAGTAGCTAAAAATCGAGTATGCCAGACATTTCCACTGTCTCTTCCCCACCAAAAAAAGCACACGGAAAAAGGAAATAGCAATTACCAGTCGCTAACACAGAGAAACAACTCTTATGAGTCCGGTTCTTTAATTGGCAGACATTATCAACCTAATAAAGTAGCTTCAAAGATTTTAGTAACTATATAGGTACCCAAATTATAGAGTATTAATACCTGCTCTTGCACTCCCTCGTACTTACAATTACGAGCAAGCATCACTAGAGCATGTACACCTCCTGCCAGTGCAACCTCTGTACTACACTTGTCATCAGCAGCCAAATTAGCCAATGCACCAGCTGCCCGTTCCTGAAAAAGAAGAAAAAATCCTTGTAAAATGGAAACTTCTATTACTTAACATAGGAAGCAACAAAAAATGCACTTAAACACACTCATAGTCATAAAACAAAGAAACTTACTAAAACTCCATCTCCGGTAGAGGACCACTTGAATATAAGATCCACTAAAGCTTGTACTCCACCCGCTTCAGCAATGGCACCCTATGATGAAAGCCACTTCAGCTTTTACTTCAAATCTTACACATTAAATTTCCAAAAGAAAAATCAAATCAGATACGAAATCTAACCTTGTGCTCCTCTCCAACAGAGAGGTTCCATAATCCTCCAGCAGCTTCTTCAGCTACAAGTTTGTTCATTGACCTAGCCAAACTGGCAAGGATCTCAATCCCACCCTCTTCTGCAACCGCCTTGGCCACATTGGCATTCACGGACAAATTTGCAATAGCCTGCAAATTAGAAGGTTACAGGATAAACACCCAGACATTGGTCAATTCAGATTTTTCTTTGGTCAGATTTCTCGGAAAAACATTCAAACACATCCAACAGTAGACATAAACTGCACAATGGTTATGGGTTTAAAAGGTATACAGTACCGACCCTTCGGACCGAATACGTGTCTAGTGTGTTAGTGTTATAGGACACCGAAACATGTAATTACATTCAATTATTCCATTTTAAAAAATAATAATTATCAGTGTTAAAGTGGCAGTGTCTAGTGTCTATGCTTATAGATCAAGACTCAAGAGTACTTCAATAAATAAGTATCAATTTTTCCAACAACACGTATAAGTCTAAGTTATTAGAAATGGTCAGATGGACTAGACAGGAGCAAATGGAAAGGCAGAATACCTTAGCTGCCTCAGACTGAAGCCCTTCCCTATAAGATTTTGCAAGCCCAAGAAGGAGGCGAATGCCACCATCTCGCATTACTGCTTCAGCCCTTCCACAATCGATGCTAGCATTTTCATCATCAATCACAACAAAAGTTGCAAGACCTGTGGCTGCCCTCTCCTGAACGTCCTCTTGAGAACTCTGCATTAGACTAAGCAAGAGCGACGCACCTTGTTCAACCCAGAAATGATCAAGACCTCCCTGTTGAGGGCTCTCAGCAGAACGCAAAAGTATATGTGATAGCATCCATTCAAGCCAAGGTATAATTTCATCAAGACCCTTATCATTATTACTCTTTGAAGTCCTCCAGTCCAAAAACACATTCTTTCCTCTATTTGTATTATCAAAAAATAAAGAAGCTAGTCCTTTAAAAATGTCCGTGGATAGGGAAATCAACAACTTGTTTTTATATTTACTAGCAGAAAAGCTAGTCTCTTCTTCAAAGATAGGACAGTTCAAAGCAATCAAAACCCTCAAATTTGTTGACGAGGATAACAATCTTGAAACAGCAGAGGGACCAATATCGGTTCTTGAAACATCTAATCCAATGAGATTAGGAAGCTTATGCCAAAGATGTGAAACCGCACTCCACTTCATACTTGGTGTCCCCGCAACAGAAAGGAAACGAACTGATTGCACATTTCCCAATGCAAGCTCATCAACACTCAGGCAGTCGATGAACCCGATATCAGTCAGCTTAGGACAATAGTTAGCCAATGCATTAATAGCATCAGCATTTACATCCCTAATGCCTGAGAGCCTAAGTTTATTCAAATTAGGACAGCAATGAGCTATTGACTTTATAGCATCACTAGTGACTTTATCACAAAAATCTGGTCCAAGCTGAAGACTCTCAAGTAACTCATGCCGGGCTGCAACGACAGCAAGAGTTGCATCAGTCATCTTCCTACAACTATCGCCGCTTATTTCACGCAAGTTCTTAGCTCGAAGATGAAGCAGTACATCAGCAGACTCAGCCCCACGAAACCTAAGCTTCTGTAGATGCACACATCTAGAAACAAGTGAAGATGCAACATTGGCATCAAACTTGTGCGAACGAAGATCCAAAGAAGTCCACAAACACGGAGAGTTCCCGAGAACCCTCCATGTCTTACAAGTTGCTGATAAACTAGCTCGGTCTCGATAACTCAAACAAGACAGTAGCTGAATTACTGTATCATCAGGTAAGCTCCTCCAATCAACAACTCCTCCCGGCTCCAAATCCGCAACCTCGTCTTCAATTTCAGGGAAACTCGAAACCACATTCCCTTTTCCTTTTCTTGCCACTTTCCTCCTCACTCTTCGGCTCATATTTCAACAAAGTCACACCAAAATCAGCACCTACACACCTTCAAAATCAAAAACACAAACTTCAATACCACTGAAACAAATTCACAAACACAACAACTTCAAATTCCCAAATCCAAAGTCCAATGAAAAATACAATTCAACCCTTAGATATATAACTACCTTTTCACCCTAAAAAACCCTAGTCTTACATCAAAAATTAAACAAAATGAATAATACTGGAAATCAAGAACACAAAACAACCCAATCCCACATACAACAAAACAAACAAAACCCATAATTTACATCAAGGTAAGAACACATAAAAACAATTAAAAATTTGATTTTTTTCTCAAACCTGTGAGCTCAAGCTATGTGATTGAAAACATCAAATCAGATGCATTTAAAGGGAGTGAAAAACGAAGCAAATTGGATAGGGAATATAGGTAAAGGAACAAAATTGATAGGAAGAGAATTGGACCTAGACCCTAAAAAGGGTCAAGGCGATGAATGGAAGAGTTGCGATGCAAGAAGTGAAAGGGGTAAGGGATGATTGAGAAGAGGAAAGTGATTGATGAAGAATGGAGAGAAGGAGAATGTAGCAAAGAGACGAGAGAGAGAATTAGAGCAAAAGGGGTGAAATGAGGAAGAATGGGGATGGGGAAAGAGAGAACAACAAGCCTATATTGAAACTACAGCTCATAATAAATTCACCACTTTGCATCTCTATATATATTTTCTTAAAAGTTATTAAGAAAATATATATTGAATCAAAAAGAATATAAAAAATGTATATTATAATTTATATTATGCAGAGAAAACAATCGGAGACTTTTTTCGATTGATCTACGATATGAGAGTATAGATATTTGTATTTACTATATTTAGATTTAGATTAAGACGGATACCTGATGCATAAGTTGGCGATTATTTGTATTGTTGCGGTGTTTTGTGACTTCTTTTGAATCGGTTTGATTATTTTTCTTCTAAATTTCATCTTCTTTTATGCTTTGATGTGATGAGCTTGAGAACTATCTTTTTATTACTTTTGATAATTTTTTGTCATTGATAAAAAAAAGAATATATTGTAAAACCAAAAAATAATATAGAAGGTTGAAGAATTTAGTTAATGGTATTATAATAAAGTATTGATTTAATATAATAAACTAAATTTGTATTACATTAATGTTTTTCTTCGTGGTTAAAAGAATAAAATTTGGGTTGATGGTATTGCAAGTTGACTCATAAGTGGTAGTGAGATGTCTTTGAGGAGAAAAAAATGGAACCAACCATTGAATGGAGTATTATCAAGACAATTATATCTTTAGTGTGAAAAGTCTAGTTAGTAAGGACTAAGTTATGAGTGAAATGATGTGCATAACACATATATGCGACGACACAGAAGTTTAAGGGTTTTATTGCAATTTTACAAATCTTTTTACCATCCTTTTCCCATAAAAATTCATGGAACCTTATTATCCATTCCATTATTTCCTTCATCCTTTTAAATAATTCAATTTCTCTTTGATCATTGATGAAACCTAAAAAGTTCAAGCTCGTATAAGTTCAAATCTCATCCAAAAGATCACTCATTCATATCAATTTTTCATTATATGTATGAGAAAGATGATTGGTGAAGGATATAAATAAGTAAAATACGGTAAAAGATGAAAGAGAACTGCAACATTAATGGTGAAAAGGGAAATGATATGAAAGGAAAAAACAACTGACCTATGTGAAACTATTGTAGATCTATATGCTTACAAGTATAGTAAATAAGTGATTCAAGATGGTGAAGCTTATGGATGGTAAATATGCAAGTCAACTATTAGCTTCTTAGTTTTTATGATGACAACACTTGAAGTCAAGTAAGTGTTGAAGATGGCTTAAGTCGTCAAAGATGCACAAGATGGTTGATCAAGTTATCCTCATAAATCAAGCTAGACATCTAGTTAAAGTCAACGTTATATTCCAACGAATATCAAGTGAGGACTTAGGCTTCAAAGATCGCTAGTGGTTTAACCTTTCAAACTCTCAGATGATGGTGATCACCATGGAGATATCTCAAGCCTCGTCAAGAAGACTCAAGCATCTTGTGTGATGCTAAAGTCAAAGATAATGATGTCAAGAATTGAAGCATCAAAATATGAAAGATAGGAAGTGTGAAATCTTATATGGTCGTGTTTATTTAAGTGACAAATGTCTTGTAAAAACACAAGGGCACTTTTAGAAACATTATGGATAAAAGCACACACGCACACTATAAATCCTTTTAGAAACCTCTCATGTTTTAATAAAATTACCATGAAAAATGTATTTGACGTCTGTCCAATTGATTATGGGAATGTTCAATTGATTAGGAGACTTTTACTTACTGTCTAATCAATTAAATTTGTGGCCTAGTTGGTTAGATGATACTTAATCAAATCTATAATTGATTATGACAGTCTCTTAATGATTGGTAATGACTCTATATCAAAACCTTTTATTTTGGGCATCAACGATTGATTATTTGAGATGCCTGATCTATTAGCCTAATCGATTAAGTGAGTTAAAAGGCATATGGATTATTTCCAAATTTATACCACACCTTGGCCAATAAATAGAAATTTTCTCTATCACTTTTTCACGTGTAGAAAACGTGAAAACCCTCATTTTTCATTTCTCTCGTCACCTTTCTAAATTTCTCATATTTTCTCACATATTTTAGTCATATTGCTTCAAGAGTGTTCTTTAGTTTAAGTGAGGACAAAATTGTAAATTTACCAAGAGTATATTTTCTCTTGTGTAAATAATTCTTCCATAGAAGTTGATAGTTTGGTTTCAAGATAAATCAGCTAAAAGCTCTTGTTTTGTATTAGGGGATTGTCTTAGTCTCTATTTAGTTCATGAGCTCCTCCATTGAAGAAAAATCTCTCATTTGGTTCGTGAGGACCGGTCAGTGAAAATCTCCACAACTGCTCTTAAGGTCAGCCCAGTTAAAAGCTCAATCGATTCAAGATCAACTCAATTTCACTTGGTTTTTTAGTTCACCCTGGTGTAAAAACTCAGTAGGTTTGATATCAGTTCGGTAAGAGTCTCAATTCAGCTTATGGTAAGTATGTGTAAAACTTCAGTTCAATTTGTAGGATAGTCAACTCAAAACTTATTCTTTGTGAGATCAGTCTATGTAAAATATGTGTTTGGTTTGGAGATTAACTGCTTTAATCCTTGTCTGTTGTTTGGTTTGGAGACTAGCCGTTTTAAGCCATTGTTCGATGGTTGGTTATAAGTTTGTTCGATGGTTGGTTATAACTTAGTTCAAAGACATAACCTTCTAAAAGCTCTTGAGACTACTAGATACTCTCAAGAATAATTATTGAGGACAAGATTAAGTCTTCTTGGCTGAAACAGTATAATTATCCGGTGTTGTTTCTCTTCTCTTGTCTCTTTATTTTCCAGTTGTTTTCTTTACTTTGAATTTCTGTTGCATATTTTATCAACTATTTTACAAGATGGTTTTAAATTTTGATTTCCCAAATAATTTTGTTTAAAATCATTAATTTTTCAAACCTAAGTTAGTCATATGCCAAACAATTCACCCCACCCCCTCTTGTGTATGGATACATATGTAAAGAAAATGCATATGAAGATACACAAGTGTTAATTTAATGAGTTGTAGTTGTTGGACATGTGTATCCATACACAAGAGGGGGTGGGGTTAATTTGTTGGGCATATGACTAACTTAGGTTTGAAAAATTGATGATTTTAAACAAAATCATTTGAGAAATCAGAATTTAACACCATCATGTAAAACGGTGGATAAAATATGCAACAGAAATTCAAAGTAAAGAAAACAACTGGAAAATAAAGAGACAAGAGAAGAGAAATAATACCGGAGAATTATACAGTTTCATCCGAGAAGAGAAACAACTGAAAAATAAAGAGACAAGAGAAGAGAATATATATATATATATATATATATATATATATATATATATATATATATATATATATATATATATATATATATATATATATAATATATATATATATATATATATATATATGTTTATATATATATATATATATTTTATATATATATATATATATATATATATATATATATAAATATATATATATATAAACATATATATATATATATATATATATATATATATATATTATATATATATATATATCTATATATATATATATATATATATATATATATATATATATATATATAAACATATATATATATATATATATATATATATATATATATATATATATATATATAAACATATATATACATATATATTTATATATATATATATATATATATATATATATATATATATAAACATATATATATATACATATATATATATATATATATATATATATATATATATATATATATATATATATATATATATATATATATATATATATACATATATATAACACATATATATACACATATATATATATATATATACATATATATATATATATATATATATATATATATATATATATATAAACATATAAACATATATATATATATATATATATATATATATATATATATATATATATATATATATATATATATATATATATATATATACATATATATATATATATATATATATATATATATATATATATATATATATATATCTATATATATATATATATATATATTATATATATATATATATTATATATATATATTATATATATATATATATATATATATATATCTATATATATATATATATATATATATATATATATATATATATATATATATATATATATATATATATATATATATATATATGTTCACTAATATCTTTTTTTATTTGTGGTGTTTATATGACTTCTCTTGATTAATTTTAGAGTATTATCCTCTTTAGCTTAATTGTCTTTTAGATTTTGATGCAACGAGGCCTATGACCCTCGTCTTGTTATCAAGGCATCTGATGTATTTAATTTGCAACACATTAAATATTATTTGTTTATTTATAACCATGTGTGAATATGTGTGATCTTTTATAATTCAAGTATCTTATAATTGTTGGAAATTAGTGTGAAAAATATTAAACTAGATGATTGTCACTTTAAGAGGAGAATAATCAAGTTTGGTGTTCCTTGCATATTCAAGAAAGACAATTGACATATGGGAGCAAAGTCATAATGTGAGATTTGGATTATGAGTCGTATCACATATGCGACACCTAAGATCCATATGTGAAAACCTGGTTTGAGAATGTTTTTAATTATGTTCTGCATTGCACATGAGAGCTAATTTTATAAATGAAATATTGTGTGTTGCAACATATTGTATGTGTGTGAGAGAGAGAAAGGGATATATATATATATATATATATATATATATATATATATATATATATATATATATATATATATATATATATATATATATATATATATATATATATATATATATATATATATATATATATATATATATATATATATATATATATATATATATATATATATATATATATATAGAGAGAGAGAGAGAGAGAGAGAGAGAGAGAGAGAGAGAGAGAGAGAGAGAGAGAGAGAGAGACTTTAAGCCTTGTAATTGCGATGACGCTGGAATTTTAGGGTTTATCATAATTTTCCAAATATTTTTCCAGCCATTCGCTACACACAAAAAAATCATGGAAAGTCTCAGTTCCATTATTTGTGTCAACCTTAAATGTTATTTCATGGAACCCTAAATATTATTTGTGTATTTATAACTATGTGTGAATGTGTGTGATCATGTGAATATGTGTAATCGTTTATATTTCAAGTATCCTATAATTATTGGAAATTAGTGTTTAAATATTAAAAGTAAATCATTGACACTTTAAGAGGAGAATAATAAAGTTTGGAGTTCCTTGAATATGCAAGAAAGACAAATGACATATGTGAGCAAAGTCATAATGTGAGATTTCGATTATGAGTCGTATCGCATATGCCACACCTAAGACCCGTATGTGAAAACCAAGTTTGGGAATGTTTTTAATCATGTTTTGCATTGCACATGAGAGCTAGTTTTCTAAATTAAACATTATGGTTCAACATATCGTGTGTGTGTGTGTGTGTGTGTGTGTGTGTGTGTGAGAGAGAGAGAGAGAGAGAGAGAGAGAGAGAGAGAAAGAGAGAGAAACCTTGTAATTGCAATGATGTAAGAATTTAAGGGTTTATCCTAATTTTCCAAATATTTTCCCAAATATTCTCTACAAAAAAATCATGGAACCCTAGTCTGAGTTCCATTATTTCCATTAACCTTTTAAATATTTTAATCTCCCTTTGATCATCAATAAAACTTATCAATTGCAAGGACGGGGTCAAGTCTTATCTAAAAGATTGTTCATGTGTATTATTTTCTTTATTATGGGTTAAAGACATCTCTCAAATCTTAATATATCCCTTTTAAGTAATATATTCATCTAAGTCTGATATTGTATCACTTATTCTTTGGATTTATATCAATTTAAACAAAGGAAAGTAGATTGGAAGATCAAATTATATTTGTTATAAAACTCCATCACTTAGTATAAGGTAAGGGTTCGAAGGTTTAATCAAATCATGGGTGTGTTATGTGTCGAAATAGTGAGAATGTCAAACTTTCCACTTTGTTTAGGGCTTGCCAAATGCTAAACTCTATTAGAACTTAAAACAGTTGCTAATACTCAAGTAACTTTATATTAAAATAAGTTAGATATGTCACATAAGTTATAATGTGTGATATATATCCATATTATACTATTTAGAGTGATATGTGATATGAGTGTATAATTTAATGAAGTTATGTAATTTTAATTATTATATTTAATTAAGGGTCAGATATGGTTGTTGTCCATTTAAATATTTTAATAATTATTTTTAGTCTCAAGAAAATTTATTTGGAATATGGTCCTTATAAACTTTTTCATCTCCAATTTTAATTTTTGTTATTAATTCCAATAACGGAGCTCACGATGCATGTCATATGGTAGTTTAAATCTGACTAAGCACAAACATGACAGTGACATAGTGGCAAAGATGATGATGTAATGTTTAAAAAATTTAAATTAAAACTAAAATAATATTTTAATTATTAATATAGAGACACAAAATTCAATCGTTGATAGAGAAAATCAATGACTAGTTCGAATAATGACTAAATTACAGTCTGAATTGTGAATTGTTGTAAAAGAGGTGAATATTGCAATATACAACACTAACTTTCACATTTCATCCTTAATTTTCAATCCCAATTTAGTGGGACTATTTTGTATAGTAAAATAACTTGTGTCGGCCTAGCTAACATAATTTTATTTATCAAAAACAGAAAATGAACAGATCAAATATCCATATTCTATAATCGTGAAGGCACACGTTAATCTAAATTCCATAATTATCTTCACCTAGTCTATCATTTATATTCAACTACTTTACCTTCAACATTCAAAATTCACCTTGTCTCTCTCTCTCTCTCTCTCTATCTATCTATCTATCTATCTATCTATCTCTCTCTCTCTCACACACACACACACATTTTTCTCTATTCATCATTAAATCAATTTTCAACATGTCAATTTTCCTATTAAACCACAAGACACACTCGTCAACATACAAACCTAGAAACTCAATACCACACCAATAGTTCCAACACCCATATTCAAATCCCTTGTTGGCCACAACCTAATTTATGATGCCTACAACACATACAACATGGCCATTGATTCCAACATCACAATCCAAAATATCATCGCTTCAACATCACAATCCAAATCATTTGTACCTATTATCTTCCCCACACCTAATATTGGATACTTGAAATGTGAACCATTTATATCCCTTCCCTTACCATCGTTGGCGTCTACATCAAATGACGCCCAAACTCCTAACATGGTCAATCCAATTTCCATATTTGGTGGATATAAACTTAAATGTGAGTTAATAAAATATTTTGAATACTTTGGATTCTATTGCGTACTATTTTTACTGGTGACTAAATATGTGAAATTTGAATATATAAATTAATGATTTGTTGAAATTTGAATGTGTGATGTGTATAAGTGTGCAAAAGTAATATGTTCTACTCATGTAAGTGACGACTCCAAATTAATGAGTAACTTAGGACAATAAGGATACAGAGACTAACAATAGGATTAATGACCCAATGAATATGTGTGCATGTCTTATTATCGAATGTGTGATAGTTTACTAACCTAATATTGTGAGAACACACTAGTAAGAGTCTCATGGTGGAGGTTTACTCTATAGTCCATGAATGTATAGGAGAAATGTGGCTTGGATAACCTCTAATATTATGAGCTAATATACAATCTTTAATTACCCTTATTAGTGACTTAAGCATGTCTTAGATTGAATAAAAAAGGTCTATGAGGATGTGCCCATTATATAAGTTGTTTGTTCATCCATTAGTATTTACATAGTAGTGTAACTCATTTTCCAAGTGTTTTAGAATTAGTTGAACCCACGTATCCTATAATAAGTAAATGGGTATCTTGTTTGCATCATATTCATTAAAATGTAACATAATTGTGATTGCATTAAATGTGTGATGAACTATTTGATGTTGATAATTTTTTAGTGACTATGTGAATTATTAAATGATAAAGATAGTTTCTTAAGATGCATATCATGTAATATTTGATTATTTATGCCAACATTAATCATATATGGGAATGTGTGTATGTTTGTTTACATAAGTTATATCTCAATATGATCTGATTGTGTTCAACTTCGTTGTTTGTATTTTGTGCTTAAAATGGCATATGTAATTGTATGTTGCATGCAATTAAAGATTTTGGATTCAATAAAAATAGATTTGAAGAAGACTTTAGATTACCTTATTTATATACATGGTCTCTTGTTGTATTCATTATAATGAGAATTTTTTATTATGATGTGTCATATTGATATGAGAGTTAAATTATTGCATGTTGGTTCAGCTAAGTTGTTATTATTATTTTATAAGTCATTTGAGCTATAATAAAGAGATCTTATAAATTGAATCCAAGTTAAAAATACATTAAATTTTCATGTATATGATTTTATTAAGTAAAAACTCTAATAAGAATACTGTGTTTTGTAATGAATTAGGCATTCCATGACTAAGCAAAAGAACTTTTGAATAAAGTTATTTTTTAATTGTTGTGTATTTTTCTAAAAACTAGATTGCGTTAGTAGTTTATATTATTTGAGATGTATAGTGTCACGTTAGTGGTAATAAAACATGTTTGTCCAATCATATAATTTTAGTTGTGTGTTTCTGGCGTGTCAATCTCAAGTTAGTTGTGATTACATGTGTATTCTAATAATATTTAGTGGCCTATTATTTGTTAAAATTTGTGATTGTACACGTCATAACTCCTGACATAAGTAAATGGTTAATATGTAAATATTTTTGTTTATTTTACAAATATATTTTGATCAGTAACATGTTGCACTACTCACTAATAGGTAATTATTGGTTTATTTGATAATTTTAAAATTTAAATTCTTTAATTATTGGTTATATAACTCATATTTTTAATTTACTAGCTATAAGTTTATAGTATTTAACTTGATACAGTGATGTGTTGTATATTTAGAATTATTATAATATTGACTAAATAAAATGGAGGACGATATTATTTATGTCTGAAGTGTCCATCAATCATTTATGACTGAACTTTGTAACAATTTTTTCTTTTTAGTTATTTTAATTCAAAATCATCTAAGTCACAAATTTTTTACAACGTTGGACAAAATTTGTGAATATGCTACAAAAATATTTAGCTCTCAATTAACAATCCTAAATGGCACTTAACTAGATGACTATGCCATAAAAAATAATACTTAAGATCCATATGGATGTTGACGCGCCATCTTCATCCTTACAACCATAATTTCCCCCACGACTACAAATAATATATTTCATAAAGTTTTCACCTCAACAATTGAAAAACCAATGCCAAATTACCCAGAATGCGCAATTTATTTATTTAAAAATTAAATCTTATACCTCATTTTTGCGCAAAACCCACATAAAATGTTGCTCGGGTTTGAGTTTTGATTCTCAGCTCCTATAATTTTATGTTTTATTTAGAACCAAAAAGACTCATTTATTTTATAAACCATCTTATCCATCGACTTTCTAGAAAATCGAGATGAAAACTCTAAACAATATTTTATTTAATTAAATTAAACTCAATTTTTATCTCGGCTATGTTCCCTCGGGTTTTCAAAAAATTGAGATAAAAAATTTAAACAATATTTTATTCCGTCATCAAATTATTAAGCATTCACTTTTTACGCCTTAACAAACGAAAGGAACATTGTTATTCTCCAACAAGCGAAAGGAACACCACTCTTCTCCACCTAACAAACTAGAACATCATTCTTCGTCTTCTCAAAGGAGGAAAGAAGCTCGAACCTGAAACCAACATTTTTCTTTGAGTCTCTCATCATATTTCTGGTATGTAAAAATTTATCCATGACTGTTTTTGTTGTCGTCGTTGATGTTATTATTACTATTGTTATGGTTTTTAAGACTTAATGTATAACATAATGTTGTTTTTCAAGTATATTTAGTTGTTGTTATTTGTATTTTTTTTATTTAGATGGGATATTCTTTCTTTTTTGGTTGTGTACTATTTTTATTTTATTTTCAGAAGTTGTATATGATTATCGAACGTAGTTGGATGAAAGTCAATAGATTAGGTAAAGAGGATGAGAGTGGAGTGATTCAATTTCTTGAATTCGTGATAATGAAATTTTTTGATGTCCTTGTGAAAATAAGATGTTTTGATGTCCTTGTAAAAAATATCGAAATATGCAAAAACATCTAAGGAATGTTATATTCAATCATTTAGGTTGTGATGAAATTATTCAAAATTACATGAAATGGGTATGGCATGATGAAGTGACAAAAAAAAAGACACGTGTCACATTGAATTAAAGTTGATGAATTTATGAATGATACTCTATAAGATATGATGCATGATATTGGAGTATATGTTTTTAAGAAAGACCATGTGGAAGATACTTTAAAAAGAGACATAAGAGACATGGAAGAGTCGTTATATCCGAGATGCAAAAAATTTACAAAATTATCATGTGTGTTAAGACTATTTAATTTTAAGGCAAGAGGTGATGGAAGGATAGAAGTTTCACTGAAGTGCTTTAATTGTAGCAAGAAATGTTTCCATAAGGTAACACATTGTCGAACCGTAGTTATGAGGCCAAGAAGATATCGTGTTCAATAAGTTTGGACTATGCCAAAATATATGTATGTTATAATGATTGCATATTATATAGGAGAGGGTATGAAAACTTGAAGGAATGTCAGAGGTGTGGGGAGTTATGTTATAAGCAGAAGTGCAATGGTGCTGAAGATGATGATGGTGTGACCGGAAGGGATGTTCCTTCCAAGGTCATATGGTACCTACCGATAACTCAAAGGTTCAAGAGACGGTTTGCTAATGTAAATGACACAAAAAAATACTAGATGACATGCAAATGAAAGAGTATGGTGACTAAAGAAAAATCAACAAAGTTAACATTAAAAAATTATTGTTTCAGCCTACTTATTCTTAGATATAATTTATGTCATTGAAATTCTCAAGTAAAATAATTTGTTTGTAATAAAGCTTGTTAATATAATTGGGATTGTAATGTAGTTTGTTAAAGTCAACGTGTTTGTAATGTGATTTTTCAATGTAATGGCATTTGTCTATGTAATATGATTTGTCGATTTTGTTAATTGTGATATATAATATTTTTTTAACAAAATATTGCCATTGAAAATAAAAGGTTTACATCAAAATATACCAAATTTACACACTCAAAAGGATATATCATCAACATGTACCAAGTATTGCATATTCAAAAGCATAATTATAAGGCATCCAAAACAATGAGATGACATTTAAATACTTTTTCGTGAATGCTACATTATTTTGATGTTACATTTATATATTTGTATATGCCATCTAAATTAATTATACATATAAATACTTATAAAGTTTTGGATGCTTTACACTTTCCGTTTTAAAGTTACATTATTTGTATATGCCATCTAAATTAATTATACATATAAATTATAGTTATGATAAACAAGTTATACTATATTGTTATTTAATTGTACAAGCAATTGCTTATATGCTTCAGTCTCTATTTTATTTATTTACTTTTTTAATACGGGTGAAATGGTCAATTAGGTTATTCATTGTGAGACGGATGGAGTACATACAACTATTTTATTTTATATTATTTATGTCAAGCATGTTTATGTTATGTCAAGCTGTTTTTTTTTATAATTATGTGATAATTTTTTTCTCTCAATTGTTTAGAGATTATTCTTTCTCTTATTTTTCATTTGTATTTTTATTCAGGTGTACATTGGTTTGTAGTGAAAGAATATTCTGTACATTTTAATTACATGAACAAGAGAAGGAGTTAGAGCATGAACTCAAAGGATGAAAAAAGATATTAAGAGAGTGTTATTTGTGCTGTAGGAGATACAAATATCTATTCTATTATTTATAATGACATTTCTATCAATTGATTTAAGATATGATTGAATTTTCTCGTGCGTTCCCACGGATACTGATATATTACGCGCATTTGATTTTAAAATATAATAAGAATATAAAAAAGAAAAACATTTTTTTTACCAAAATAGTTTATTATTTAAAAAAAGATAGATTTTGATTTATATATGGATCCTAAATATAAATATTGTAACATAAATATTTTTAAAAGAAAGATAGATTTTTAAAATAAATATTATATCTTAAATTAAAAATAATTTCAAAAGAAAAATATCAGTAACATAAATAATTAAACAACAACACATTTTGCCATGTTTGGATTTATACATTATTTTAAATTTATTTACTTTGATTTTCTAAAATATAATAAAATGAAAAAACATAAAGACAAAATTATTTAACCCAAAAAAATTATTATTTTTAAAAGAAGAGCATATTTATTATTTTAATTCATATTTTCTACATGATTATTGCTCAATTTTAATATTGGATCAATCTGGAAGGATTATGCAATCGTACACGACTCACCGTCACCAAACTTGCAAATCATGTCATCGAGGTAAAAATCATTTCTAGAAAAAATATTGAGAGTATTATTTATATTCTGCGGATGTTCATGTCTCCTTCACAATTATCTTGGCCATTCAAATGGTAAGGAGACAATTTCCCATTATTGTCTCATTTGTTATAACTATTAACAAATCACAAGGTCATTCATTAGACTTTGTTTGACTGTACTTGTCGAAAGAGGCTTTTAGCCATGGCCAGCTATATGTCGCAGTTTCTAGAGTGAAAAATAAATATGGTCTCAAAATATTGATTCATGACAAGAATAAGTAGTTTTCAAAAAAGTTTTTCACAACATTTGATAAGTAACAATTTATATATGTTCCCACTATATATACTATTTCATGTATTTTCTACTAAATATTTTTTTGTGTTTTCATTGATGTAACACTATCATGTGATGTTGACATATTGGCTGAACATTTTCGAATAATTCAGGTATACATCAACTATATCATCATGGTGAGAAAAGACTTTGATATATGGTGTGAAAGGACTTTGATTGCAGGACATTTATTCATAGGTTTGACTTGGCTTACAATTAGTATGTTTAATGCACTTCTTGGATTTTAATTTATCTCACAGTGATTTTAATTATGCACTCAATTTAGTACTAAGAGTTTGAGTATTAAATTTTAGAGTTGATCAAAACCTAAAGTGTATTGTTTTTCTCATGTTATCTAGTAGGAACTAAGTTGTTTCTTCCAAATGTTGTTACATTCATATTAAATTAGCATTCTCACATCGTGTAAAAATGTTACATTTTTACTTATCATTTTTTCCCCTCATTTCTATTACTTATTTCTTAATCCATAATAGTCCAATGTATATTTAATATGGCAATGAAAATCTCATTAGTATTTAATTGGTTGAATTGTGAAATGTTAGGTGGAGTATAATATAGCATAATTAAATAATTTATTTTAAATTGAGCTTGATACATATAAAAAAATTATATCGATTAAATAAATTTGCTCGTGCGGACGCTCGAGTATCTTACTAGTATTGCATGAAATTTATTCATCAATACCTTAAAATAAGTGCAAAACAAATTGAATTTATAGCCAAAGTACATTGATCAATGCATAAAAGTACAATGAAAATGGTATAAATTGTCTTCATTGAAACATTTCAATAAATATCAGTGGAAATAAATGCTTCAACATGATAATATTAATATTTTGATGATCAATAAAGAAATTATTTTTATTTTGATTATCAACAAAGAAATTAAAAAGACTTAATTAGATGTTTAGTCCTTTAACTTAATTTATAATTTTAATTTGGTCTCTTAGTTAGTAAATATTACTTTTTAGTCCTTTAAATCTAACTATGTTAGTCAATTTAGTTTATTCTATTAAATTTAATTCTAAATATCTAAGATGGTGCAATATTTTTGAGTGTCCACCATAGGTCCTATTATTTTTTAAAGATTTAACCATTCAATCTGATTAAAAAGATCAAATTGTTGAACATTAAAAGACCATTGAATCTAACAATGAGCCAACAATACTTAATCTTTTTTTTGTACACTTTTTCATCTTCTTACCTCTTCTTTTTCTTCATCTTCATCCTCATCTTCAACACATTCATATCAAAATCCATAAAATTTTAAAACTAATATAGAAAAATTTGTATCATACTCCATCTAATAATTAAACTTACTCTCAAATATGTTCATCTTCATCTTCAATTCCCTAACAAGTATGTTCCCTCTTCTCTTTTTTCCAAGCTCTTAGATGACAATAATCTTAAATATTTTCTCATCTTCAGTGCACCAACAATAACAAATCTTATTATTTATCCATTGTTATTGATAAGTATTCAACACTCTCAACCACAAATTCCATAAATCCTATAAAATAAATCCCATAAAAATTAGGTTTCATTTTAGATATTTTCTATTGTTTTGATGTTTATGATTAGGTTTTAAATTTCATGATGAAACTTTGAAAGCATAAGATATTATGGAATAACTAGATTCAATACAACACAGTATAATAAATGAAATTTAGTTTAGTTGGCATAAAGCCACTATGCATAATTGTCACATAATCAAAATATCTTATCTTCATTCATTCACACACAAAATCTATTTCTTGTGTCACCATTAGATACAACAAAATATGAAGAAGAAGTTCTTGGTTAATAAAGAAAATAAATGACAAATGGACACATTATTTTTCCTTCCTTATTTTGTGTTAGTCTTAGTAAAAACATTATCATTGTCACATGTAATAATATTCGGTGATGTCATGGTGGTTACACAAGAAATGAAGTATCCATCAATGTCGTTATTTGTCATCAAAAGTTATTTTCAACAAAGTTGACATCATTATGTGGCTTAATTGTTAGATGAAGTATGATACAAATTTTTCTGGATTTATTTTAAATAAATAAAAATTGGTTTTGATACGAACATGTCGAAGGTGAGGAGGAATATGAAGAAAGAGAAAAGGGAAGAAGATGAATAGATGTCAAAAAACATTAGGTGTTGGTGGTTCATTGTTAGATTCAATAGACTTTCAACGTTCAACCGTTAGGTATTTTTTAATCAGATCTAATTGTTAAATCTTTAAAAAAATTAGGGTCTATGGTGGACACTCAATAATATTGCACAATCTTAGACATTTAAACTAAGGAACCAAATAGAAATCATAACTGAAATTTAAAGGACTAAAAAGCAACATTTATTAACTAAGGAACCAAATTAGAATCATAAATTAAGTTAATGGACTAAACGTCTAATTAAGCCAAGAAAATATGCAACACAAAAATGTTAAAGTGATCATGCTCTCCAAATAATGTTTAATGGAATTATATTCCATATTTTTAGGATCATGTGTAAATAGTATAAAAAGGTTCACAATCATGAAATATACACACAAAAACACACATAATATTTTCTAAATATATATTTAAAAAAAGTATTTTAAAGGGAAAATACTTATGTTTTCCATAATTGATTATGAATGTGAAACTCAATTACATGTTTTTAAATGTATGTCAAAATCGATTAAAAATATTTGTATAATCAATTAGGTTTCATGGGTTTGACATGAAAATCAATTGTGACTCTTTTAATAATTGATTATGTTTCACATTAGGTCTATCTTCCCTAAAATGTTTTAAATCACCAATTATGATACTCTAATAGTCGATTATCAGTCTTTTAAAATACCAGGGTAATAATTACTATTAAATTGGTCAATCATGTCACATCATCTATAAAAAGGAACCTTGAAAATATTACAAGTTAGTACATTTTTTTACTACAATCATCTGTCACATTTATTCTCTATCAAATACTTTGATTTGAATATTTTTCTCACTAAATATATTTTATTTTTGAGATCAGTTCTATTATATAGGAACTCTTGTAATCTTATGAGCTTCAAGTTATTTCATCTACATGTGTGGTATAATCTATTATTATCTCTTAATATATTTTGGGTGTGATTTCATTGTAAATCAAGATATGAGATTTCACTTAGATTAAAATTCTTGTTTAAAGAGTGATAGCTCCATTTATGTGAGTTATTTTAGTCTCAAATATTTGCATTCATTACTTGTAATTCTAGTGAATAGTAGTAGTTTTACTTGAATTAAGTCATTTTATTATGAATTGTAGTTTAGCATATTAGGCGTTTTGTCTATGGATTTCACTTGCGCTTTTATTATGCATAATTAATTAGTCTGGTGGAATTTGGTGTCACTATAGTTCTTGACTAATTATTCCCACCATACTTAAGAGTCAAAAGAAGCTAGTTGGAGTCGTGACTCCGGGGAAAAAGTTGAGACATAATAAAATTTCATATGTTGAGGTCATATGTTAAGCTAGCATGAATTGATAAGGATGAAAATCTACAAGCAACAAATGAAAGTTGTCAAGCATGTGTTGATATACTATTATAGTACAACATAAATGTTAAGCTTATATGTCTTATTCTTCATCCAAAGCTAATTTGATGGGGAAAAAATGGTTGACTCAAGTACCAAAAGGTGGAGTTATAAAAAAAAAAATTACGGTTAACTTGGAGGAATTTGGATAAAACCATATAAGCGAACAAATTAGATTTGCAATCATTATTCATCTCCTGATATTCATTTCAATTCTAAAGCTAACACCGAGAGACACATAACGAAAGGTCATATGCAATTGGAAGATTATAATGTATTATTATTTCTTCTTCATGTTTATCTTTCTTACAATCATTGTTTAATAATATATAACCTAATTTTACAATACTCAATTGTTGCTAGGCTCACCATGAGCTAATTCTATTTTGTTGGAATAGTTAAATTCCATGAACATGTAATCTTTTAGACGTGAATGAATGTGATTTTATGTTATGTTTAGTTGTTGTACTTTTATGCTACGTTTTTGACCCTATGTCTAGTCATATTAAGAGTTAAGTACAAATTTATTAATATCCAGACGTGCTCTTAAGAGCTAATATGGTTAAATAATGAAGTCGACATACAATACTTACTTAATCACTTTAGACATAAAGTATTAGGGTCGTAGTGGTAGACAAAACAAGTTTAATTGAAGTATAATGATGCTAATGATGAGTTAGACATAAGGTAATCTTAGAGAACTATTAACTATTTTCACGTTGTTGACAAAGACCACAAGGTTTAGCCCTGACCACACATGCCATAACATCACAAACACTAGATGAAATAATGGAATGGATCAACTCTGATTCAAACTCACTATTTTTTCTCACTACTTTGTCATTTGTTGCGTGATACCCATTAATACTATTTTTTAGCTCGTGAATGCTTTATTAATTTCAAATGATTTATGAAATGTTTAAACATAATCCTTGTGGCATTGGTATCTTTCTTATCATTTGCTACTGTTTTGATTATGTATACTTGTCCATGTTTTATCCATAAAAAGTTTGACACCATTGTCGGGGACTGTATGATTAAACTTTAATTAATTAATTTGTTCTAGTAAGTTAATTCATTAGAGTATTTAATTTGTTCAATGATTTTTGTTGAAACAACAGGTAACGTTGGTGACCCGGTACACAATGAGGAATTCACTTGATATATAGTAGATTATGAGCCATGGAAAATATTCAAAATCCTTACAAGATTTTGATGTGAACAATATTTGTTTTAAGAACCCCATGTTTTTAAGCATGTCAAATTGAAGAAGGAATAACAGACTAGGAAATGGAAGAAGTAGTCATGTCAAATCTAAATCTCATTGGCATGCCAATGATAAGGAAATGAATATAATGGATTACAATATTTTTGATCACAATTCCATGAATACCAAAATCATTAAATCTGAGATCAATGTTGAACAATTAGAATTCAAACTCATGAAGTTTTAGATGTTGCAAACTGTTGGAAAATTCTCAGGTGTTATGATAGACGATCCACACTTTCACCTTAAATAATTCTTAGAGGTTTCAAGTAACTTCAAAATTTTCTTTAGATCATTGCAAAGTAATATAACTATTAAGTGGTAAAAATATGAAGGTTCGAGTATAAGAGATCTAATTATTAAATTTATGAATGATGAACAACTAAAGTTTCAGAAGAATCACCCATGTGCTATAGTAAAAACAACCCAATGTGGTTTAATTTTTCTGCATATATTGCAACTCCAGAATTGTAGAAAGATAATTTATGTGTTGTATCATCATTCGATACAAACATATCAACAAATTCTAGAGTGAGTTCTTTAAAGAAGCAATTTGTACAAGAAATACCATCACATTTATTCCCTAAAAGGTTAAGGAAAGCAAAGGAAGATTAGCAGTTTGATCATTTATGGAATTTCGAGGCAATTCACATAAATATACCTCTCATTGAAGTTATACAACAAATGCTAAACTACTCAAAAATCATGAAGACATCTTAAGCAAAAGGAGAAAAGTATGAGAGTTTTATGTTGTTTTAACTCAATAATATATTTAAATGGATTAAGGAAGATGACCTCCCGACTTGAAATACCTAAGAAGTTTCATCATCCCTTGCACGATTAAAAACACCTATTATGGAACATCATTGTGTAATCTAGATGGGAGCATTGATTTTAGGCATTTGTCAATCTTAAGAAAGTGTGGGCAACTAAAAAACTTCCACCTCAAACAAATGTTAAATAAGTTAAGAGTTTTCTTGGTCATGTTGATTTCTATAGGAGGTTTATTAAAGAGTTTCCCAAAATTACAAAACCCCTCATTTAGCTGCTTCATTGTGATGTTACATTCCACTTCTTGAGGAATGTTTTAAGGGTTTTGAAACATAAAATAGGGATTTAACTTCAGCTTAAATAATTATTTATCCTGATTGGTCAAAGCCATCTGAATTAACGTGTGATGCCAGTAATTTTTATAAATTAGTTATCTAGGGGAAAAGGTGTGATTATGTGGTGTGATTATGTGTTCCATTATATCTAATATGCAAGAAAAATAATGATTGAAGCATAAGCGAGTTACACGAGCACTAAGAATGATACGTTGGTTCTTGTCTTTGAATTTGAGAAGCTCATATCATATTTTGTGGGCACTAAAGTGATGGTATACACAAATGATTATGCCATCAAACAAAATGAATGTTGATACTTCAAAAGTTTGACCTGAAGATCAAATATAATAAAATAATGGAGAATTAAGTGGTCGATCATCTGTCATGACTTTCGATTGAAATGCAGAATCAAGACAATCTAATCACAAGAAAGGATTCTCAAATGATCAATTATTAGTGCTATTAAATGTCACGATAGCTTGGTATACCGATATAATCAACTAGTTGGTCAATATGTGCCCTAAAAATTCAGGTATAAGGAATGGATTCTTCCATTCATCAAAGAATTACTTATGGGACTGAAGCTAGCGTGTCATACCCCGATTTTGGTCTTGAATTTTTTATGTTTGTTTAGCATGCTTGGCCTAACCTTACTTTGGTTTTATATGAGGATTGGTCTTGGTCCAAAGTCATGGTGTTTGTTCATGTGATTGTCAATGCACATATGGTCTTAGTCATCTGAACAATCAAGCTTCTTGTGTTTCAAGCCACTTGCTAGTCATGTTATTGATTCATGGATACTTTGTCAAAACCCTAGTCTTGTGGTATCATTTCATGGTCTGGTTCATATACATTATCAGTCAAGTTATTTTCTTTGCAAAAGTCAAACATTCAAGCCAATTGTGAAACCAATTTCAATCATTTTTTTTTAAAACCATTCCAATCCATTCCATCCATTTTAAACCATTACATGTGATTCCATACAAGAAAATACAAAATTTGGCATTTTTGACCAATTGTTGACTTTGGTCAACAATTGACTTTTAGGTCAACTTTGACCAAAGTCAACCCAAATCCATTAAACCCTAAATTCACCCATAATTGTCCATTGAATATCCATTTACAAAGAAGATCATAATTGACACCGACCCTGGAATCGATGATGCTATGGCTATATTCCTTGGAAACGTTTACTACTATCTATGGAAACGTTTACACTTGCTACCAGAAATGCCTTGCATCTGTTGGAAGTTGCTGGAAGAACTGATATACCAGTTGCTGAAGGATCCCATGTCACATTAACTAAAGGGACGAAACTTCGCGTTGCAGATTTCGTTCATGGTGCAGATGGACTTGGTTAACCAAGCGAAAGCTGACCCTGGAAAAGTCACTGTGGTGGCATTGGGCCCTCTTACAAATATTGCTTTGGCTATACAGATGGACCCGGAATTCGCTAAGAACATCGGGCAAATTGTTCTGCTTGGTGGATCTTTTGCAGTAAACGGCAATGTGAATCCAGCTGCTGAAGCAAATATATTTGGTGATCCAGATGCTGCTGATGTTGTATTCACAAGTGGTGCAGATGTATTGGCAGTTGGAATAAATGTTACTCACCAAGTCGTATTGTCAGGTTCTGATCGAGAAAAGTTAGCAAGTTCAAAAGGAAAATTTGCTCAATACCTGACCGGAATCTTAGAGGTGTATTTCTCTTACCATTGTGACGCATACAACACCAATGGAGTTTACCTTCATGACCCAACAGCGTTGCTTGCAGCCGTTGATCCTTCACTTGTAACTTGCACAGAGGGTGCTGTTAGAGTCCAAACCAGTGGCATAACAAGGGGACTTATAATAATCTACAATAAACAGAAAAGGTTTGAAGAAGTCACTGAATGGTCCAATATGCCTACAGTAAAAGTAGTTATGACAATTGATGCTCCTACAGTTAGCTCTGCAGCATATGAGTTGGAACCAGGACAAGAACCCTGCTAACACCTACAAAAACACCATCCTGCTGTCATGAAACAACGTGCTGCCACGAAGAGCTTTTCCGTTGCAGATGCATACATGCTGCTACAACATTGCTGCCAAGAAATCCAACCAACTTCACTTATCACTCTTGGCTAACCAAAAACAACTCATCAAACCATGGAAATGCACGATCAATCCAATGGAAATACATGATTTGCTAGCCCTACTGCTGCAGCAGTCCATTCAATATCCTGTTGCATATTGCCTTGCCTAAAATCTTGCAATAGCACCATGATGTTTACATGATTATTAGACATACTTACATATGCAGTAGGCTTTGGACTCGTGATAATGGAGAAGGCTCATGAAAGCTGCAGCATGAAGACCCTCCCTGCAGAAATAATCCAGCATAAATAAACTCAGTCATGACATGTCAAAAACTATCAACAAGCCATACCAATAGTCAGGCTATAATGCATCAGCTACAGTTAAAGCATCAAGGTACAATAGCCTTATAAAACCAGTTCAGAGATGCTGCAAGGTATGACAACCAAGGTTTTTTAGTACATGAATATCCTACTACTACAACAGCAAACACACATGACAAACTCAGCTATTCAATAAGCAAAACCAAGGAATGTCTTACCTGCTGCAGGGACATTAGCCAAGTTGGAGTTTGGAGCAGTATACCACTCTAGATTCATCATATCATGGTATCCAAGTCATCCTAAGCCAGTTCTCGCTGCTGCAATGCCATAATAGGTACACACGCCAAATGAGATGATTTGCAACCAACATTGCTATGTTGCAAAAGCACTCAAGCAAAGATAGACCAATACCATGCTCCGACTTACACCAGCATGTTGCAATGACAATTCTGCACAAATAACAAGCAAGTCAATGCTAGGCCTAGAGCAACATTAATATTGGAAAGAATCAATGACAGAATGACATTCAAATGACATTCAAATCAGTTCTGCAATGAATGTCCACGCATGGCTTTTGAAACTGCGATTGGCAGCTTCTCATGGTGATGTAGTGAATGAGTGCCCCCAATAATTACTACTTCTTGTTCATCATGAAGCAATTTTTTCACCTCTGACTTGATTTCGTCGATGTTTATACTGTAATTGTGGCCCTTTTGCACAATACATTATCGATTGTGATTTTGCAAGACAATTATTGGTACAAGCAATCTTGAAGTAAGATCAACAGTTTCAAGTCTAACACCAGGTGCTATAACATGTTCCACCGTGGTTGATACCAAAGAAGCAAGCGGTCCAAGAAAAATATCGTTGCTGGATCGATAAGAAGCAGTGGTACTTAGACGAACAACATTCCGTAATCTTGGCAGGGTTCTAGAACTGACACTTCCCTCTTCAGCTTCAATCTTACCATAAGTATAGGGCCCTGCTGAAAGGTCAATCACCACAAATCTGCCTGAGCTGAGCCAAACTTGAGTTGCTCCTCCACCATCAGCTGAAGTACCTAGACGGTTACGGTTTGTGTCTAGTGCCCTTGACACTGAAGAAGCTACTTCAAAACTTCAGAGAAAGCTGGAGAATTTGCGTATTCCACAGCATCAACATGTGATACTTCCAAATCATATCATAGTACCAGATTCTGAGAAGAACAAGTTTTGCTTTGGAACTTTGGGAGTCAATTTTGGAGTTGATACAACAAGCTATGTTAGTGGCCCAGATAGTGAAAAGAGTCCCAATTCCACGCCACTTTCTGAAACTTCTCAGAATATTGAAGAAACTGTGGCAGCTCTAGGAATCAAACATCTTCCTCCACAATTCCAACCTGCAACATGTTACCAACCCAATTCCACCTGACTGCAAAACCACATCAGTCTCGCATCCTGCAGCATCCATGTTCATCATCAAGCCAAGGCATAATAGCTACAATGAGGTTCCTAATGAAAGCAGTCAAGTTGTTCAGTCCAAAGAAACATGAAATAAATTGGCAAATGCAATCCATCATCAGTGGAAATCATGTTGTTGAACCTGTTTTGAAACCCTGTTGCAGAAGCAAATTGAAGCCAAGCCAAACCTCCAAAGCCAAAGAACCATCAACCTTTTGAGTCCTCATTCACAAACCAACTGAGTTTTCTGACAATAGAAATTCACTGCAGTAAAAAACACAAAGTAATAAGCCAAAGCAGTAAGATTTCAAAGAGTATCCCAATTTGGTATCCAGACAAAAAATGAAGAAGAAAGCGTAGCTCAGAATACCATTTTCGAACCTAGCATCAAAGAGGTCAATCCAATTTCTGAACATCCAAAGTGCTTTGCAGAGTTACTCTTTTGAATCCACCATACCAATTGAAACCCTAATCAGCAGAGCATAAGTAGAAGGAAGCAAATCAGTAAGAAAAAAATTCGAGACAACAGAAAAGACTTAGAGGCGAAAATCTGAGAAGAAACCCTAAAAATCCCAAGAGTGATTACCTGGAGGCCAGCGTTTGCACGTCCTACACCGCCACCACTGCGACATTTTGTAAGGATTTTTCTTTCTCTCTATCTTTCTCATATGCTTGTTGTCTGAAAATATTTGTGAGAGTTGAGGGAGTTCGATTCACTGAGTTGGAGAGCGTGAGAGGGTTTTGTTGATGTCATAAGAAGGATGAGTTTCGAGTGCGTGAGATTGCCATTGTTGGGGAAGGTTGAGTTCGTAAGGTGAGAGAGATGAGAAGAAGACGAGCTTCTGTTTTGCTTTTTTTTCGTTTCCATTTTTCTGTTTTCTTTTTTTTAATTTTTTAATTTTTTTTAATTTGTTTTTTAACAGAGATAAAAAAAAACATAAAAATGTTTATATGTTATTTATTTTTTTGTTTTAGCCGGTTCATATATTTAAGGTAGTATTTCAGTAGCATATGATCTTGAGTGGTCTGGTGGAGAGGAGTGATTTTCATGGTCTTGAGTGGGGTGGGTTCAATACCCGGGTTTGTTGTTTTGGTTTTCCAACATTTTTTGATCTTTCCATATTTTTCTAGCCTTACCATTTAACTAACATGTTTCTATCATTTATTCATTTTTATTGTTTTATTTTTAATATGACTTATGTGATTATTCATTTTTTTTAGGATCTATGTGAATTATTATATTTGTGTTTGTTCATTTCATTTGTACAAATTATTTGCCTTTATGTGTGGGTTATGTTACAATCCTGATAAATCATCACAATCTCATTGATAAAAAAAAACCATTCAAAACCATTTTAAAATTAAAAATCATATTTTCTCGATTCAATGTCGAGCCCATTTTCACACCCTTGTAAGTCGATTGCTTTTTAAGCATCGCCATCAACCTCACATGGCTTACTCTTGGGCCTTCTTACAATGAGACAGTTCTCTTGCACTTACACTCATACATTTGCATTATTTGTTATTTGGGCCCGATTTAATTATTCTAATACTTTGAATCCCCATTTGACAAAATGTACCCCACTCCCCGATGTGTAATAATTTTACTGTTTTATTTCTTTACTGCTTGACTGTGTAGTTAGCCACTAACCAAAGGGTAAAATCCACCATTTCTGAAGAAAAAAAATACAAAAATATGACTCGATCCAACGTCGAGTATTTTCTCAATAAACAAATCAATTCATTTTGCCCTCCTATTCCATTCCAGTTCTTCCGAACTTTCATCAAATGCTTGATCCAACGTCAAGCCATTTTCTCTAATAAAAAAAACTCAAAAAATATTAGTTCATAAGTCAAGACTTTTTTCAATAAAGATGGAAGTGGAACGTGGTGTATACCACGCACTCCTGAGACTAGGATTCGAGATGTATATCTCGCCAATCCTAGCTTTCACCATCATCCAATTTACCCACTTTGTTTTCTCAAACATTCATCCAAATCTTCCTCAAACGCCCATCAATACTTGATCTAGGTCAAGTCATTTTCACAACAAAAAACTCAAAATACCTAATTCTTATTTAACACTTTTTCAATAAAGGTGGAAATGGAACATGGTGTATACCATGCACTCCTGAGGTTAAGATTCGAGACGTATGCCTCGCCAATCTTAACTCTCGCCACCGCCTAAAATTGTCAATGCGGTTTCTCCAAACCCTTTCTCAATCAAATTCAAAACACTTAATTCTCTATTAAACACTTTTGCAAATAAAGATGGAAATGGAACATGGTGTATACCATGCACTCCTGAGGCTAGGATTCGAGATGTATATCTCGCCAATCCTGGTTCTCGCCATCACTCAAAGCACATCCAACCAATCAAATTCTTTTTCTCGCCGCCGTGCGACCAATCAAAAAAACCTTTTCCGAATGTAGATTTGTAAATCCTAACACCTAAGTACATATTGCATGACAACTCTAGGGCAGAGCTTCCCCATTTCTTTTAGACCTTTCGTGCGTCTCCGATCTTGTGGTATGTCAATCCGTCCTATTGCGAAGAGGTAACTGCCTAAGACTCGATTCAGCGAGCTGCGACACCTACTGCTAGGACGTGAACACATCGCCCACTCTCCTTTGACACAACTGGTGTCCTCCTTTGTAAGTCCATGTTCAGATGGCAATCCCTATGTAGCCGAACTACGGCAACTCTGATTCTCATGTTCAGATGAGATACGTAGGCACAAGATGCGATGTCTTGTCGAGTTTGACTAACGACTAACAACTAATCCTTGTTTGCTTTCGCCCTTGTTGCGATCCTTTCTCTCGCCCTCGTTGCGATCGAGACCTTCCCTTTCTCTTGCCCTAGTTGCAATCGAGACCCTTTGTTCCCGTAGTTAGTTTGAACTACGTTTTGCTCTGATTCTCATTCCCGATGAGATACGTAGGCATAAGGCGCGATGTCTTAGCGAGCACACTTATCCTTAACCCGTAGGTAACCGAGCTACGAAGACTCTGATTCTCATATTCAGATGAGATACGTATGCAGTGGATGCGACATCCGTGCGAGTCATTTTCTTTGACCCTTTCTTTTAGTAAATAGTGCATTAGATAAACACACACCCTTTAGACAAGAAACAACAAGAGTGGATCCCGTAGAGTACTACGGATGCGTAAGGGGTGCTAATACCTTCCCTTCGCATAATCGACTCCCGAACCCAAGATTTGGTTGCGAGACCTTGTCTTTTCCTTTCCTTTCTCCAGGTTTACTTCTAGCGTTTCCTTTCCCTCCTTTGGGATAAATAACGCACGGTGGCGACTCTTCTGTCTTTTTCTTTCGCCGGTTGTTTTTTCGCACCTCTGTATTTTTCAGGCTGCGACAGCTGGAGACTCTGCTGGGGACCCGGTTTCCCTAAGCGAGTCCCTCTTAGCTTTTGTAGGTTTCTTGTTTGTTGGGTGTTTATTCTTTTGTACAGTTATTTATTTTCAGCATTTACCTGCTTTACCTTATTGCATTCATGTACATATGTTTGTTGTATCTGTGGGTTCTGTGGGTTGTTTGTTTGTTGGGTTGGGACTGTTCTATGAGAGATAAGCCCACTACCCAGGCTTGAGTGTACACATAGGTATTAAAGTGGATAGTCATGAGGCTTGCGTGGTATGTTGCTACGTTAAGTCGTTCATGAGACCCACATTCCAGACGAGGTTTCTGTTGGATATATTTTGTCCTATGGGTGTTCCATAACGACAGATATTCCTTTAGAAATCGTCGACTCTGGTGACCATTTCCCGAGAACTCAGTCGAGGCCTCTCCTCCGAGACGCGTTTATGTTAGCTCGGGTGGGCGCATTCTCGCTGCTCAATCCGAGGACCCCGAGACTGGGAACTTGCTTTAAGATATCCTGTTGAGGGGAGTCAGCATAGGTCTTTTATCCCGTAATAATGCCAAACCTTCAGTGGTAAACGTATTATTCTCGACTGAAGGGCTAAAGCTGACAAACTTCTGTTCTTAGAACCTACTAGTGAGGGGCGGGCTAATATCAGGAAAACCTTAACCTCCAACCAACCCGGTTTTCTGGAGCAGAGTTTTAATCTTATTCTTCAGTGGGTTTTCTCTTCAGACAGTACAACCCGACAGTTGCTCAAGCGGATACAGCAGTCCTGATTTCCATGTCACTGCATTGCATCACATCATTCTGCATTCATATCATTTAACACATGTTTATCCATTTCTAGGGGGTTTACATCTTCTTCTTGATTCCGATCGGGGTTTTCTGGTTCTCCTGAGATGGATATTGGCAGAAAGAGACACGTCGCTTACAAGTTTCCAGTGGTTTGTTTGGAGCCTATTCAACAACTGATGAAGTTAATGGATCACCATTCTCTAGAAGGATTCCGAAAGGATTACGGTTTGATTCTAAGCTTCGTCACGGTTCTCTCCAAAGATCAACACGATGCTCTCTTTACACTGCTGCAGTTCTATGACCCTCCATTGAGGTGTTTCACATTCCCGGATTATATTTTGGTCCCTACTTTGGAGGAGATTGCAAGTTTTCTCAGAGTTCCTATCAAGTCACAGTTGTTGTTCTACAGTTCTGAGTTTCTGCCCGATCTCAGCATGGTTGCTTCGGCCACATATTTGGGGAAATCAGTCTTGAAGGCTAACATGTGTCAGAAGGGAGGAGTCCGTGGTTTTCATTTGAGTTTCTTATTGGGAGAAGCAAAGAAGAAACTTGAAGACGGTGACCAGAGGGGTTTCAATGCTGTGTTGGCTCTTTGTGTGATGGGATTGTCCTGTTCCCTAATGTTGCCAAATTTGTGGACGTAGACGCAATACGCCTTTTTGTGTTGGGTAATCCGGTGCAGACCTTGCTAGGAGATTTCTTTCATTCGGTGCATCACAGGAATGAGAATAGAAAAGGAGGATTGGTGAATTGTTGTGCGCCTTTGTTTTATAAGTGGTTCAGTTCTCACCTACCCAAATCAGGAGCGTTCGTTGATGTAGAGGACTCGTTGAGTTGGTCGAAGAGATTGATGGGATTGAGAGCTGAAGATATTTCTTGGTGGTCTGACCGGAGCTTGCTTCGGGCAGATATTATTCATAGCTGTGGGAACTTCCCGAATGTACCGTTGGTAGGAAGAAGAGGAGGAATCAACTATAATCCTTCTCTAGCAGTCAGACAGTTTGGATATGCTTTAAGAACTCCGCCTTTGGAAAAGGATGTGGAGGAATCACTGTTTTTCCATTCTTCGCCTGATTTGACTGTATCCCGTAAGGCATCTGAGGCCTGGCTCAAGGTGATCAAGAGAGGAAGAACTGTGCTTGGAAAAGGAGATTGTAGAACTTACCCTCAGTATGGAGAGTGGCTTCAAGAAAGAGTCGAAGAGTTGGGTCTGCCATTTCCCATAGAAGAACCTCTGTATCCACCTACTCCTGCGCAGTCAACAATGGTGAGCCGAGAGGAGTATGACAAATTGAAGAAAGCCATGGAGGAGCTTCAAATTGAAAACTCGGAGTTAAGTGTAAAGTTGCAAGACTATATGCATCAATTCCATGAGGCAGAATATCAGAAGGGGGAAGCCGTCAGATTGCAAGGGGAAGCAGAAGGGAAATTAGCTGTGGAGGTGGACTTCTTCAGGAAGACAGACAAGGCCTTGGGATCATCCAGTTCTGAGTTGAAGCGAGTCAAGCAACAATTAATGGATGCTCATGGTAAATTGGCAGGTTGGCAAGAGCGATGGGATGCATTTTCAACTTCTCGGAAGGAAAAGGAGGAGGAGATGGTGACCGAACTGACTGGACAGATGGAGAAATTGAAGACTTTGCTGAAGGAGAAGAACAATGAGCTTCTGTGCGCCCGTTCTACCAATGGTTACATCACCGATCAACTCAATGAGGCTCGAGGACAGATTGAAGAACTTAAGGTGTTGGCAGGTTTGAAGAAATCCAGACTTGAAGAGGTGTTCAGAGAAGATGATGGGAATTACTACAGAGAGCACATCAACGAGTTGGATGGAGTTATTCACCAAAGGAATCTGCTTATCCGGCGTTTGATAGAATTCCCAGATCATCCTGACACGATAGCATTGTTGGCTGAAGTGAGGAGCAGTCCTCATGGTTTGTACACAGGAGGCTGAGTCCTGATTTTTGCTCCTCCCTTTACTTATTGCTTTGTTGTTGTGTAGTGATGATCCACAAGCTTGTTGTGGAGATCCTCTTTTGATGTATTTTTGGCTAAGGCCCCTTTCCTTGAACTCATTTGTATGAAGACTTGCTCTCTATTGCATTTTGATCTCCGAAGTTTATCTACAACTCGATCTTCTCGTGAGACCGGAATCAAGGGGGTAGAATACCTTGTTGGAAGTGATAAACATGTCATTGCATTAACATATTCATTTGCATATTCTTGCATAACAGGTGTCGCCGCGGTGTTCTCATATTATTTGGTGTTCCACTAGCAGGATAGCTGATTCAGGAATCCACCGGTACGGAACCCGCAGAAACCAGCAGAAAGCTATGAAGGGTCTACAAGCAGAACTTGCTGAGATGAGGGTCCGCATGAACCAGTTCATGGACGTGGTTCAGGGAGTAGCGCAAGGACAACAAGAGATTAGACAAATGATACAAAGGAATCCTGCAACTACTCAACCAGAGGTCGTGACTGATCCTCCAAATGCAGAGGTTAATGGACTGGGGCCTGTCCCGATCCCACATAACAACCACGATCAACAACCCATTCACGATGATCAAGATGATCAGTTCTTGCTGCCAGAAGATTTTGGCATGGGCCATGGCATGGATCCCATGTTCAGGAGATTAGAGGAGAGGCTGAAGGCGGTAGAAGGACAAAACCCCCTGGGGGTAGATGTTTCTGACTTGGGATTGGTCCCAGGCGTGAGGGTCCCACCAAAGTTCAAAGTCCCAATCTTTGACAAGTACAATGGTAGTTCTTGCCCGAAGACCCATGTGCAAGCTTACTTCCGAAAGATGGTTGCATATTCTGACGACGAGAAGCTACTTATGTACTTCTTCCAGGACAGCCTAGCTGGGGCATCCCTGGAATGGTACATGAGGTTGGATAGAGTCCACATCCGTTGCTGGAGGGATTTGGCGGAAGCTTTTGTGAAACAATATCAATATAATGCGGACATGGCCCCAGACAGAACTCAACTCCAGAATCAGTCTCTTAAAAGCAATGAGTGCTTCAGGGAATACGCTCAACGCTGGAGGGAGACAGCTTCCCGTGTTCAACCTCCCATGTTGGAAAAGGAAATGACCAACATGTTCATGAATACGTTGCCTGGACCTTACCTGGAGCGTCTGGTGGGGTGCAATGCCTCCAACTTTGCTGATGTGGTCTCTACCGGAGAGAGGGTAGAAAATTACCTGAAGACCTACAAGAGCCACAATGGAGGTGGATCTTCATCAGGAGTAAAGAAGCCATTTATGGGAGGACAGAAGCAGAGGGAAGGGGGTGTGAATTCCGTGTCTTCATATCAAAACAGGAGGAATAATTTTCAAAACTATCATCAACAACCGTATGTTGCGGCTGTGACCATTCCAGCTGCAGCACCACTACAACAACAACCACAACGCCAGCAAACTCAGTATCAGCAACAACCACAACGTCAGCCAGCTCAGTATCAACAACAACAACAGCCAGGTAACAGACCCACCTATCAGCAGAGGCAGAGGATGATGGACCGGCGTTTCGACACTCTTCCAATGTCGTGCTCTCAACTGCTTGCTAGTCTTCAACAACTACAACTTGTGCAGCTACGCACTCTGGCTCCTCCGGTTGGTAGACTTCCGGCGGGTTACGATACCAATGCTAGGTGTAGCTTCCACTCTGGGGCACCTGGCCACAACATTGAGAACTGCCAAGCTTTTAAGCACGTAGTTCAGGACCTCATTGATTCAAAGGCTATCAGCCTTGCACCGGTTCCTAATGTCGTCAACAATCCCATGCCACAACATGGTGGTGCAAACGTTAATATGCTGGAGGGAGAAGCCAAGTCTGTTAAGGATGTGTTGAAGTTGAAGACCCCGTTGTGGGAAATTAAGGAATGCTTGCTGAAGGCTGATGTTTTCCCCGGTTGTGGGAAAGGTTGTTTGGATTGCACTATACAGGGTAAGGGTTGCTTGAAGCTGCAGCAGGGTATCCAGGTCTTGCTTGACAATGGTACCCTCCAAGTTGAAGACCTGTCTGTCAAAGAGTTTGCTGAAGAGGTAGTTGAAGAGGTGTTTGAAGACGCTGTTGAAGAATTCACAGATGTTGTTCCTGCTGATTGTGTATTTCCCATTGATGTATTTAATTTTTCAAATGTTGTTGCTGATATACCAAACAATGTGTCTGATTTTGATGTAACTGAACTTGATTCCGGTGTTCCGGATATTTTGTTTCAATGAACGAGATTCCCGAGTATGACTATGATGTCGCTACTATCACCATCTTTTACCCGACTAATCAGATCAGTGTGCCAGAAGCGCAACCAGTGCCACCAGTGCGACCGGCCGCTATGACCATCACAACCCCTGGTCCTTTACCTTTCACCAGTGAAAGGGCCATTCCGTGGCATTATGGGGGGAGTGTATACACACACGATCATGGGGTGGAACGACCTTTGAAGGTAGAAGAGGGTCAAAAGTCTGAACTCGAAGTTGAAGGTCCCGCAGTGGACAATGTTGGTGGAATCGGTCGATTCACCAGGAGTGGCAGACTATTCTCGCCACCCGTTACCCAGGCTGAGAGCACTGATGCCGCGGTTAAGGCCAAAGGCAAGCAAGTTGTAAATGAGGGCACTTCTGCACCCCAAGCTGGCTCTGAGCCCACTTTTGTGAAGGATGTGGACGAGCTTCTGAGAATCATAAAGAAAAGCGATTACAAGGTAGTCGATCAGTTGATTTAGACGCCGTCTAAGATATCCATTCTCTCACTCCTGTTGTGTTCAGAGGCACACAGAGAGGCACTTCTGAAGGTCCTTAATGCTGCATATGTGCCTCAGGAGATCTCAGTAAACCAACTAGAAGGGATCATTGCAAATGTTCATGCAAGCAACGGGTTGGGTTTTACTGATTTTGACTTAACACCAGCTGGACGCAACCATAACAAGGCTTTGCATATCTCAATGGAATGCAAAGACACCGTGTTATCTCACGTTCTGGTGGATACAGGTTCCTCTCTCAATGTCCTACCCAAGAGAGCCCTGTCAAGGTTAGAAGTAGAAGGTTTGATCTTGAAACCTTCCGATCTCATGGTGAGAGCCTTCGATGGTTCTAAGAGGTCGGTGTTTGGAGAGGTAGAATTGCCAATTCAGATTGGATCACAAACCTTCAACACCGTATTTTATGTGATGGATATCAGTCCCTCGTACAGTTGCCTTCTGGGTCGTCCTTGGATCCACAATGCTGGGGCAGTCTCCTCAACACTGCATCAGAAGATCAAGTTCCCGGTCAATGGAAGAATTATCACTGTCTGTGGTGAGGAGGACATCCTGGTCAGTAACCTGTCTACCTTCAAGTACGTAGAGGTAGAAGGTGAAATTCATGAGACTCTCTGTCAGGCCTTTGAGTCAGTTCGGATCAAGGATGCAGCTCCGGTGGAAGGGGTTAAAGCAGGAGCCCCTATCTCATCTTTCAAGCAGGCGCAAGCCTTGGTGGATTCAGGTGTTGCTCCCGGTTGGGGACGTCTGTTGGAATTACCAATGAAGGACGACAAGTTCGGGATTGGGTATCAACCAGCGCTGACTTCTACAACTTCAGCACTTCAGACCCGTCAGGGGCCGATTACTTTCTCCAGTGCTGGCGTCATCCAATATGGCCAGATCTCGGCGATCAACGATGAAGATGGGGATAGTGATTGCGACATCGACAATTGGGTGCGTCCGAGGATCCCTGGTGAAGTCATCAACAATTGGTCTTCCGAGGAAATTGTCCAAGTCACTCTTCTAGAGGAGTAATTTTTTCTTTGTTTATTCATGCATGTCCAAGTCTTGCGTTCCGCCCAGGGCGTAATGACTCATTGTAGGGCTCATCTATGTGAATACCTGCATTGTTTATCATAAATGAAGGACGTCTTTTGCATTCAAAATCTTGTTCACTGTTTTTCTATTTTTACAGTTTTCAAAATTTCAAAAGAATAAAAATATTTGGCAATGTTTTGTTTAGTTTTCACTCACTGTTCACACTCATAAGCACATACCATCACTCATGCAGATGCACATCACCGGATCCTATTGATAACAGTTCTGCTATGGCTCGCTTCGACTTCGAAAATCCAATCTTCTAAGCTGAAGAAGAGGGTGACGAAGACTGTGAACTCCCTGAAGAACTTGCCAGGCTGTTAAAACAGGAGGAAAGGGTCATTCAACCGCATCAAGAGGCTACTGAAGTGATTAATCTCGGCACCGAGGACGCCAAGAGAGAAATCAAGATAGGGGCTGCTTTGGAAGACGATGTAAAGAAGGGGTTGATTGAACTGTTGCAAGAGTATGTTGACGTCTTCGCTTGGTCTTATCAGGATATACCGAGGCTTGACACAGACATTGTGGTACACCGTTTACCTCTCAAAGAGGGTTGTCCCCCGGTCAAGCAAAAGCTCAGAAGAACAAGACCAGAGATGGCTGTCAAGATAAAAGAAGAAGTGCAAAAGCAGTTGGATGCAGGATTTCTAGCAGTCACAAATTATCCGCCATGGGTTGCAAATATCGTTCCAGTACCTAAGAAGGATGGAAAGGTACGGATGTGTGTCGACTACCGGGATCTGAACAGAGTCAGTCCTAAAGATGATTTCCCATTACCTCACATCGACGTTTTGGTGGATAACACAGCTCAGTTCTCGGTATTCTCCTTCATGGATGGCTTTTCTGGCTATAACCAAATCAAGATGGCACCAGAAGACATGGAGAAGACAACTTTCATAACCCCATGGGGCACCTTCTGCTACAAGGTGATGCCGTTTGGCCTGAAGAATGCTGGGGCAACATATCAACGAGCTATGGTGACTCTATTCCATGATATGATTCATCATGAAATCGAGGTTTATGTGGACGATATGATTGCCAAATCTCAGACAGAAGAAGAACATCTGGTAAATCTGCAGAAATTGTTTGAACGGTTAAGGAAATTCAAGCTGAGGCTTAATCCGAACAAGTGCACTTTTGGGGTGAGATCTGGAAAATTGCTGGGTTTTATTGTTAGCGGAAAAGGGATTGAGGTGGATCCTGACAAAGTGAAAGCGATACAAGAAATGCCTGAGCCGAGAACAGAAAAACAAGTCCGTGGTTTCTTAGGGAGGTTGAACTACATTGCAAGGTTCATCTCTCACCTAACAGCCACGTGTGAGCCGATTTTCAAATTGCTGAGGAAAGATCAGGCTATCAGGTGGAATGACGATTGTCAAAGGGCTTTTGAAAAGATAAAAGAGTATTTGCAGAATCCCCCTATCCTCATGCCTCCAGTCCCAGGGAGGCCGCTGATTATGTACTTGACAGTATTCGACAATTCCATGGGTTGTGTTCTCGGTCAACACGACGAGACAGGTAGAAAAGAGCATGCCATCTACTACCTGAGTAAAAAATTCACAGACTGCGAGTCGAGATACTCAATGCTTGAGAAGACATGTTGTGCACTTGCATGGGCTGCTAAGCAATTGAGACAATACATGCTGACTCACACAACCTTACTGATCTCCAAGATGGATCCAGTCAAGTATATATTCGAGAAGTCAGCTCTCACCGGAAGGGTTGCTCGTTGGCAAATGGTACTGACAGAGTATGATATCCAGTATACATCCCAGAAAGCCATCAAGGGGAGTATTCTGTCAGACTATCTTTCTCAACAACCGATTGAAGATTACGAGCCGATGAAGTTTGATTTCCCAGATGAAGACATCATGTTCCTCAAGATGAAAGACTGTGAAGAGCCAGTTGTTGGGGAGGGACCTGATCCAAATGAAAAGTGGATTTTAACGTTTGATGGGGCTGTCAATGCCAGAGGAAGTGGAATTGGTGCTGTCATTACTACTCCGAAAGGTGCCCACATGCCTTTCACCGCTCGTCTGACTTTCGAGTGCACCAATAATGAAGCTGAGTACGAGGCCTGTATCTTGGGTATTGAGCAAGCCATTGATTTGAGAATCAAGACTCTGGACATATTCGGAGATTCAGCTCTGGTGATCAATCAAGTGAATGGTGATTGGAATACTCTCCAGCCCACTCTGGTCCCCTACAGAGATTACACGAGAAGACTGTTGACTTTCTTCACAACAGTAAAGTTGTATCATATACCTCGTGATGAGAACCAGATGGCAGATGCTCTTGCTACTCTATCCTCCATGATCAAGGTGGGTCGGTGGAACCATGCTCCTAGGATCGATGTTATGCGCCTTGATAGGGCCGCGTATGTGTTTGCTGCTGAACTGGTAGTCGATGACAAGCCCTGGTATCACGATATCAAGTGTTTTCTGAAGAATCAAGAGTACCCTGCAGGGGCATCCAACAATGACAGAAAAACTTTGAGAAGATTGGCAGGCAGTTTCTTCTTGAACAAAGACGATGTGCTGTATAAGAGGAACTTCGACATGGTTTTGCTCAAATGCGTGGACAGACACGAGGCGGACATGTTAATGCAGGAAGTTCATGAAGGTTCCTTCGGTACTCATGCCAGCGGACATGCAATGGCTAAGAAATTGTTGAGGGCGGGTTATTATTGGATGACCATGGAATCAGATTGTTTCAAGTATGCCCGAAAGTGTCATAAATGCCAGATTTATGCTGATAAGGTGCATGTACCTCCGAATCCTCTGAATGTGATGTCTTCGCCGTGGCCGTTTGCAATGTGGGGCATTGACATGATTGGAAAGATTGAGCCGACTGCTTCCAATGGGCATCGCTTCATCCTTGTTGCCATCGACTATTTCACCAAATGGGTCGAAGCAGCGTCGTTCGCGAATGTCACCAGACATGTGGTTGCTCGTTTCATCAAGAAAGAAATCATTTGTCGCTATGGGATTCCCGAGAGAATCATTACTGATAATGGTTCCAATCTCAATAACAAAATGATGAAGGAGTTGTGCCAGAACTTCAACATTCAGCATCACAATTCTCCCCCCTACCGCCCTAAGATGAACGGTGCTGTTGAAGCGGCAAATAAGAACATAAAGAAGATTGTGCAGAAGATGGTCGTTATGTACAGAGATTGGCATGAGATGCTACCCTTCGCCTTGCATGGGTACCGCACTTCAGTACGTACATCGACCGGGGCAACCCCTTACTCCCTTGTGTATGGTATGGAAGCAGTCCTACCTGTTGAAGTGGAGATTCCTTCTCTAAGAGTCCTGTTGGATGTCAAGTTAGATGAAGCTGAATGGATTCAGACAAGGTTCAATGAGTTGAGTCTTATCGAAGAGAAGCGAATGGCTGCCATTTGTCATGGGCAGTTGTATCAGAGTCGGATGAAGAGAGCCTTTGACCAGAAAGTGCGTCCTCGTTGTTTCCAAGTCGGAGATTTAGTGTTGAAAATGATCCTTCCTCCTCAAACAGATCACAGGGGCAAGTGGACTCCCAACTATGAGGGATCGTATATCGTCACCAAGGTTTTTGATGGTGGGGCCTTAATGCTTGCAACGATGGATGGTGAAGACTTCACTTCCCCGGTAAACTCAGACGCAGTTAAAAAATACTTCGCATAAGATAGACCCGCTGGACACTAAAAAGAACAGTCCAGGCAAAAATGGGCATCCTGACGAACCAAGAAAATGAAAAGGTTCGGGCAAAAGTTAGGGACTAAAACTAAAAGATTGTACACCCGGTAAGTTGAAAACCTGAAAAGGCAACTTAGGCAAAAATGGGTATCCCGGTGGATTGAAAACCCGAAAGGGCGATCCAGGCAAAAGTTAGGGATTAAGCGAATGACTGCGTTCTGAGTTAGTTCTGAATCTCATGTCGATGACTGGAAACTTTCAAAAGGAAGAAAACAATCTAATCACCTTTTCAGGAGGCTGATCATCTGGAAGATCTTGAAGACGAGCGGGTCATAGCAGAATTGGAACTCAATAGAAATCCATTTCACATTGCCATTAGATTAATTTCCATTTTTATCTTTCGTGCGATTACCTCTTTCCAGGGATTGCTTCCTGATGTAAATGCCTATTCAGAGGCTATTCAATCAATAAAATCATGTGATTCAGTACATCTCTGTGTTCATTGTCATTTTACTGTTTTGTTTGCAAAAATGACGTCCGAATTTTTGATAAACATTGCATCATGAAACATAAGAGCTTTACAGGTACATGCTCGATGAACATTTAAAATTGCTGTAAATTTTAAGTACTTTGGATCATCTATTCAGAATAGGCACCCTCGGGGCATTTCCTTAAAATCCCCTGTAGATGATTGTGAATATCTTCCCCAGTGAATTCGCCAACAGACGAATCCGGTGTCTTATCCCTGCAGAGCTGGTCCAAGCATCAGATTCTTCAATCCCTAGCAGGTTCTCACTACTATACTCCCCAAGCGGTTGTTCCAGACTGTATATCCCTAGCGGAGTTAACAGTGCCAGACTGTATATCCCCAGCGGAGTTAACAGTGCCAGACTGTATATCCCCAGTGGAGTTGACAGTGCCAGACTGTATCTTCCCAGCAGAAGCAGCTGCTCCTCGGAGTTCGATGCCAGATCGAGGATTTCAATCCTAGATCGATGATCTCTTTCCTTGAAGCATAACCTCGGTACCGTATCGGTGTTTGCTCCCCCCTGCTGAGTCATCTCTCGTAGATTATGGTTTCCAGAACCACTATCACTTCCCCCAACAACAGGTTGGCAGCGCCGTTCTCTCCCCAGTCAGAGCCTCGGTGTAACACCTCAAAATTTGCCCTCCTCTCTGGGGACTAGCTTAACATATTACATTGCATTTCTTAGGTCATTAGGCATTGCATATTTGCATATCATGTGGTTACATTGTGCAAGTCATCCCTCAAAAGTCTTGGTCAGAAGATAAGAGGTTGGGATTCAAGCTGAGGGTTTCATTGATTGAATGGACTGGATCATTAGCCATCTGAGGGTGTGTGATTCGAATTAGGGTTTCATGATTTCTCAAGGAGATTGGTCTTCATCTTGGTTGAAATGATACATCATCATCATCATGGTTTTGTTATTATCCAGAAGATTCAAGAGATTGATCAGGCACCTTGAGATTAGGGTTTTGACCACTGGTCAACCCTAATCAGTTGCATTGGGCCAATCAGGGCTTGTCAAGGAGATGGGGTCTACAGTGGATATGGGGATCATCATGTGATTATATTGAGCTTATGGAAGCTAGGGTTTCATCATTGAGCCATTTCATCAGAGGTTTGAGGCTCAGCTTGATCAGTGCACAGCCAAATTCATCTATTAATTAGAAAAGTCAACTGTGGTCAACTGTGCTTGATTTTATGGATTTTGAGGTAGGAGAGGGTTGGAGACACTTCATTCATGTTGAAACAAGTTTCATTTGATATTTCAAACATCAAGAATGAAGAAAATAAAGTCAGACAAAAAGTTGCCAAAAATAGAAAGTGACTTGTAATGGAAGTTTCCAAAAATGGAAAGTTTTTCATCTCAAAATTACTTCATCATACAAGCTTCAAATGGATTTTTGATCAACATGAAAGTTGTAGATTTTGCTCTCACCTTTCCAAAAAGTCCAAGAACTTGAGTTTCTCATGTATGGTTGACAAGTTATGGTCCATTCATTTTCCAAAAATGCCTAAATTCAAAGTGGCATAACTTTCACATGGAATGTCCAATTTGGGTGATCTTTCTTTGAGCAAACCCCATTTCACATGTACTTTCATGTTGCATAATCAAAATTCATCAAAAATGGTCAAGGCAAAAAGTCAAATTTCAAGTGGACTATTTAGCATTTTTGGCATGAACATGTGAAATTGAGAAATACAAGGCCAATGCACATGAGACCACTTCCAACACTTCACAAATACCAAATGGAACTTGCTCCAACTGGTTTTTGCTGTCACATGGCTTAATTTGGAAAGGTCATTTTTGCCCTTGCACTTAAAGTGGCATTAACACTAATCAAGCCAATTTTGATAATGGAGATTAAGAAGTTGATTAAGGAATTGGTATAAGTTGTTAACTGTAACAGAATTGCTAATGACAATCACATTCTCCAAGATTCATAACTGAATTTCCCTCCAATTCTCTCAAATTCTCCAAAACTTCATCAATCATTTTTCAACATTTCTTCACCAAATCTTCATCAATTTGCTTCATTCTTCGTGGATCCATGCTCCAAAAGCCTTGAGGAAGAACTGTTTTGCTGAATCCACGACAAAAACTTCAAGAATTCCAACTGTCCAAAGCTTGCACAACAATGGCATCTTCATGATTCTTGCACTTGGAGCTGTTTCGAGCCAAGCGGATCACTCCAATCAACTTCCTTGCCATTAATCTTCATCTGTTTCGCCTTATTACATCTGGAAAAGCAAGAATTCAGCACTGCATTCTCCAAGAGGTAATTCTTCGAAACTCTCCATTGCTCAAATCATGATATGCGTTTTGTAGGTCTTTCAATGTAGGTTAACATGATGCTTGTGGTTTTCCATTTGGTTGAGTATTGAGAGAGTAATCGTGAATTGAAGTTTGATGTGCACTTCTATTTTTGATCGATCCCGTTGCTATGCTTAGAGTTAGGTTAAATCAATGACATATTCGTGATGTGCTAGTTGAGACGGTTCTTTTGATATAGAGTTTGTAGATTTTGGTTGAGATTTGATGTTCTTCATTTTCTGGAAAATTTGTTGATGTTCTTGGTGATGAACTCGTCCAAATGCGCGTTAGATATTCATTTCCCTTGCCTGCTTTTGAATATGTGTTTCCCGCTACCACTGTCCAATGAAAACGCGCCATGGCTTTAATTTGGAACGACGCCGTTTTGGTCTGGCGTTTAAAAATTACAAGAGTGCCATTATCAGAATTAATTTGATTATTTCTTATTTCTTTTTCATTTCATTTCATTTTTTGATGCTTGATCTTCAAAAATTCATAGATGATTCATTTTTTATCCAAATTGAGTGAGGTTTTTTTCACCATGCTCCTTGTGATGTGTAGATTTTAATGATGATTTTTATTATTTTTGTGCACATGTGGAAAATTAAATTGCTTAGAGATTGATTGAATGTGTCACATTTGTACATGCTTTGCCATATCTTTCATAAAATGATGATGCTTTCAAAGAAATGGATGAAATGTTTTGTGCATATTCTGGACTCTTTGATGATGATTTTGATATATGGTTTGAAATTTTCGGATCCCTGGATGTTGAGATATGAATTTTTGAATGGAGGTGTGACAATTTGTGTCACACCAAGCTTGATGAATTTCATGATTTTATTTGCCTTGCTTAGGGATGTTGAATTGAGCCAATTTTTTGCATGTTTGAGCATTGGTATGTTGAAAATACATGAGAATTTTTCTGGATTTATTGATGGCATTTCCTAATTGATTGGAATTTTCTCCTCTGTTTGGTCATTTTGGTGATTTTTTGTGACACATGTTACCATTTGATTTGTGAAATTCTGATCATTGATTGTATGAGTGTGAAATTTGGTATGAGCATTGTAGACACATTATAGGTCATTATGGTTTTGATCCCATTCATTTATCATGTATTGTCACTGGTTTATGATTTTTGGAAGTTAATGGTTGTTTTGATGCCTTGTGTTGGCTTGCTTGAATTTGTCTGAACTTTATGAATTTAATTTCCATACTTTCATTGATCCAAATGAGCTGAAATTTGATGTGCTATTCATTGGATATGTTTTTTTTAGACTTGAATTTTTGTGGAATTAATTGAATTGTTTTGATATGGATTTAATTGAGATCTTTCTGTTTGGTCATTTGGAGTTGCAAATTGCATGTTGGATGCTATTTTGTGCATAAAATGATAATGGTGATTGATATGAGCATGGGACCAATTGCATTTGTTTTTAATTTGTTTTATTGTGATTGTGGATAATTTTCACTTGCTGTTTTGGATTTTTCATCTCCTTTGGACCCTAGGCTTGGCCTAGTGGTCTTGTTTCTCATGGTTGGTTTGGATTTTCAGGTTTGAGATGCAAATGCCTTAAGGAGAACAATGCAAGTTGTGAATTGAGTTTGTTTGATATTGTAAACTAACATTGGCTTTGTGTTGTAGGGTTTGATGCTTGAGTTTGAGCTCATGGCTTGCACTTGTGTGCATTAACTTGTGTTTGACTGTACAAATTGACTGTTTGACTTTTGTTGTTTACTGTTGGTTTGTCTGAGTACTGATGATACTTGATTGATTTCAGGTACATTAAGTTGCTTACAGTTCCTTGAGAAATTGCTTGCTGTTGCTTGGTTTTTAAACCAATTAAGGTAGAATTTCTATTCTCCATGTAGTCTGGAAGACCTGGCCTGTTACTTGGCCAGGCAACTGTCTGAAGTCCTCCTTAAGAGGCGATGTTTGTGATTGTTTAATTTTGTCCCCAAGCAGGTAAAGTCCTTGATTAAGGCAATTGGCAGAACCCAAGGGATGTGCAATCCAGCCCCTGCTATTCTTGTTGAGTCGTCCCCCTGCTCACACCACTGTGTTGATGCATTGGGACACAAACCCAAGATCTTGTACTTTGTACAGTTGTGTCAGAGTCTTGAGTGTAGAAGGGTCCCTCCATTCTGGACCCACGCTCCTTTGTCTGAAGCTCTCCCTGGACAGGGATAAGAGCTGTGAAGTCTAATCTTCACTCACCTTTCATCTGGCTTCACCCTGACTCTCAATGTCAGGGTTAAGAGCTAACACTACCTTTGTACAGATGACTTGCCTTGGCAGTCGAACCCTTTGTTTGAGCCCACTTGACTGGATATAGTGTGTGCTACGTGGAATGTTTGCTTTGCTTTGTTTATGCTTGCATGCTTGCTTTCTTCCTGGATAGGATTAGCTTGCTGTTGTGCAAGTAGGTAGAAACCATAACATAGGGCAATGATGCATGATAACACTAGGCTCGAGTACAACTCCCTAGTAGTGTGTCTCCCCTTGGTTTCTGGCTAGAATTTCTTTCCCTTTCGGGGGAACTACGTCGCCCTGATCCTCATACCAGATGAGGTACGTAGGCAGGAGACCGTGCGAGGTCTCTCCGGGCACTTTTTTTTCTTTTTGTGTGTGTTTGCTTGTTTGTTCTTGTGTGTCAGGATATGGATGTAAGCCCAGCGATTGGCTGTCCGTATCCTGATTGTGTTTGTTTGGTTCGGAAGCCGATGTAAGTCCAGCGATTGGCGTTCGGGTTTCAAGTTTGCCTGTGTTTGTATGTGTCTAGTTTGGCGTGCGTGAGCCGAACTACGGCAGCTCTGATTCTCGTTCCAGACGAGATACGTAGGCATATGACGCGATGTCCTAGCGAGCCCTCTCTTCCTTTACCCCACTTGTGTTGTTTTCAGTGTGTGTGTGTGTGATGTTTTGTTTTAGCAACCTTTTCTTTCTTTTAGAGCGTGGATCCCGTCGAGTACGACGGACGTGAGGGGTGCTAATACCTTCCCCTTGCGTAACCGACTCCCGTACCCTTTCTCTTTGGTCGCGAGACCATGCTTTTTCCAGGTTTACTCTGAGCGTTTCCTTTCCCTCTTTTGGGATAAATAACGCACGGTGGCGGCTCTGTGTTGTTTTGTTTTAGCCCGCCGGTTGTTTTTCGCGGATGCGACAGCTGGCGACTATGCTGGGGACTATAGAAGTTGACCTACTGCTGGTCCATCTTCCCTAAGCGAGTCTCTCCTAGCGCTCTAGGTTGGGGTTTTGGTTGCTTTGTGCTGTTATTTATTGCATTCATTGTTTATTGTTTGCATTTATTGTTTGCATTAATGTTTGCATTCATTCATATTCATCTGCTGGTTGTGCTGTGATCTCTCTGTTTGGGGTGGGAGTTACTCGAGGTAAAAGGCCCAATACCCAGGCTATGAGTGCAATCTAGGAAACCTAGGAATAAAGTGATTCATGGGAAGCGGGTGGTATGCGCCACTTAGCGGAACATTGATATCACGAGCAGTTCAGACCCTGGTGGGATATTATCGTTACATACTTCGGGTGTGTATATGATGGTATTCTGCGAAAGGTTATTTATGCTGCATTTCTCTCGACCTTACCCTGGCCTAGATGACACCCGTGAGTGGGGAGGGAATGATCTTTATCATAGGTACAGATGGTGACTTTGATGGTGACTTTTGGTTCCGTTGATCAGAGTCATATTTATAAGTCGGATTCATGGGCATTTATTGCTGAGACGCCGAAATGCTGTCCGAGTTATTTATCAGTGGGGATCCGTTTATTTCAGGATTCCCCGGGCCGATTCAAAGGATTGTGGTTATCTGTTCAGTGGATCTCCGTGATGATGATGATGATGTAACGTTCAACTCCGTTTATTTCGGAACCCTTGAGGTGGATTTGTGGTTACATATCCCTTCAGATGGTTGTGGTCAGATCAGAGGTTGTAACTCAGTGCAACAGATGTTCAGATGACTTGGAGGATGGCCCAGTGCATTGCATTCATACATCTGCATCATTCTCATTTTGCACTCGTCTGGATCGAACCTATGTCTAGCCATACGAGGAGTATTATTGATTGAGAATCTGGTTGAGAGACATCTTGAATTTCAGAATGCGGATGTCAAAATGTTATCTGTCTCGATGAAACCAGGATCAAAGTACAGAATCTTCCTCATATGGATATACGTTGCATTCATGCATATTAACCTGTTTGTTGTTTTGTAGGTATCAGTTCTAACGTGCGTGATTGTTTCAGGAATCATTGCTCGTGCTCGCAGAGTCGTACCTTTGCACTCAACACGCCCGCACAGATACTTCACTCGACGCAATACTCCAAGACTGATGGATCTCCCAAATACAGACGTTCTCGAGCTGAAAGATAAAATGAATGAGCTGATCAACATCATGCAGGGTTTTGCAGTTGGTCAGAAAGCTTTGGCTGACAAAGTTGAAAAGCTCGAGTGGGCTTCAGCTGCTAACAGCGGTGTTAACCTGGATGGTGTCTCCAACCAGGGGCTGGGTGGTTCTCGAGAAGGTGGAAAGAGAGCAACTGTGGGTATGGTAAATAATAATGCTGGTGGGTTTGGCGCTGCCACAGGTGGTCAACCTGGTCAGAATATGAAGGACAGTCTGTTCCCGCCTTTCTTCGGGGTGGAAGATGATAGAGAGGAAGACAGAGAGGCCGATCAGTTCTCGATGCATAACGAACCTTTTGGTCAGTATGGTGCCCAACCACAGAACAAGGAGATCAAATTGCTGGCAGAAAAGATCAGAGCTCTTGAAAGCTATGCCACTCCTGGGGTTGTCAACATGTCAAATATGGGGCTAGTCGAGGGGGTTGTGATCCCACAGAAGTTTAAAGCGCCCTCATTTGACAAATATAATGGAAGTTCCTGCCCAGAAACTCACCTTCAAGCCTTTGTCCGCAAGATCTCTGCATACACTACAAATCAAAAGCTTTGGATGTACTTCTTCCAAGACAGTCTGTCTCGAGGATCCTTGGAATGGTATACCAAGCTGAAATCTTCTGATATCAAAAGCTGGCAGGATCTTGGCGATGCCTTCTTTAAACAGTACCAATTCAATGCTGACATGGCTCCTAGTCGTACCCAGCTGCAGGGTATGTCTCAGAAGTCAAGTGAAGGGTTTAAAGAGTATGCGCAAAGGTGGAGGGAGTTGGCTGCCAGAGTTCAACCTCCACTGGTGGACAGAGAGATGTCTGATCTCTTCATGGGTACCCTGCAGGGGGTTTTTGCTGAGAGAATGGTGGGTTGTCCCGTCACCAACTTTGCTGACATTGTGGTGGCTGGGGAGAGAATTGAAAGTTGGCTGAGAATGGGGAAGATCCAGAGTGGTAATGCTTCGTCATCAGGGTCGAAGAAGCCCTTCGGAAATGGCCAAAGGAAGAATGAAGGTGAATCGAGTGCTGTGTATGACCAGAGAGGACATGGTAGGGATCGTTACTACCAGCACACTGCTGCGGTAACCACCCCTGCCGGTAATCAGTCAGTACGACAGCAACGTCAGCCACCTCAACAGAGAGCCGGGTACCAAGCGAGGGGTAAAGGGATTGATCGTCATTTTGATAAGCCGCCCGTGACATATGTTGTTCTGTTTAAGAAATTGATGGATCTTGGGTTGGTTCAGCCAAGGATGATGGTTCCGTTGAGATCAGATCAGAGACCGCCCAATTATAATGAGAACGCCCAGTGTGAATTCCATTCTGGAACGCCGAGGCGTAACATTGAGGGCTGTAGGGCATTCAAGCATGTTGTCCAGGATCTGGTAGACTCCAAAGCCATCAATTTTGCACCGTCTCCAAATGTTAATGCTAATCCCATGCCGGCGCATGGTCAGGCGATGGTGAGTGCAATTGCTGTAGATTCGGATCACGCCTGTGCAATGGGTGGAGAGATCAACAGTGACTGCGGGTTTGATGGTTGGATAAAGCCGTGCGTACCAGGAAGCTGGAAGGCCTAAAAAAGATCATCACTGTCACTCTGCTCGAAGAGTAATGATTTCTGTTTTTCAGTTTTATTTGCATGAAAGCCATACGTGTTGCCCGACACGTAATGGTCCATTGTAAGGGCCACCTCATGTGTTTCATTTTGCAACATTTCGCATCATAAATAAATGGATGTTTTTCAATTAAAAGCGGTGTTCCCTGTTTTTCATTTATTTTTGCAGTTTAAAAACAAATAAAAATGACAATGATTGTTTTCATTTTTCCCCCTTTTTTTGATTCGTCTCGTTCCGACTTCGAAAAGTAATTCTCCGGATCTCATTGATAACAATTTGGTTACACCTCATATGACTTCGACAATCCGATCTATCATGCTGAAGAAGAAGGCGAAGAAGATGGTGATCTGCCGGAACTAGCCAGGTTGTTGAAATAAGAGGAGAAGGTGATTCAGCCGCATGAGGAGCGAGTCAAGATCATTATTCCAAGCACCGCCGAGGTCAGGGAGAATGTAAAAATTGGGGCCGCTTCAGAGGCGAGTCGAGAACAGAATGGTAGCCCTGTTGAAAGAGCATGTGGATACCTTCACCTGGTCATGTCAGGATATGCCAGGGTCGGATACCGGTGTCGTTGTGCACAGGCTACCATGGAGAGAAGACTGTCCTCTAGAGAAGCGGAACGCCAGTGCATGTATCAGAGAGCCATGGTGACTTTGTTCCATGATATGATTCATCATGAAAATGAATTCTATGTGGATGACATGATAACAAAGTCCCAAGCAGAAGAGGGGCATTTGGCAAACCAGAAGAGGGGCATCTGGCAGACCGGGGCAAGTCGTTTGACCGATTGAGATAATTCAAACTGAGGTTGAATTCAGATAAAGTGCACTATCAGAGTGCGGTCCGGTAAGATGTTGGGGTTCATTGTAAGAGAGGAATCGAGGTTGATCCTGCTTAAAAAAAAAAAAAAAAAAAAAAGAAAGAAAAAAAAAACAAGAAATGCCTGAACCGAGAAAAAAAGAGGTTCGTGGTCTATTAGGTAGATTGAACTACATGTCATGGTTCACATCTCCTTTAACAGCCACGTGGGAACCCATTCAAAAAAAAAAAAAGATCAAACGGTCAGGTGAAATAAGGATTGCCAAGGGGCATTGAAAAATAAAAGGATAAGTTGCAGGAACCTCTGGTTCTGTTGTCTCCCTATGGAGAGAGACTGTTAAATCTATACTTGACAGCCTTCGAGGGGTCTACGAGGTGAAGTGGGTCAGCATGACGAGTCTTGTCGAAAAGAGCATGCAATTTACCTTAGCAAAAAGTTTACCGACTGTGAAACAATACACTCACTGTTCGGAAAAACTTGATGTACTTTGGCATAGGCTGCTCGCCGACTGAGACAGTGTGTGCTGGTTCATACCACTTTGTGGATTTCGAGATGGATCTGATCAAGTACATATCTGAGAAGTCAGCAATGACCGGACGGGTTGCGAAAGGGCCAATGATTTTGATTGAATACGGTATTCGATATACCTCTCAGAAAGCAATAAAGGGGAGTGTATGGCCTGATTACTTCGCTCAGCAACCCGTGGAAGATTATCAACCAAGGAAGTTTGAGTTCCCTGATGAGGACATCTCGAGGTGCTCTGATCGAAAGATTGTGAGGAACCGATCCCGGAGGAGGGGCCTGACCCTGAATCCGAACGGATTCTGATGTCTGATGGGGAGGTTAAGGTGAATAAGCTTTTGTTGCCCGGATAACGTTTGAAGGCACCGACGGTGTGATTGAGTAGGAAGCTGGTATCCTGGGTATCGAACCTCGATGTGTGCCTACTGGGGCAGAGCCTTTCTAAGCTGGTATAAGGAATGGAAGTCGTGCTACCGGTTGAGGTTCAAATTCCCTCTTTGAGAGTCCTGATGGACATGAAGCTGCAAGAGGCGGAATGGGTAAGGACCCGGTGCGAAGAGTTAAGCCTGATTGAAGAAAATAGGCTGGCAGCCATCTGTCATGGGCAGTTGTACCAGCAACGGATGAAGCGTGCTTTTGACAAAAAGGTACGACCTCGGGTATATCACGTGGGTGATATGGTGCTGAAAAGGATCCTTCCTCCTCAAAACGATCGAAGGGGCAAATGGACACCGAATTATGAAGGTCCGTTCGTGGTCAAGAAGGTTTTCTCGGGCGGAGCCTTGTTGCTAACGACCATGGATGGCGAAGATTTTCCATCCCCTATGAATGCGGACGCAGTTAAAAAATACTTCGTGTAAATAGACCCGCTGGACGAAAAGAATAAAATAGTCCAGGCAAAAATGGGCATCCTGGCGAACCAAAAAAACAGAAAAGAAAGGTTCGGGCAAAAATTAGGGATATAAAAGAAAAATGTACACCCGGCAAGTCGAAAACCTGAAAAGGAGACTTGGGCAAAAAAAGGTATCCCGGTGGACTGAAAACCCGAAAGGGCGGTCCAGGCAAAAGAGGGATTGAAACGAACAACTGCGTCTAGCATGATCGTTTGCGCTTTGGTTAAAGCATCATGGATAATGCCCGGTAGGGATCAGTCAGAATCGTCTTGTTCAGAAGGCAGAAAGCACGGAGAGTTTGAGGACATATGGGGTGTAACCGAGTTGGAACTCGATGAGATCACGGGTTTCACATTGCCATTAGGATAGATTTTTCCTTTTGTGCGCAATTACCTCTTTTCAGGAATTGCTTCCTTTGTATTGCTCAATTTGAGCCACACACTTTTCAATCAATAAAATGCATATTCAGTCAAATAATTTTGTTTTTGTTTTCATTACCGCTTTGATGGCAAAAACATCCAGATATTTTGATAAAGAATTTTGCATTTTTAAGACATACAGGTCCCTTCCAATGCATGTTTATAAGATTGAAATCTTGAAATCTTATTCGGAAGGATGAGTGACCCAAGTGTTGAAATCTTGACACGCCTGGGGCACGATTTTATCTGACGGTCTGTTTTGCAGGTGCTGTTAGGTATTTTCACTCACTTGCAGGTTGTGATGTGGAAGCTGTTGAAAAACAATCCCCTTGGAGTCCAATCAGGGACGAATGAATATGAAGGGATGACGAAGAGACGTTGAGACGTACGAAGATCCTTGGATATTAATCAAGAAGACTCTTCAAAGTCAGAAAATTGAAAAGTCTGTATAATCCCCAGGAGTTCGCTCTCCGTCGAGCGCGGAGCGGTTGGGAGTACAAGATGATGGAGCAAAAAAGGTCCAGACGAGTCGGGATGTATATCCCCAAGCAGAGTCAGGAGGACCAAATCCCCAGCAGATCCAAGGTCTGTGGATCCCTTAGCTGAGTCAGGATGGTTATCCCCGACAGGTTTAAAACGGTGTTTCCTCAGCAGCCAGGCCTGACGGTTGCTATTCCCCGAGTGGAGCGGGTTTCAATAAAATATATCTCCAGCAGTGTATCCTACGTATGGATTGGATGGGTCATCCCCAGCGGAGTAGCATTTGTTTCCCCTAGCAGGGTCAGGATGGTTATCCCCAGCAGGTGTCAGATCGATGCTTCCCCAGTCGCCAGGCCTGGAGGTTGTTGTTTCCCCAGCAGAGCTATCTGTGGGCGTTTCCCCAGTGAAGTCGACAGGTATCTGTGAGGGTTCTCCAAGCAGAGGTGGATGTACATCCCCAGCAAGTCAGAAAACTGTTGTATCTCCACAGAGTGTTGGTGGTTATCCCCAGCAGTTTCCCGAGCGGGTTGGGTGCAAAGGAGGTTCTTCCCCAGCAAGGGTTACCTTTTCCCAGCAGCAGTGCTATTCCCCAACGGGGTGGAGATCGGAGTATTAACGAGTTCCTCAGCGGAGTGTCTCGAGCTCCCCAGAAGAGTCCCTTGAGGGGGATACCTTTTTTTTTATGCATTCATCATGTAGGATAAGCATAGCATATTGCAAAATAAATCGCGTAGCATTTCCATAATTATGGAGCATTACGCAGAAAAATCAATCATGCATCATATTGCAAACATAAGCTAGTCTCAAATCGTGGTTATTGTTTGAGAGGTGGTTTTGCTAGTCGGTGAAGATGTTACTCCGAAGAGTTTAGCCTCATGATTGAATCAGAGATGTACCCCAGTAGTGCGATACTGGAAGAAATTTTTCTGTCGGGCGGAGATGGAAATAAATATCGGAGAGTGTTACGCGATCAGCGCGACTTGGGCCGTGGTTACCATCTGAAAATGGGTTTTGCCAGTTGGTGAAGATGTTACTCTGAGGAGTTTAGTATTGTGAAGTTGGGTCAATGGTATTCCCCAGTAGTGCGATACTGGAGGAGATTTCTGTCGTGTGAGATGGAAGTTTGAAGGTGTTACTCTACGGAGTTCAGCATCGGGATTTTGGAGCAACAGTATCTACCGGTCATCAGTAAGTGTCTGGTCGAGTTTTGTTTGATGCCTGTAAACATCATTGTTTGATGTCCTGTAAACATCATTGTTTGTCCTGTAAACATCCTTGTTCGATGTCCAGTGAACATCATTGTTCGATGTCCAGTAAACATCCTTGTTCGATGTCCAGTAAACATCCTTGTTCGATGTCCAGTAAACATCATTGTTCGATGTCTTGTAAACATCATTGTTCGATGTCTTGTAAACATCATTGTTCGATGTCTTGTAAACATCATTGTTCGATGTCTTGTAAACATCATTAGTCGATGTCCAGTAAACGTCGAGTTTCATACCAGTCATCAGTAAGTGTCTGGTCGAGTTTTCTTTGGTGTCTGTCATTGGTTAATGTCTGGTCGAAGGTGCACCCTCTGATATGTCACCCCCAGAGTGGTGTTGGGTGTTATTTCCGACGTTGTCAGCGGAATTATCACAAGAAAGCGGAGAGTGGGGTTCAAAATGGAGAATGGGGTTCATTATTTTGGCAAACAAGATGTCGGGGTTCAAATGCAATGATCCGGGATCATTTGTGCGAAGAAAATTTCGGGGTTCGAGAAAAGCAAAAAAAAAAAAATATAATAATCCCCAGCGAATGAGGTGTTCAAGCCATGGTTATCCCTGCGTTACCATTTATTTTGGTATCCAGGTCGACGTTGCTGTTTCGGTGATCAGGCCGACTTTCTCCGTACCAGACGGATTCTTCTTTCAAGATGGTTTCTTTGCCGATTCTGACAGGCATTATTAATTATATCCCATCAGAGTGCAAATTGTTCGTCTGTTCTTGGTATTCAATCACTCTTCATCCTGGTCATCTGAAAGCCGAGGCTATTCATATCGACAGGTTCACAGTGGATTGAATAGGGGCAGCTGTAACACCTCAAAATTTGCCCTCCTCTCTGGGGACTAGCTTAACATATTACATTGCATTTCTTAGGTCATTAGGCATTGCATATTTGCATATCATGTGGTTACATTGTGCAATTCATCCCTCAAAAGTCTTGGTCAGAAGATAAGAGGTTGGGATTCAAGCTGAGGGTTTCATTGATTGAATGGACTGGATCATTAGCCATCTGAGGGTGTGTGATTCGAATTAGGGTTTCATGATTTCTCAAGGAGATTGGTCTTCATCTTGGTTAAAATGATACATCATCATCATCATGGTTTTGTTATTATCCAGAAGATTCAAGAGATTGATCAGGCACCTTGAGATTAGGGTTTTGACCACTGGTCAACCCTAATCAGTTGCATTGGGCCAATCAGGGCTTGTCAAGGAGATGGGGCCTACAGTGGATATGGGGATCATCATGTGATTATATTGAGCTTATGGAATCTAGGGTTTCATCATTGAGCCATTTCATCAGAGGTTTGAGGCTCAGCTTGATCAGTGCACAGCCAAATTCATCTATCAATCAGAAAAGTCAACTGTGGTCAACTGTGCTTGATTTTATGGATTTTGAGGTAGGAGAGGGTTGGAGACACTTCATTCATGTTGAAACAAGTTTCATTTGATATTTCAAACATCAAGAATGAAGAAAATAAAGTCAGACAAAAAGTTGCCAAAAATAGAAAGTGACTTGTAATGGAAGTTTCCAAAAATGGAAAGTTTTTCATCTCAAAATTACTTCATCATACAAGCTTCAAATGGATTTTTGATCAACATGAAAGTTGTAGATTTTGCTCTCACCTTTCCAAAAAGTCCAAGAACTTGAGTTTCTCATGTATGGTTGACAAGTTATGGTCCATTCATTTTCCAAAAATGCCTAAATTCAAAGTGGCATAACTTTCACATGGAATGTCCAATTTGGGTGATCTTTCTTTGAGCAAACCCCATTTCACATGTACTTTCATGTTGCATAATCAAAATTCATCAAAAATGGTCAAGGCAAAAAGTCAAATTTCAAGTGGACTATTTAGCATTTTTGGCATGAACATGTGAAATTGAGAAATACAAGGCCAATGCACATGAGACCACTTCCAACACTTCACAAATACCAAATGGAACTTGCTCCAACTGGTTTTTGCTGTCACATGGCTTAATTTGGAAAGGTCATTTTTGCCCTTGCACTTAAAGTGGCATTAACACTAATCAAGCCAATTTTGATAATGGAGATTAAGAAGTTGATTAAGGAATTGGTATAAGTTGTTAACTGTAACAGAATTGCTAATGACAATCACATTCTCCAAGATTCATAACTGAATTTCCCTCCAATTATCTCAAATTCTCCAAAACTTCATCAATCATTTTTCAACATTTCTTCACCAAATCTTCATCAATTTGCTTCATTCTTCGTGGATCCATGCTCCAAAAGCCTTGAGGAAGAACTGTTTTGCTGAATCCACGACAAAAACTTCAAGAATTCCAACTGTCCAAAGCTTGCACAACAATGGCATCTTCATGATTCTTGCACTTGGAGCTGTTTCGAGCCAAGCGGATCACTCCAATCAACTTCCTTGCCATTAATCTTCATCTGTTTCGCCTTATTACATCTGGAAAAGCAAGAATTCAGCACTGCATTCTCCAAGAGGTAATTCTTCGAAACTCTCCATTGCTCAAATCATGATATGCGTTTTGTAGGTCTTTCAATGTAGGTTAACATGATGCTTGTGGTTTTCCATTTGGTTGAGTATTGAGAGAGTAATCGTGAATTGAAGTTTGATGTGCACTTCTATTTTTGATCGATCCTGTTGCTATGCTTAGAGTTAGGTTAAATCAATGACATATTCGTGATGTGCTAGTTGAGACGGTTCTTTTGATATAGAGTTTGTAGATTTTGGTTGAGATTTGATGTTCTTCATTTTCTGGAAAATTTGTTGATGTTCTTGGTGATGAACTCGTCCAAATGCGCGTTAGATCTTCATTTCCCTTGCCTGCTTTTGAATATGTGTTTCCCGCTACCACTGTCCAATGAAAACGCGCCATGGCTTTAATTTGGAACGACGCCGTTTTGGTCTGGCGTTTAAAACTTACAAGAGTGCCATTATCAGAATTAATTTGATTATTTCTTATTTCTTTTTCATTTCATTTCATTTTTTGATGCTTGATCTTCAAAAATTCATAGATGATTCATTTTTTATCCAAATTGAGTGAGGTTTTTTTCACCATGCTCCTTGTGATGTGTAGATTTTAATGATGATTTTTATTATTTTTGTGCACATGTGGAAAATTAAATTGCTTAGAGATTGATTGAATGTGTCACATTTGTACATGCTTTGCCATATCTTTTATAAAATGATGATGCTTTCAAAGAAATGGATGAAATTTTTTGTGCATATTCTGGACTCTTTGATGATGATTTTGATATGTGGTTTGCAATTTTCGGATCCCTGGATGTTGAGATATGAATTTTTGAATGGAGGTGTGACAATTTGTGTCACACCAAGCTTGATGAATTTCATGATTTTATTTGCCTTGCTTAGGGATGTTGAATTGAGTCAATTTTTTGCATGTTTGAGAATTGGTATGTTGAAAATACATGAGAATTTTTATGGATTTATTGATGGCATTTCCTAATTGATTGGAATTTTCTCCTCTGTTTGGTCATTTTGGTGATTTTTTGTGACACATGTTACCATTTGATTTGTGAAATTCTGATCATTGATTGTATGAGTGTGAAATTTGGTATGAGCATTGTAGACACATTATAGGTCATTGTGGTTTTGATCCCATTCATTTATCATGTATTGTCACTGGTTTATGATTTTTGGAAGTTAATGGTTGTTTTGATGCCTTGTGTTGGCTTGCTTGAATTTGTCTGAACTTTATGAATTTAATTTCCATACTTTCATTGATCCAAATGAGCTGAAATTTGATGTGCTATTCATTGGATATGTTCTGTTTATACTTGAATTTTTGTGGAATTAATTGAATTGTTTTGATATGGATTTGATTGAGATCTTTCTGTTTGGTCATTTGGAGTTGCAAATTGCATGTTGGATGCTATTTTGTGCATAAAATGATAATGGTGATTTATATGAGCATGGGACCAATTGCATTTGTTTTTAATTTGTTTGATTGTGATTGTGGATAATTTTCACTTGCTGTTTTGGATTTTTCATCTCCTTTGTGTCATACCCCAATTTTGTTCCGGCATATTTAAATTTTTGTAAACCTGACTTTATTTTTTAATTTGCATCATATACATACCATGACATACATTGCATCACGAATAACACCTGAAATGTCAGTCAGAATGAATTTATTTGAGAATACAGAAAAATCGGTTGAATTGTCAAAATTTGAGGAAATACTGTATTTTTAATAAGTATGTTTTGTCTTGACAATTTTAGTGTGACCAGTTCCTTTTTTTACTCGATTTCTATTTTTTAATTGGTCAAATATTTAAATTTTAGTTAGTTTTAAATATTAGCTATTTTAATTAAATGTTAGTTGATTTTTTTTAGTTACTTAATTAAGTTAGTTAGTTCTTTTAAAATATTAATTAGTTTTTAGTTAGTTTTTACTTTATTGTATTATTTAAATTAAAATAATTAGTTAGTTTTTTTAAAAAAAATATATTAGTTAGCTTTTTTTAATATTAATTTCTAAATAGTAGTTAGTTTAAAAGTTATTAGTTAGTTTTTTAAAAAAAATGATATTTAGAGTCTTAAGATATTAATTAGTTTTTTAGGATTTGTAATAATAATTGTGTATATATTATACATTGGATTCCCTGTACAGAAAAAACAAAAAAAATAAATAATAAAATAAATTCAAATTCCCCACTTATCACTCTCTGAATCCACTCACATTCCACTAACTCCCCCACTACTAACAAACTCCAACGTCTCTCTCCCTCTTCATAAAAAACGACAAAAAAAGAAAAAAGATAAAAGACCCTTCTCTCTCAGAATTGACGATTCACTCGGCCTCTCTCACGATTGCCTCTCTCATTCTCACAAATCTCTCCACACTCTCAAAAACCCTAAAACTATTCATCATCTCCCAAATCCAGCCGCCGCCTACCAAACCCTCATTCCGAATCCCTCTTCATCGCTCACCCTCGGCGCTCCACCAACAACCAAACCTCGCCGCCGCCTAATACACGAGACCCATTCCTCCTTCAAAATCCATACGCAACCTTCCATCTCACCCGCGAAACCCTCTTACCTTCGTCTTCCTCCATCCACCCAAAACCGCTTCGAATCACCACCACCATCGAACCTTTACAAAACCCCCAAACCCATTTCGCACTACCATTCCTGTCAAAAAATTTTATTCTTGTTTAAACTGATATGTTGGGAATATGTTGCTGTTGTAATTTGTTGTTTTTCAGGGAAAAAGTTTGAAGGTCAAAGAGCCATGGATATATTGGGTGAAGCAAGCTGTGCGGATTGTCAAAACGCCGAAGACATGACGATTGGATAAGAGATCTCAAGCTGCTGCTGTTATTGATTTGGGCTCTATTGCAGTTACTGCAATTACGGTAACTCCTCGGGTTAACTTTTCGGCAGTGGTTACAAACCTGTTTTCGTCATCTTTTCAATTCATTAGGTTCTGTTTAGGTTTAGAATCATTAATTTTTTATGTGTTATGTTGAATTTGTGCTGATATCTGTTAAACGTATTTAACTGCGAGCGAGGTTTCACTTCTGTTTAGGTTTTGAATCAGTGTGCAGGGGTTGTCTGGTTTGTAATTTCTAATTAAGCCTTTTAATCCTGTCGATATATGTTTGGTTTTAATTGCAATTTCTTTGATTTTCTTCAAATTCTGTTTTGGTGTAGCATTGAGACAGATTGATTATTGAGGTAGATTGATTACTAAACTGAGGTGTAATATTTGGACAAATTGGTTCTGTTTTAATGTAGTGTGTAGACATAGGAGTTTTTCAATTAAGCTGTCAAAAAGTGTTTTAGCTTTTCCAATGGTCATCTTTCTTATCTTGAAAATTTGAGTTATGGATGTTTATGATTGCTTTGCTCTGTGATATGCTTGATACGATTAAGTGGAAACCGAACTGTTCATATTCTTGATACAATTTGATTCTAGATTTTTAGTTGAATTTTGGTGTTTACTGTTATTATTGTAAATAAACTTGTAAATATTAAATTGATTATGTTTACATTTGATGCATGAATCAGATTTTTTTTTTAAAACGACATCGATAATACTGTCATCTCGCCATAACCGGTTTTTTAGCACATTTTGTGACTACCATGATTCGAGTTTTGTAAATCAATGTTATCATATGTTTCTTTTTCTAATTAATCAATTTAATTGTTGTTTAATTAATTAATTAACATTAATTTTAATTAACATAATTATATTTTCTAAGTGAATAATTTTGGTGATTAGTTTTAGTTAAAGTAATTAATTAATTCAATCAAATTTTGAGAAAGTAATTTGGTTAATTAGAAAACCATAATCATTTCATTCCAATTCCACCATCTTTTCATAAATCATTTTTTCAATTTCAATTTTATTTCAATTCATCATCCAACACAAATAAATTTCACAAACACAAACTCAAATCATGTTCTTCAAACCATTCAATTTCAAAACATTTTCATTCATTATCCATTAAAACAAATTTCAAAAAAAAACACAACTTCAAAACATTTTTTTAAACCAACTCAATTCCAAAAAAAAATCCTCTTTCAAACATAAGCATGGGGTGAAAAGGAGATAGGAAGCGTACGCTTCACTATTTCTCAAGTACTCGAATAATTGGCGTACGCCATATTGCGCGAGTTCTTGTCACCCAATTAAATCTTAAATCACAATTTCAAATCACTTTTCAAATTCAAATTATTCAAACCACTTTTTTTTTCAAACTATTCAATTTCAAAATCATTTTTTCTTTCAAACATAAGCATGGGATGAAAAGGAGATAGTAAGCGTACGCTTCACTATTTCTCAAGCACTTGAACAATTGGCGTACGCCATATTGCGCGAGTTCTTGTCACCCGATTAAACCGAAATCATAATATTTTCAAAATCAATATAATTCTAAAAGCCTTATTTTTAATAATCAATCTTTGAATGAAAAGGAGAATAGTGAGCATCCGCTTCATTACCTCTCGATTATTCGAATAATTGGCGTACGCCATATCGCTCGGATCTTCGTCATTCAATTTAAACCTTAAAATTCTATAAGATTAAAATCACCCCTCCAAATTATTTATTAATTTTAAAAGCCTTATTTTTAATAATTAATTTTTGAATGAAAAGGAGAATAGGAAGCTTCCGCTTTATTATCTCTCGATTATTCGAATAATTGACGTACGCCATATTGCTCGGATCTTCGTCATTTAATTTAAACCACTATCAATACAAGTTCAAATCAATTCAAATCCAAACTATTTTCGTAAATCACATACAAATATCCAAACATATCTTTCTTAAATTAAACTTCGGATGATAAAAGATGGGAGGCGTACGCCTCGTCATCTCTCGATTATTTGAACAATTGGCGTACGCCATATTGCACAAATTATCGACTTCCGATTAATACATTTTAAATAAACTTGGATAAGGGAATAGGTGGCGCACGCCTCATTATTCCTTGAATAAGCAAGTAGGAGGCGTACGCCTCACTACCATGCGCATTCAACATCCACAAACAAGCTTTCAAAATAATTCGAATGAAAAAGGAATAGAAGGCGGACGCCTTATTATTCCTCGAAAGAATTGGACAATTGGTGAACACCACATTGCTCAATCTTTCGTCGTTCCTCAACAACATCTCAAAACAAATCAACCTAACTTCTCGCCCCCGTGCGATCGAAACCAAACAAAAACACCCAAACACATCAATTCAACTTGTCACCCCCGCGTGACCAAAACCCTTTCAAAAGAACACTGTCAATCCTTTCTAATGCGCACAACAAACCAATGCTTAAGCCTCCGCCGAGAGTAGACAAGCCAGCGTTTAGCCGTTAGAACGCCGACCCACACAGTCGTTCATCAAACAAAACCCACCAAATATTTGTAGTAGCCCGAACTACGAATGCTCTGATTTCCTTATTGCACCATAAGGATACGTAGGCAGGAGATTGCTGTATCTTCGCGAGCACACTAATAAAAAACCTCCCATTTCCCCCTCCTGAGGTCTTCACCCATATCTATCATCAATTCTAATTACCCGAAGAAAAGCAAATAACATGTAATTAACATTCAAATAGCAAATTAGACTAAAAGGTTCCCGTTGAGTACAACGGACGTGAGGGGTGCTAATACCTTCCCCTTGCGTAATCGACTCCCGAACCCGAATATGGTTGCGACGACCATTATTCTATTTTTCAAAGGTTTTATCGATATTTTCCTATTCCTTCATTGGGATAAATAAAGTTCGGTGGCGACTCTGTTCGAACATAAATTTTTCCGCGACCATCGCGAGGAATCGTATTTTTCGAGATGCGACACTTTGGACCCTAGGCTTGGCCTAGTGGTCTTGTTTCTCATGGTTGGTTTGGATTTTCAGGTTTGAGATGCAAATGCCTTAAGGAGAACAATGCAAGTTGTGAATTGAGTTTGTTTGATATTGTAAACTAACATTGGCTTTGTGTTGTAGGGTTTGATGCTTGAGTTTGAGCTCATGGCTTGCACTTGTGTGCATTAACTTGTGTTTGACTGTACAAATTGACTGTTTGACTTTTGTTGTTTACTGTTGGTTTGTCTGAGTACTGATGATACTTGATTGATTTCAGGTACATTAAGTTGCTTACAGTTCCTTGAGAACTTGCTTGCTGTTGCTTGGTTTTTAAACCAATTAAGGTAGAATTTCTATTCTCCATGTAGTCTGGAAGACCTGGCCTGTTACTTGGCCAGACAACTGTCTGAAGTCCTCCTTAAGAGGCGATGTTTGTGATTGTTTAATTTTGTCCCCAAGCAGGTAAAGTCCTTGATTAAGGCAATTGGCAGAACCCAAGGGATGTGCAATCCATCCCCTGCTATTCTTGTTGAGTCGTCCCCCTGCTCACACCACTGTGTTGATGCATTGGGACACAAACCCAAGATCTTTTACTTTGTACAGTTGTGTCAGAGTCTTGAGTGTAGAAGGGTCCCTCCATTCTGGACCCACGCTCCTTTGTCTGAAGCTCTCCCTGGACAGGGATAAGAGCTGTGAAGTCTAATCTTCACTCACCTTTCATCTGGCTTCACCCTGACTCTCAATGTTAGGGTTAAGAGCTAACACTACCTTTGTACAGATGACTTGCCTTGGCAGTCGAACCCTTTGTTTGAGCCCACTTGACTGGATATAGTGTGTGCTACGTGGAATGTTTGCTTTGCTTTGTTTATGCTTGCATGCTTGCTTTCTTCCTGGATAGGATTAGCTTGCTGTTGTGCAAGTAGGTAGAAACCATAACATAGGGCAATGATGCATGATAACACTAGGCTCGAGTACAGCTCCCTAGTAGTGTGTCTCCCCTTGGTTTCTGGCTAGAATTTCTTTCCCTTTCGGGGGAACTACGTCACCCTGATCCTCATACCAGATGAGGTACGTAGGCAGGAGACCGTGCGAGGTCTCTCCGGGCACTTTTTTTTCTTTTTGTGTGTGTTTGCTTGTTTGTTCTTGTGTGTCAGGATATGGATGTAAGCCCAGCGATTGGCTGTCCGTATCCTGATTGTGTTTGTTTGGTTCGGAAGCCGATGTAAGTCCAGCGATTGGCGTTCGGGTTCCAAGTTTGCCTGTGTTTGTGTGTGTCTAGTTTGGCGTGCGTGAGCCGAACTGCGACAGCTCTGATTCTCGTTCCAGACGAGATACGTAGGCATAAGACGCGATGTCCTAGCGAGCCCTCTCTTCCTTTACCCCACTTGTGTTGTTTTCAGTGTGTGTGTGTGTGATGTTTTGTTTTAGCAACCTTTTCTTTCTTTTAGAGCGTGGATCCCGTCGAGTACGACGGACGTGAGGGGTGCTAATACCTTCCCCTTGCGTAACCGACTCCCGTACCCTTTCTCTTTGGTCGCGAGACCATGCTTTTTCCAGGTTTACTCTGAGCGTTTCCTTTCCCTCTTTTGGGATAAATAACGCACGGTGGCGACTCTGTGTTGTTTTGTTTTAGCCCGCCGGTTGTTTTTCGCGGATGCGACACTCGGCATCTCGCCATTGCCAGAACACCGCGCGACCGGTCATTTCCCCACATAGTTCATTATGTTGTGCATCTCCAACAGTAGTGCCAGGGTCCGGAAGATTATAATCATTTCCCCAACGGGATTCCTTGCTTCAGCTTGGCATTTTCCCCAGCATTTCACATCCCTGCATGTAGAATCATATTGCATTGCATCCTCCCAAATCGCGTAGCATTTCCATTCTCATGGAGCATTACGCCATTGAAAAATTCAAACATACGCATGTAAGCATAAAACACTCTCGGCATCCCAAGTGACAAGCCAGAAGTTTGTTTCCAATGCTCAGACTGAAGGTTGTTCATGACTTATTATCCCCAGCATGGGTCGTCGGCCCATGTGCCGCCTTAATTATCATTTTCCCTATTTCTGCCGATGCTGACAGACATGAAAGTTTCCGGTATCCAGACCGAAGTGGCATTCAGGCCAGTTTCTCCGGTATTCAGACCGAAGTGGCATTCAGGCCAATTTTCCGGTATTCAAACCGAAGTGGCATTCAGGCCAATTTTCCGATATTCAGATCGAAGAAGTTTCCGACATTCAGGTCGATGCAACTTGTGGCATTCAGGCCAATTTCCGGTATCCAGACCGAAGTGGCATTCAGGCCAGTTTCCGATTTTCAGATCGAAGAATTTTCCGACATTCAGGTCGATGCAACTTGTGGCATTCAGGCCAGTTTCCGGTATCCAGACCGAAGTGGCATTCAGGCCAGTTTCTCCGGTATTCAGACCGAAGTGGCATTCAGGCCAATTTTCCGGTATTCAGACCGAAGTGGCATTCAGGCCAATTTTCCGATATTCAGATCGAAGAAGTTTCCGACATTCAGGTCGATGCAACTTGTGGCATTCAGGCCAGTTTCCGGTATCCAGACCGAAGTGGCATTCAGGCCAGTTTCCGATTTTCAGATCGAAGAAGTTTCTGACATTCAGGTCGATGCAACTTGTGGCATTCAGGCCAGTTTCCGGTATCCAGACCGAAGTGGCGTTCAGGCCAGTTTCCGATTTTCAGATCGAAGAAGTTTTCGACATTCAGGTCGATGCAACTTGTGGCATTCATGCCAGTTTCCGGTATCCAGACCGAAGTGGCGTTCAGGCCAATTTCTGATTTTCAGACCGAAGAAGTTTCCGACAACCAGGTTGAAGTACATGTGGCATTCAGGCCAGTTTTCCGATTTCCAGATCGAAGCGGTGTTCAGACCAGATTTCCGGTGATCAGACCAACATTGATACTCTCATATTCCGATGCTTAGTGTTCAGACTAATGTGCGGCGTTCAGGCCATGGGTATTCCTGTGTTACCATTTATTTTGGTATCCAGGTCAACTTTCTGTTTTGGTACTCAGGCCGATTTTCACCGTATCAGACGGATTCTTCTTTTGAGATTGCTTCTTTGCCAATTCTGACAGGCATTGTTAATTATTTCATAGGGATTCAGGATCAAAATCCGGGTCTTCTTAGTATTTAATCATCTCCCACTATGATCATATGAAGAACGTCCTGCTTCATATTCTCTAGTTGAAGACGCTTAAATAGGGGCAACTGTCATACCCCGATTTTGGTCTTGAATTTTTTATGTTTGTTTAGCATGCTTGGCCTAACCTTACTTTGGTTTTATATGAGGATTGGTCTTGGTCCAAAGTCATGGTGTTTGTTCATGTGATTGTCAATGCACATATGGTCTTAGTCATCTGAACAATCAAGCTTCTTGTGTTTCAAGCCACTTGCTAGTCATGTTATTGATTCATGGATACTTTGTCAAAACCCTAGTCTTGTGGTATCATTTCATGGTCTGGTTCATATACATTATCAGTCAAGTTATTTTCTTTGCAAAAGTCAAACATTCAAGCCAATTGTGAAACCAATTTCAATCATTTTTTTTAAAAACCATTCCAATCCATTCCATCCATTTTAAACCATTACATGTGATTCCATACAAGAAAATACAAAATTTGGCATTTTTGACCAATTGTTGACTTTGGTCAACAATTGACTTTTTGGTCAACTTTGACCAAAGTCAACCCAAATCCATTAAACCCTAAATTCACCCATAATTGTCCATTGAATATCCATTTACAAAGAAGATCATAATTGACACCGACCCTGGAATTGATGATGCTATGGCTATATTCCTTGGAAACGTTTACTACTATCTATGGAAACGTTTACACTTGCTACCAGAAATGCCTTGCATCTGTTGGAAGTTGCTGGAAGAACTGATATACCAGTTGCTGAAGGATCCCATGTCACATTAACTAAAGGGACGAAACTTCGCGTTGCAGATTTCGTTCATGGTGCAGATGGACTTGGTTAACCAAGCGAAAGCTGACCCTGGAAAAGTCACTGTGGTGGCATTGGGCCCTCTTACAAATATTGCTTTGGTTATACAGATGGACCCGGAATTCGCTAAGAACATCGGGCAAATTGTTCTGCTTGGTGGATCTTTTGCAGTAAACGGCAATGTGAATCCAGCTGCTGAAGCAAATATATTTGGTGATCCAGATGCTGCTGATGTTGTATTCACAAGTGGTGCAGATGTATTGGCAGTTGGAATAAATGTTACTCACCAAGTCGTATTGTCAGGTTCTGATCGAGAAAAGTTAGCAAGTTCAAAAGGAAAATTTGCTCAATACCTGACCGGAATCTTAGAGGTGTATTTCTCTTACCATTGTGACGCATACAACACCAATGGAGTTTACCTTCATGACCCAACAGCGTTGCTTGCAGCCGTTGATCCTTCCCTTGTAACTTGCACAGAGGGTGCTGTTAGAGTCCAAACCAGTGGCATAACAAGGGGACTTACAATAATCTACAATAAACAGAAAAGGTTTGAAGAAGTCACTGAATGGTCCAATATGCCTACAGTAAAAGTAGCTATGACAATTGATGCTCCTACAGTTAGCTCTGCAGCATATGAGTTGGAACCAGGACAAGAACCCTGCTAACACCTACAAAAACACCATCCTGCTGTCATGAAACAACGTGCTGCCACGAAGAGCTTTTCCGTTGCAGATGCATACATGCTGCTACAACATTGCTGCCAAGAAATCCAACCAACTTCACTTATCACTCTTGGCTAACCAAAAACAACTCATCAAACCATGGAAATGCACGATCAATCCAATGGAAATACATGATTTGCTAGCCCTACTGCTGCAGCAGTCCATTCAATATCCTGTTGCATATTGCCTTGCCTAAAATCTTGCAATAGCACCATGATGTTTACATGATTATTAGACATACTTACATATGCAGTAGGCTTTGGACTCGTGATAATGGAGAAGGCTCATGAAAGCTGCAGCATGAAGACCCTCCCTGCAGAAATAATCCAGCATAACCAAACTCAGTCATGACATGTCAAAAACTATCAACAAGCCATACCAATAGTCAGGCTATAATGCACCAGCTACAGTTAAAGCATCAAGGTACAATAGCCTTATAAAACCAGTTCAGAGATGCTGCAAGGTATGACAACCAAGGTTTTTTAGTACATGAATATCCTACTACTACAACAGCCAACACACATGACAAACTCAGCTATTCAATAAGCAAAACCAAGGAATGTCTTACCTGCTGCAGGGACATTAGCCAAGTTGGAGTTTGGAGCAGTATACCACTCTAGATTCATCATATCATGGTATCCAAGTCATCCTAAGCCAGTTCTCGCTGCTGCAATGCCATAATAGGTACACACGCCAAATGAGATGATTTGCAACCAACATTGCTATGTTGCAAAAGCACTCAAGCAAAGATAGACCAATACCATGCTCCGACTTACACCAGCATGTTGCAATGACAATTCTGCACAAATAACAAGTAAGTCAATGCTAGGCCTAGAGCAACATTAATATTGGAAAGAATCAATGACAGAATGACATTCAGATCTGTTCCTGTGAAGTCTTGTGGTGATGAAGGTGTGGTAAAAAGGGCTAGTTCAAACGATGTTGAGTCCAGAGATAGAAGGGATTTTGATGTTGCAGAGAAAGTGAGTAACCAAAGAAATATTCCTGTGAAGCAAATTGAGTCGCATCATGTGAAAAACAACACCATGGATAGTGAATTGAGAAAAGTGAATGTCCCTGAAGAAACTGTAGCAAAAGAAGACTCGCACTCTGTCAGCAAACGACGGTCCATTTCTCCAACTAAGGGTTCTAAGTTACCTCCTGTTTGTCTAAGAGTTGATCCATTACCAAGGAAGAAAAATGGCAATGGGAAATCAAGGTCTTTAAGTCCACCTGCTTTAAGGGAACGTTCCAAAGCAATAGATTGTGAAACAAGCAACACTCCTTCGGACAGCATAACAGACAAGACTGAGTTGTGTTCACCTCAGGTATCTCAAAACAAGACTAATGAAAACATGGCCACAAACACAGCAGTTCATGAAGATGGTAAAAAAAGAAAGACGAGTTTTGTCGGATGCAGATGCTGTTGTTGTGATACAAACTGTTTACCGTGGTTATCTAGTAAGAAAATCAGAGCCCTTAAAGAAACTAAGGCAGATAGATGAAGTCAGTAAAGAGGTGACTTATGTTAAGGATCATATTGAGGCTTTTGGAGGTTCTTCTAATCTTCAAACTGATGACAAGGAGAAACTTGCCATTGGAGAGACCATAATGAGACTATTGCTGAAGTTGGATACTATACAGGGTTTGCATCCAAGTTTGAGGGAAATCAGAAAGTCTCTGGCAAGAGAGCTTGTGACTTTGCAGGAAAAGCTTGATTCTATAACGGTGAAGAATCCTCCTCAGAAGCAGATGCAAGAGTTAGATGCTAAGAAACACCTTGAAATATCTCTGCAGAATGTTCAGAATGAAGAACATAACCAAGAGCAACAAGAAGAGAAAGTGGCATCACAAAAAGATTCATATGAAGGTATCAGTGATGGAAAACCTCAGGATCAGTTCTACAATGAATGTCCACGCATGGCTTTTGAAACTGCGATTGACAGCTTCTCATGGTGATGTAGTGAATGAGTGCCCCCAATAATTACTACTTCTTGTTCATCATGAAGCAATTTTTTCACCTCTGCCTTGATTTCGTCGATGTTTATACTGTAATTGTGGCCCTTTTGCACAATACTGTATCGATTGTGATTTTGCAAGACAATTATTGGTACAAGCAATCTTGAAGTAAGATCAACAGTTTCAAGTCTAACACCAGGTGCTATAACATGTTCCACCGTGGTTGATACCAAAGAAGCAAGCGGTCCAAGAAAAATATCGTTGCTAGATCGATAAGAAGCAGTGGTACTTAGACGAACAGCATTCCGTAATCTTGGCAGGGTTCTAGAACTGACACTTCCCTCTTCAGCTTCAATCTTACCATAAGTACAGGGCCCTGCGGAAAGGTCAATCACCACAAATCTGCCTGAGCTGAGCCAAACTTGAGTTGCTCCTCCACCATCAGCTGAAGTACCTAGACGGTTACGGTTTGTGTCTAGTGCCCTTGACACTGAAGAAGCTACTTCAAAACTTCAGAGAAAGCTGGAGAATTTGCGTATTCCATAGCATCAACATGTGATACTTCCAAATCATATCATAGTACCAGATTCTGAGAAGAACAAGTTTTGCTTTGGAACTTTGGGAGTCAATTTTGGAGTTGATACAACAAGCTATGTTAGTGGCCCAGATAGTGAAAAGAGTCCCAATTCCACGCCACTTTCTGAAACTTCTCAGAATATTGAAGAAACTGTGGCAGCTCCAGGAATCAAACATCTTCCTCCACAATTCCAACCTGCAACATGTTACCAACCCAATTCCACCTGACTGCAAAACCACATCAGTCTCGCATCCTGCAGCATCCATGTTCATCATCAAGCCAAGGCATAATAGCTACAATGAGGTTCCTAATGAAAGCAGTCAAGTTGTTCAGTCCAAAGAAACATGAAATAAATTGGCAAATGCAATCCATCATCAGTGGAAATCATGTTGTTGAACCTGTTTTGAAACCCTGTTGCAGAAGCAAATTGAAGCCAAGCCAAACCTCCAAAGCCAAAGAACCATCAACCTTTTGAGTCCTCATTCACAAACCAACTGAGTTTTCTGACAATAGAAATTCACTGCAGTAAAAAACACAAAGTAATCAGCCAAAGCAGTAAGATTTCAAAGAGTATCCCAATTTGGTATCCAGACAAAAAATGAAGAAGAAAGCGTAGCTCAGAATACCATTTTCGAACCTAGCATCAAAGAGGTCAATCCAATTTCTGAACATCCAAAGTGCTTTGCAAAGTTACTCTTTTGAATCCACCATACCAATTGAAACCCTAATCAGCAGAGCATAAGTAGAAGGAAGCAAATCAGTAAGAAAAAAATTTGAGACAACAGAAAAGACTTAGAGGCGAAAATCTGAGAAGAAACCCTAAAAATCCCAAGAGTGATTACCTGGAGGCCAGCGTTTGCACGTCCTACACCGCCACCACTGCGACATTTTGTAAGGATTTTTCTTTCTCTCTATCTTTCTCATATGCTTGTTGTCTGAAAATATTTGTGAGAGTTGAGGGAGTTCGACTCACTGAGTTGGAGAGCGTGAGAGGGTTTTGTTGATGTCATAAGAAGGATGAGTTTCGAGTGCGTGAGATTGCCATTGTTGGGGAAGGTTGAGTTCGTAAGGTGAGAGAGATGAGAAGAAGACGAGCTTCTGTTTTGCTTTTTTTTCGTTTCCATTTTTCTGTTTTCTTTTTTTTAATTTTTTAATTTTTTTTAATTTGTTTTTTAACAGAGATAAAAAAAAACATAAAAATGTTTATATGTTATTTATTTTTTTATTTTAGCCGGTTCATATATTTAAGGTAGTATTTCAGTAGCATATGATCTTGAGTGGTCTGGTGGAGAGGAGTGATTTTCATGGTCTTGAGTAGGGTGGGTTCAATACCCGGGTTTGTTGTTTTGGTTTTCCAACATTTTTTGATCTTTCCATATTTTTCTAGCCTTACCATTTAACTAACATGTTTCTATCATTTATTCATTTTTATTGTTTTATTTTTAATATGACTTATGTGATTATTCATTTTTTTTAGGATCTATGTGAATTATTATATTTGTGTTTGTTCATTTCATTTGTACAAATTATTTGCCTTTATGTGTGGGTTATGTTACAATCCTGATAAATCATCACAATCTCATTGATAAAAAAAAAACCATTCAAAACCATTTTAAAATTAAAAATCATATTTTCTCGATTCAATGTCGAGCCCATTTTCACACCCTTGTAAGTCGATTGCTTTTTAAGCATCGCCATCAACCTCACATGGCTTACTCTTGGGCCTTCTTACAATGAGACAGTTCTCTTGCACTTACACTCATACATTTGCATTATTTGTTATTTGGGCCCGATTTAATTATTCTAATACTTTGAATCCCCATTTGACAAAATGTACCCCACTCCCCGATGTGTAATAATTTTACTGTTTTATTTCTTTACTGCTTGACTGTGTAGTTAGCCACTAACCAAAGAGTAAAATCCACCATTTCTGAAAAAAAAAAATACAAAAATATGACTCGATCCAACGTCGAGTATTTTCTCAATAAACAAATCAATTCATTTTGCCCTCCTATTCCATTCCAGTTCTTCCGAACTTTCATCAAATGCTTGATCCAACGTCAAGCCATTTTCTCTAATAAAAAAAACTCAAAAAATATTAGTTCATAAGTCAAGACTTTTTTCAATAAAGATGGAAGTGGAACGTGGTGTATACCACGCACTCCTGAGACTAGGATTCGAGATGTATATCTCGCCAATCCTAGCTTTCGCCATCATCCAATTTACCCACTTTGTTTTCTCAAACATTCATCCAAATCTTCCTCAAACGTCCATCAATACTTGATCTAGGTCAAGTCATTTTCACAACAAAAAACTCAAAATACCTAATTCTTATTTAACACTTTTTCAATAAAGGTGGAAATGGAACATGGTGTATACCATGCACTCCTGAGGTTAAGATTCGAGACGTATGCCTCGCCAATCTTAACTCTCGCCACCGCCTAAAATTGTCAATGCGGTTTCTCCAAATTCTTTCTCAATCAAATTCAAAACACTTAATTCTCTATTAAACACTTTTGCAAATAAAGATGGAAATGGAACATGGTGTATACCATGCACTCCTGAGGCTAGGATTCGAGATGTATATCTCGCCAATCCTGGTTCTCGCCATCACTCAAAGCACATCCAACCAATCAAATTCTTTTTCTCGCCGCCGTGCGACCAATCAAAAAAACCTTTTCCGAATGTAGATTTGTAAATCCTAACACCTAAGTACATATTGCATGACAACTCTAGGGCAGAGCTTCCCCATTTCTTTTAGACCTTTCGTGCGTCTTCGATCTTGTGGCATGTCAATCCGTCCTATTGCGAAGAGGTAACTGCCTAAGACTCGATTCAGCGAGCTGCGACACCTACTGCTAGGACGTGAACACATCGCCCACTCTCCTTTGACACAACTGGTGTCCTCCTTTGTAAGTCCATGTTCAGATGGCAATCCCTATGTAGCCGAACTACGACAACTCTGATTCTCATGTTCAGATGAGATACGTAGGCACAAGATGCGATGTCTTGTCGAGTTTGACTAACGACTAACAACTAATCCTTGTTTGCTTTCGCCCTTGTTGCGATCCTTTCTCTCGCCCTCGTTGCGATCGAGACCTTCCCTTTCTCTTACCCTAGTTGCAATCGAGACCCTTTGTTCCCGTAGTTAGTTTGAACTACGTTTTGCTCTGATTCTCATTCCCGATGAGATACGTAGGCATAAGGCGCGATGTCTTAGCGAGCACACTTATCCTTAACCCGTAGGTAACCGAGCTACGAAGACTCTGATTCTCATATTCAGATGAGATACGTATGCAGTGGATGCGACATCCGTGCGAGTCATTTTCTTTGACCCTTTCTTTTAGTAAATAGTGCATTAGATAAACACACACCCTTTAGACAAGAAACAACAAGAGTGGATCCCGTAGAGTACTACGGATGCGTAAGGGGTGCTAATACCTTCCCTTCGCATAATCGACTCCCGAACCCAAGATTTGGTTGCGAGACCTTGTCTTTTCCTTTCCTTTCTCCAGGTTTACTTCGAGCGTTTCCTTTCCCTCCTTTGGGATAAATAACGCACGATGGCGACTCTTCTGTCTTTTTCTTTCGCCGGTTGTTTTTTCGCACCTCTGTATTTTTCAGGCTGCGACATAGCGGAAATAAGTATCACACACTCGAACATACAACAGAGTCTCCTTTGAACTTTATTTATTCCCGAAGGAAAGGGAAAACATCGATAAAACCCGGGGGAAAGAGATATGTTGGGTAAGGAAGTCAGTTATGCAAGGGGAAAGTATTAGCATCCTTAAAATCCATGGTACTCCATGGGAACCGTTTTGATTATTCATGCTCGAATAGGTGTTATATATAAAGATTACTCACAAAAGAATGGGGAAAGAAAGAGAATAGATAAAGTGCTCGGTGAGGATTAGGGTCCTCATGCCTACGTATCCTCATAGTGCAATGAGGATTTCAAAGCTCTGTAGTTCAAATAACTAGTAGTGGGAGATAAAAAGAAGTGTGATAAAGGTATGGTATGAACCAAAGAATAACATGATTTGAACTCCAAAAGGGGTGAAATATGAACCCAAGAGTAAAACTGGCATTGACTGATATGTGGATTAGTCGGGCTGCTACTATATGGTATAGCAAAAAACAAGGTGAATTAAGTGTTTGGGTACAATCCAAACAACTCTTGGTTCACAAGGTGACGTGAGATGGAGCACAAAGGGATAATGAATTTGGCTCAAAGCAAAAATATATTACATGGAGTGAATGAAGATAGAATAGGAATGCATCATATAGATGAACGTGATGAATGACCATGGTCACAAAAGTGAAGATTTTGGTAACAATGATTGAAGAGGTATAGTTTGAAACCAAAAGGTAATGGTATATTGGAATCCATAGGAGAAATCGAATTTGTACTATAGAGGGAAGCAACATCTTAGCCAAAAAAGAAGGAATTAAATGTCTGGGTACGAGTCAAACAACTCTAGGTACAAATGTGGACTGCCGTTATATCGTCCTAAAAGGGTGTATATGGAATTCCAAAGAAAAATGTATTTCGGTTTCAAAGAAACGAGTATGTCACTAGAGTGAATGGTTTAATGATCGAAAGTAGATAATGGATCATGAAAGATATGAATGGTGCCCTAAGGCGGAAGAAGGAATAATTAGGAATATGCTCGCCAAGGATTCGCATCCTCGTGCATACGTATTCTCATCATGCAATGAGAAAATCAGAGCAATCATAGTTCGTGGAACTATGAGAATAAAGAGAAATTGAAAGTGATGAAAAGTATAACTTGCACCAACAGAATGCTAATAAGGGAACCCACAAATGGAAAGTGAACTTGGAACCAAAGAGTAAACCGGCGTCTTAGCCAAAAGGGATGAATTAAATGTCTGGGTATTATCCAAACAACTCTTAGTCCACAAGGTGGACTTCCGCTATATCATCCTAAAAGGGTATATGCGGGGCCCAAAAGAAAGTATTTTTGGGTACAAGGAACAACGGTATATCACTGGTTGGGGAACAAACCGTTCGAGATCAAAGAAGAATGGTATCTTGGATCCATGAGGGAGATATACTCTGAATCGAAGAGCAAACCAACATCTCATCCAAAAAAGAATGAATTAAATGTTTGGGGACGATCCAAACAACTCTTGATTCATGAGGTGGACTGCCGCTATATCGTCCTAAAAGGATGTACATGGAGTCCAAGGAGAAGGTGATATTTGATCTAAAAAGATGGTGTTGATTGAATGAGTGAAGAATGAAGTGTTAATAAATAGGGTAACTCGCGGAGAATTTGGATTCTCCTATATGTATCCTTATAGTGCAATAAGGAAGTCAAAGATTTCGTAGTTCAGCCCACTAGGGTTGAAAGCAAAATGATTGATGAGGCAAGAGGAAGTGATTGAATGTGGTATATGAAGAGACTTGATAGTTATTTGGTAAGAGCCATACTAAAGTCTATGAGTAAAGGTGCACACAATGAGCAATTGGGTCAAGCATCCCGTACCCAAAGATATCCAGAATGAGAGTATGAATTCTCCATTCTCATCCCTTCTTTACCACTTAAGGCTCGTGACATGTAATTCTCATCCTAACTTTCAAGTTGTTGGAGAAGAATCTTTGTTGCTTCTTGTAATGATGAAGACCTCATCAATCGTTTGATTTGAATTGCACTGAAGTCTATGAATAGAGGTGAATACGATGAGCAACTGGGTCAAGCGTACCGTACCCAAAGATATTCAGAATGAGTTAATGGAATACTCCACTCTCATTCATTCTCTATTTCTTAAGGCTCGTGTCGTACAACTTGAGTTATGATTAATAAGTTGTTGGTGAATTCCTTTGCTTATTGCATTGCTGCTTTGTGAAGGGAAAGACTTGCCAATCGTATATTTTAAATTGTGCTAAAGTTTATGAATAGAGGTGAATAAGCGTCCTGTACCCAAAGATATTCAGAATGAGTTAATGAAATTCTCCATTCTCATCCATTATCTATTGCTTAAGGCTCATGCCACATAATTCTAACTTTGATTACCAAGCTCTTGAAGAACCACCTTTGATGTGTCTTGTATGATCCACTTCTTGGTATGACTGGGATATCTTGATTGAGAGTCTAACTTGAGGCTTTGAGCTCCACAGCTTACAGAAAAAGTCTTATTAAGTGACCAAGGGTCTTTTGGTCACTCCAATTAGACTGTGGGATTATACAAGATCAAAGAATCTATTGGTCAACTAGAATCAAGGGTTTGAATTAGTTTTGAAAACTAGGTTAATCCTAATATAATGGTTAGAGTTATATTCAAGGGATATTCTTAAAGGAGCATGTAATTGTTGAAACTTGATTAAAAAATTTAAGTCAAAATTAATCCTAGGGATCATGCATTTATATGGTCAAATTAACAAAAAACACCTAAAGGGGTAAAATGGTCATTTTATATGGTATGTTCAATTAGAGAATTAAAACTAGGATTAAATCTAATTAAAAATTAATTATCCTAATTATTTCTAATCAAAACAGTTAATATTAATTAACTATTTTAATCCTAATTCTCAATTAAATCTAAATTTCTAAAATTCTAAATCTAATATTTCTAAATTCTGATCAAGTTAAATTCTAACTTTAATTCCCTAATTAGCATAATTAACAAAGAATTAAAAGGATAACATTTTTTAACAAAAATGATCAAAAAAAATTAACAAAAATGGGCCTAAGGGGGTGCAGGCCCTGAATTAGGGGTAAAATATAGAATCTGACGCATGGGCCTTCATGTCCAAGCCCAAGCGAAATTGGCTTATGACGGGGGGGTGAGTTCAATGTTAAGGGTGAGAAGGATTTTTGCTGGTCCAGGATGAACAAAGCCCAGTCAGAAGCAACCCAATGCATTGATTGTTGACTTGCATAAAGACAAAGGATTTGAAATAAGTAAATGCGCGCACAATGAGGGTCACTCTCAGATCACCCTTCACCTGACCTCCACTGTGGGCCACTGCGTCGAAAATCGCTCCGGCGGTGGTGGCCACCAGAAACGAAAATCAAACCTATCATTGGCCTCGTCTTGTCCTCTAGATCACGAATCCGTCATTAGATTCCCAAAATTTCATCTCTAACATCCTAACTGAATCAAGCACCTCATGAACCCTAAAAGGTTAAACACAAATTACATGGCGATGAACAAGATTCAGAGCTTTACATGTTAGGGATTTCATACACCTTGATGAAAGACACAATATGGTAACCTAATTGCAGTGAAATGATGAAGAGGAACCTACCTCCGAAGTTGAGACTTGCTCCGGCGAATGTTGATCGGAGAAGATGAAGTAGGCGACAAAAAATCACTTGATTAACAGGTACGAACTCGTATATCTCTTCTTCTGATTTCAATTTTATTCCAAATTAATCTTTCTTCTTCTAAATCTTTGTGGTTTGATTGAACTGAGAAGGATGCACGGTTGAGCTCACTCTTCTTGAAGCTTCATCGAAGCTTCAATGGAGTTCAGAGTTGAGCTTTGAGTATGAGAGAGAGAGAGAGAATTCAGAGAGAACTGAGAGCTTGAAGGTGATGACCTAAAAATGCTGAAATGGTGATGATGATGATGGTATTTAAATAGGGATTAGGTTCGGGTTAGATGTAGGTTAGGAATGAGGCTCAGAGTTAGTTGTGATCAACTCACTGAGGTAACTGACAACTCAGTTAGTTAGTGAATTTTGAACTCAGTTAATGAGTTTAATTCCAAGTTCTTGCTTTTGACTGGCCACTGTAGGTTACAATCTTAAGTTCTCTTGAGTGATGACATGTTGTTCAGTTGGTTTAGTTGCAAGGTGAACAAGTGAGATCAAATATGACTTGCAAATGCAGGTTAATTCAAGTGTGGTTATGTTCTGATTATGCAGGGTATGTGAACCATTGTGGTGCTTCTGAGTTTAGAATTATGGTGCTTTGTCATATTGTGATCATGTCTTTGGTTTATGTGTTGAATCATGTTCATACTGATATGACAAATTGCATTTGCTTGCATGATTCATGAACTATATCAGGTGGTAACAAGTTGGTGTCATAAAGTGGTGCAGGTCATAAATGACCATTGCAGGTTCATGGTTTTGTAGGGCTTGTGAGGTTTTGGATTTGATTACATGTCAGCTGCAGTAGGATTGTTGTTTATCATTTTGTATTGTTGTTTACAAATTAGAATGAATATGCCTTGCAGGGTTGAATGGCTTGAATGAGGCTTGGATTTGATGTCTATTTCAGGGCCCTTTACAGGTTCATTCCAAGGTCTACAACTGGTTTGTAGTGTTGCATTTATCTAGGACTTAGTCTGTTGGTACACAGTGTGATGTTGCAGGTGATGTGCTTCGAATTGATCCAAGAATTACACTGTACTTCTACAGTCTTATACTCATGTTGCATAATCGTTGCAATGTTTTGACTTTGACCCCATGACATGAACTTGAATGTGGTTCTGTTATGGATTGTTGCAGAATGATATGGTGTTGCATTGTGTATTTGATACTAATTCTTTGATGGACTGCATTGCCATGATTTAGGTTTGCTGCTATCTTGCATTTTGGTCATAGTTTCATAGGTTCATAGGATGTTCTGACTTGTCCTTGTGTCTGCAGGTACAACTTACCAACATTGCCTCTATTTTGACCTTGGCATAACTTCATGTGACATGGTTCTTGGTTGTGCTGGTGGCTCATGATCTTGGCCAGGTTGTATGGTTTGACTGTGATGTACATGATGCATTGCTTAAATGGTCATATATTTATGCATTTCTGGCCTTGTTCAATTTCTTGCCTTGGTTCATGATTGTGCAGTAGGTACATTCTGATTTGGCCATGGTTCATGCAGTATAATTTGGTTGGTTTTTGCACATGCTGCATGACATGTTTTTGTTTGTTTTTGACATTGTCTTGGCAAGTTTGTGCTTTGTCACAAGGATGTTATGTTAAATTGGTATGTTGTGGCTTTGGTTGTGCATATTTTTGGAGCTTGGATATGCTGCAAGTCTGGTGTGGTGTAGGATGGTCAGCTTGCAGCATTTCAACTGGACCCTGCCCCTTGGTTGCTGCTCCATGTCAGGCTTAGCACATTGCAGGTGGGAAGTAGTTTTGCTACATGTTCATGACAGGAGTGACTTGGTCTGATTGCAAATTTGCAGTTTCTGACTCGTGGATATGATATACACCAATGACCTGGTTTTGATGTGAGCAAGCTGCAAGGTTTTATGCAATGTTTTTGTGCTGCGCTAGGTTGGTATTTAAAATGGTTATGGACATGGCTTGTAACATGGATTGTATCTAGTTTGAACTTTGAAGTACCATGCACCAATGGCCCAAAATCAAGGATCAAGATTGAACTTTGGATTTAGGGTGTTTTGGGATGTAAAGTGGTTGAGTTGACTTTGGTCAAAGTTGATCAAAAAGTCAACTGTTGACCAAAGTCAACATTCAGTCAACATGTCTTTTCTTGTAATTTTTGTAGTGTATGAACATTTGTCATGATTTATAATGATGGAATTTGAAATTATATGAATGAAATTGATACTTGTATTTGATGTTTGGATAAACATGACTTGAAATGAATAATGATGAAAGGTATTGAAGTGAATGAACCATTAACATGAATCAATGAACATGACTTGGATGAATCATATTAGGCTTTAGAAAACTTGAATGGACAACGATAAACATGAATCAAAGATCCATGGACCAAACACTGTGCATTGAAAATGTCATTAAATGGATTTGGATGAACTTGACCAGATGAAACCAAGCAAATCATGGACTAGGCACTTGAAATATCCAAATTGAAATGTCATGGAATGGAAGCAAAGAATGGAAGTTAAAGAATCACAGACTTGAGCTAGGAACCATGGGCTTAAGCATAAATAAATGGAATCAACCCAAGTAATCAACATGAATGAACCAAAAACAAGAGGTTATTGGGGGGGGGGGCTTGATTAAGCAAGGGTATCAAACACATAATGGGTGAAGAATTGGATGAAACTAGGGTTTGGGGGCCATCAAGATGAAAAGTCAAGCCATAAAGTACCTTAGGACCATATCCTCCTTGGTTAGGGTTCCATGAGGCATGCCCTTCAACCAAGGTCTTTGAATCAATCATGATGCTTCACAAACCAATCCTCAATATGTGAATCCTCTAACTAGGGTTTTGATAGCCAAGACAAGGCCCAGAGAAGCTCCACAAGGCTCCATAACTGTATCATCAAGATTAGGGTTTGAAAGCCCTGAGGAGTGCCTTGATGAAATCTTGTTGAATCCACACCTCCGAGATCAGGCAATTAGGGTTTTACATCTCATATGATCAGATGAATAGCCAAACCATACCTTTGAAGTTTGATCCACACACAAATCCTAGTTTTGCAAGCCAAGAGCTTTGAATCTATAGTGATCAACTAACTATTTGTTAAGGAAATTTATGGATGACAAGGATACACACCATCTCCTATATTCTTGTCATTCTTCAACTTATGAAGGACACTTTGGAGGTACAAATAAGACAACTATAGTATTACAATTTTATTTTGCCTTCTTTTTTCAAAGATGTTCATACTTTTGTTAGAACTTGTGATAAATGTCAAAGAGTCGGTAATATTTCCATGAAAAAAAAGAAATGTTATTAACAAACATTTTGATGTTTAGACATATATTTAACATGACAATTTCCTCAATAATTTTGAAATCAATATATATATATATATATATATATATATATATATATATATATATATATATATATATATATATATATATATATATATATATATATATATATTAGCGGCCACTCATTATATTTTCAAATGGATAGAAGTTGTGGCATCACCTACCAATGATGCTAAATAAGTTGTTTGAAGAGTTTATGGTAGAGTATGGAGTAGAGTATGGAGTGAAGCACAATTATTCCATAATCTATCATCTCCAATGTGGTGTTCAAGTTGAACTTTCTAATAAAGAAATCTAATGAATATATGAAAAAAGGGTGAGGAACTCATTTCGAACCCAATGACACTAAATGAAAGAAAAAATCAATATCATTATGAGAACTTTCCATGCATTCTCTATAGCCTTAAAATCTTCTACTTAAATTTCCCCATCTATGTAAGGTGCAAACGACGAATTCATTTTCATACAAATAAATAGGTTTCACAATTCCTTCAATCTGAACCCTTGAATTGCTTGATTCAAAGCATTGCTCATAAGTGGAAAATTACAAGAATGAGAAGTGCTAAATAAATTTAATAAATCAACACCCATAACAAATAGAAATGACTTGGAGTTTATATATGACCTATTATTGAAATCCCCACAATCCAAAGTCAAAGGAAATCACTCACATGTAAATATTATAAACACATGAATAATTTATAATTCCAACTTAATTATGAATAAAAATATACTAAATCGCCATAATAAAAATAACATACTAAAAAATATAAATCTAAAATTTTTGTCTGCATATAATTGAAATAACATACAATAAAATTAATTATACATGTTAATATTCATATATGAATATAACATATTGAAAAATTATCCATATCATATCACATTTGCACGAGTGACCATTTAAAGTATAGAAACATATCCAGTGGCGGAGCCAGATAAAAAAATTTAGGATGACCGCTAACGTAAAATAAAGATTATAAATAAAATGTAAATAGTATTTTAAATAAAACATTAAAGTTAAAATAAATACAAAGTTAATTACTAAAAATTTAAATTACATGACTTAAAACTACCTTAAAGTAATGTTTTACGCGTTCCGAGTGACTTGAAATTGTCAATAATTGACTCCGAACTAATGCCTGCACTAATCTCCCTTTCAATATATACTGTCATGCTATCTCCAAGAAACACATCATCCATCTTGTTTCTTAACGTAGTCTTAATAATTTTCATTGCTGAAAAAGACCTCTCAGTTGTGGCCGTAGAAACGGAAAGAGTCATGATAAGACGAAGTAGTCTATCAATCAATAAGTAAGTTTCAGCCTGTCCAGATGCAACCAAACATGAACATAGTTCTTGAATAGTTGATAAATTATTCAAGTTTGATGCTTGACGAGCAACAAATAGAAAATATTGGAGTTGAAATTGCAAATTATTCTTCTCTTGATCACTAAAATTCATAGGATAATATTTTTCAACTAAAGAACAAATAGTATCAATGTTAAAAGCTTTATATCCATCCTTAGGAGATAAAGAACAAGAAAGAGTTAACAAATTCATTGTCTGCTCACTGAATCTGCTATTCAACTCTTGTAACTGTTTGTCAATGGTAGTGAAAAAGATTTCAACTTTAAAGTAATGTTGAATTGTGACTTGATTCTCTTCAAGACGGGAGCGTGCAAATCTTGTTGTTGAATGAACATCATTAATATCAGGAATCTCAATACCATACTTTTCACAAAAAGATACCACTTTAGTAAACAATATATCCCAACCATTTTCTCTCAATCCTTTGAAACCTAATCATAAACATCACAACAATAGAAAATATCTAAAATGAAACCTAATTTTTATGGGATTTATTTTATAGGATTTATGGATTTATGGTTGAGAGTGTTAAATACTTATCAATAGCAATGGATAAATAATAAGATCTGATATTGTTGGTGCACTGAAGATGAGAAAATATTTAAGAGTATTGTCATTTAAGAGCTTGGAAAAAAGAGAAGAGGGAACATACTTGTTAGGGAACTGAAGATGAAGATGAACATATTTGAGGGTAAGTTTAATTATTAGATGGAGTATGATACAAATTTTTCTATATTAGTTTTAAAATTTTATGGGTTTTGATATGAATGTGTTGAAGATGAGGATGAAGATGAAGAAAAAGAAGAGGTAAGAAGATGAAAAAATATATAAAAAAAGATTAAGTATTGTTGGTTCATTGTTAGATTCAATGGTCTTTTAATGTTCAACAATTTGATCTTTTTAATCAGATTGAATGGTTAAATCTTTAAAAAATAATAGGACCTATGGTGGACACTCAAAAATATTGCACCATCTTAGATATTTAGAATTAAACTTAATAGAATAAACTGAATTGACTAACATTGTTAGATTTAAAGGACTAAAAAGTAATATTTACTAACTAAGAGACCAAATTAAAATTATAAATTAAGTTAAAGGACTAAACATCTAATTAAGTCTTTTTAATTTCTTTGTTGATAATCAAAATAAAAATAATTTCTTTATTGATCATCAAAATATTAATATTATCATGTTGAAGCATTTATTTCCACTGATATTTCTTGCAATGTTTCAATGAAGATAATTTATACCATTTTCATTGTACTTTTATGCATTGATCAATGTACTTTGGCTATAAATTCAATTTGTTTTGCACTTATTTTGAGGTATTGATGAATAAATTTCATGCAATATTAGTAAGATACTCGAGCGTCCGCACAAGCAAAATTATTTAATCGATATAATTTTTTTATATGTATCAAGCTCAATTTAAAATAAATTATTTAATTATACTATATTATACTCCACCTAACATTTCACAATTCAACCAATTAAATACTAATGAGATTTTCATTGCCATATTAAATATACATTGGACTATTATGGATTAAGAAATAAGTAATAGAAATGAGGGGGGAAAATGATAAGTAAAAATGTAACATTTTTACACAATGTGAGAATGTTAATTTAATATGAATTTAATAACATTTAGAACAAACAACTTAGTTGCTACTCTAGATAACATGAAAAAAACAATACACTTTAGGTTTTGATCAACTCTAAAATTTAATACTCAAACTCTTAGTACTAAATTGAGTGCATAACTAAAATCATTGTGAGATAAATTAAAATCCAAGAAGTGCATTAAACATACTAATTGTAAGCCAAGTCAAACCTATGAATAAATGTCCTGCAAGCAAGTCCTTTCACACCATATATCAAAGTCTTGTCTCACCATGATGATGTAGTTGATGTATACTTGAATTATTCGAAAATGTTCAGCCAATATGTCAACATCACATAATAGTGTTACATAAATAAAAACACAAAAAAATATTTAGTAGAAAATACATGAAATAGTATATATAGTGGGAACATATATAAATTGTTACTTATGAAATGTTGTGAAAAACTTTTTTGAAAACTACTTATCCTTGTCATGAATCAATATTTTGAGACCATATTTATTTTTCATTCTAGAAACTGCGACATATAGCTGACCATGGCTAAAAGCCTCTTTCGACAAGTACAGTCAAACAAAGTCTAATGAATGACCTTGTGAATGAATGACCTTGTGATTTGTTAATAGTTATAACAAATGAGATAATAATGAGAAATTATTTCCTTACCATTTGAATGGCCAAGATAATTGTGAAGGAGACATGAACATCCGCAGAATATAAATAATACTCTCAATATTTTTTCTAGAAATGATTTTTACCTCGATGACATGATTTGCAAGTTTGGTGACGGTGAGTCGTGTACGATTGCATAATCCTTCCAGATTGATCCAATATTAAAATTGAGCAATAATCATGTAGAAAATATGAATTAAAATAATAAATATGCTCTTCTTTTAAAAATAATAAACTTTTTTGGTTAAATAATTTTGTCTTTATGTTTTTTCATTTAATTATATTTTAGAAAATAAAAGTAAATAAATTTAAAATAATGTATAAATCCAAACATGGGAAAATGTGTTGTTATTTAATTATTTATGTTACTGATATTTTTCTTTTGAAATTATTTTTAATTTAAGATATAATATTTATTTTAAAAATCTATCTTTCTTTTAAAAATATTTATGTTACAATATTTATATTTAGGATCCATATATAAATCAAAATCTATCTTTTTTTTTAAATAATAAACTCTTTTGGTAAAAAAAATGTTTTTCTTTTTTATATTCTTATTATACTTTAAAATCAAATGTGCGTAATATATCAGTACCCGTGGGAACGCACGAGAAAATTCAATCATATCTTAAATCAATTGATAGAAATGTCATTATAAATAATAGAATAGATATTTGTATCTCCTACAACACAATTAACACCCTCTTAATCTCTCTTTTCATCCTTGAGTTCATGCTCTAACTCCTTCTCTTGTTCATGTAATTAAAATGTACAGAATATTCTTTCACTACAAACCAGTGTACAATTGAATAAAAATACAAATGAAAAATAAGAGAAAAAACAATCTCTAAATAATTGAGAGAAAAAAATTATCAGATAATTATTAAAAAAAACAGTTTGACATAACATAAGCATGCTTGACATAAATAATATAAAATAAAATAGTTGTATGATCCTTCATCCGTCTCACAATGAATAACCTAATTGACCATTTCACCCGTATTAAAAAAGTAAATAAATAAAGTAGAGAATGATATTTTTACTAAAATATTCATTATCAAATATTAGAAGCGGTGAAAGTAGTAATGATTAGGGATTGATAAAAAAAATTAATTTGCATTATAAATTAAAAGTGTTCATTCATCTTTTGAGTGTTTAATTCTAAACGAGTCACTCATTATTATGGGACAGAGAGAGTAAAAGAGTAGAAGCGATTTCAATTAACACAAAAATTCAGAAGATGGAATATATCCACATTTTTCATTGAATTTATTCATATATCCCAGTCGGATGAAATTTCTATGGATCATTGATAATCACTTCCATTCTCTTCTAAAACAAACTTGGAAGATGTTTTTGGATCATTCTTTGTTCAATTATCTTGCCTCGCATTTGAATACACCAGGAAAAAAACATCTATACTTACCAAAACTGTATGAAAAAGAAACATCACATCGATCAAAAAAATTCCCGGAAACAAATTTAATGAAACACAAAATCTTAATAACATTTTTCTCCTAATCATTTCACTCATATAATTTTGTCACTACTACAACATAGTAAAATACTTCAAGATATGTTCGAAAAATGACACAAATTTTTCCTTATCAAACATGTAAAGGGTGAGAGACTGATTCCTCTGATGAATCCTTATAAAGCATATAAGTAATTGCTTATAAAATTAAATAACAATATAGTATAACTTGTTTATCATAACTATAATTTATATGTATAATTAATTTAGATGGCATATACAAATAATGTACCTTTAAAACGGAAAGTGTAAAGCATCCAAAACTTTATAAGTATTTATATGTATAATTAATTTAGATGGCATATACAAATATATAAATGTAACATCAAAATAATGTAGCATTCACGAAAAAGTATTTAAATGTCATCTCATTGTTTTGGATGCTTTATAATTATGCTTTTGAATATGCAATACTTGGTACATGTTGACAGTGACGGAGTCAGATAAAAAAATTTGGGATGACCGCTAACGTAAAATAAAGATGATAAATAAAATGTAAATAATATTTTAAATAAAACATTAAAGTTAAAATAAATACAAAGTTAATTACTAGAAATTTAAATTACATGACTTAAAACTACCTTAAAGTAATGCTTTACGCGTTCCGAGTGACTTGAAATCGTCAATAATTGACTCTGAACTAATGCTTGCACTAATCTCTCTTTCAATGTATACTGTCATGCTATCTCCAAGAAACCCATCATCCATCTTGTTTCTCAACTTAGTCTTAATAATTTTCATTGCTGAAAAAGACCTCTCAGTTGTGGCCATAGAAACGGGAAGAGTCATGATAAGACGAAGTAGTCTATCAATCAAGAAGTAAGTTTCAGCCTGTCCAGATGCAACCAAACATGAACATAATTCTTGAATAGTTGATAAATTATTCAAGTTTGATGTTTGACGAGCAACAAATAGAAAATGTTGGAGTTGAAATTGCAAATTATTCTTCTCTTGATCACTAAAATCCATAGGATAATATTTTTCAACTAAAGAACAAATAATATCAATGCTAAAAGCTTTATATCCATCCTTAGGAGATAAAGAATAAGAAAGAGTTAACAAATCCATTGCTTGCTCACTGAATCTGCTATTCAACTCTTGTAACTGTTTGTCAATGGTAGTGAAAAAGATTTCAACTTTAAAGTAATGTTGAATTGTGACTTGATTCTCCTCAAGACGGGAGCGTGCAAATCTTATTGTTGAATGAACATCATTAAGATCAGGAATCTCAATACCATACTTTTCACAAAAATATACCACTTTAGTAAACAATATATCCCAACCATTTTCTCTCAATCCTTGAATAAGATGTTCTGTTGAACGAACCAAGTTCATAGCATTAACTACATCTTGATTTTTTTTGTAAGGCTTGACAAAGCATATCTGTTATTCCCATGATTTCTTTCATCAAGTGCAAAATAAATATAAAATCAAATGTCTTCAAGTAATTGTAACAACTATCTGCATCCCCACGTGTAGCATAACTCCCTCTATCTTTTGCAATTTTTTTTAAAACTAAACAAGTTGCTTCATACATGTTTATCAAGCTAGAAATTAAATCGTAATGTGATCCCCAACGAGTATCTCCAGCTCGTTTCAATGTACCAACTTGATTTGCACCTTTACTAGTTACAATCTCATCAATCTCTAACAAATAAGCAATTTCTTCTAATTGGGCAGCTTGTAACTCATCATGACGCTTTGTAGAAGAACAAACAACATTCACAACAAAAATCAGCTTCTCAAAAAATTTATGAACAGGTTTGACTTCTCTTGATGATGTAACTAATGCAAGTTGCAATCGATGAGCAAAACAATGAACATAGTATGCATAAGAACAATCCTTCATAAAGAGGGCTTGTAAACCATTCCATTCTCCTCTCATATTGCTAGCACCATCATACTCTTGGCCATGAATGTTAGAAATATCAAGGTTATGTCGAGAAAGTATATCACATATTGCTTCCTTAAGAGATAAAGATATGGTGTCTTTAACATGTGCCACATCAAAAAATCTCTCTTGTATTAAACCAACTTTATCAACAAATCTTAATACAAGAGCCATTTGTTCCTTTTTTGACTCATCACGAGCTTCATCAACAACGATACAAAATTTGGAATCACCAATTTCCTCACGAATACTCTTTTTCACCCTACTAGAAAGAATTTGCAAGAGCTCTTTTTGAATTTGACGTGAAGTATACTTGCAATTTTGTGGAGCATTTTCCAACACAACTTTTGCAACTTCATCATTGTAGGATGCTAAAAGTTTCAATAACTCAAGAAAGTTACCTTGATTTCTTGATTTGCTACTTTCGTCGTGACCCCTAAAAGCACAAGCTTGTAGTGTTAACCAACGAACAATGTCAATTGAAGTCTTGAGTCGTAACCGATTATTCATTCTTTGACTTGAACTTTGCACTTGAATAACATTTCTAATATGATCATCTTGATTCAACAAGTCTTGACAAGCTTTCATTGCATTGTTGTGTGGTGAGCAAGGATCATTCCCTATGTGTTTAAGAAAGGAACAATGTTTTCCATTCCTAACTTTCTTCCAATTTCTAAAACCCATAGAAATAAAGACAAGTGATCCGGGACGTCCACTTAGTTTTTTGCTAAAAAGGTAACATGGTAAGCAATATGCGACATCTTCAGATGGTGAATATTCTAACCATGATGGAAATATGTTAAACCAAGTATGTTGAAACCTTCTCGGATGATCCTCGGACAAAGGATAGTTTTCTAAATGAATTTGATATGGATCCCATTTTAGATAAGCTCTTCGTATTGCATCCACTTGATTTGGTGGATATTGCCAAATCGGAGGACCCTTTCCAGGATCGCGTTCCAAAGAATTTTCAAAACCATGATGCTCTTCAATTGTTGGATTCTCAAGAACTGTTTCAGATTCGGATGTCGGGATTATAATTTCTTCATCTCTCTCTTCTCTTTCAATTTCACATGTTTTCCTTTTGAAAAAAGAATCAATTTTCCTATTATTCATCTTTACTCTTCCTATAATATCATATCAGATCTAAAAATCAATTTAGAGAACATAAAAATAAAAAGAGAAAAAAATTAATAAACTTAATTAATCAACTTTAATCCGTTTTCAAATACCGGTAACTTCACTATTAGAAATTAGCAGCAACAATGATTAAATAAACCTTATTACAGTGTATAACTATATTTGTAAATTACAGTGTTATGAATTGACTTAATAAACAATAACCCACATTTCAAAAAAATTCCCAATCTACCCCACATGCATAAGGGAGGCGCCAATTGGATTGGCGCCCCCTCTTAAAAATTACAAGGAGGCGCCAATTGGATTGGCTAGGGCAGGTGCCCTAGCCAATCCAATTGGCGCCTGTGTGTTATTTTTAAGAGGGGGCGCCAATCCAATTGGCGCCTCCCTTAAAAAAGCCTCAAATGAAAAAACTTCCAACATGAAAGTTGTAGATCTTTTCAAGACAATGAATTTGGATATAAATTTTGCAACATTTGGATTTTTTTTGAGAAAGTTATGGCCAGTTGAAGTTGGACTTCTGAGTTTTTCAACTGTTATCTGACCCATAATGTTTTGTATTATTGCATGTGTTTCTTTTAGGAATATGAATTTTTGTCCAACATAACATTTGAAGTAGACATCCTAAATTTTGCAATGCACTTGGTCCCACCTCAAAATAATAAAAAATGAGTGAGTTAGGTCCCTGCGAACTTGACCCAAAATTAGGGTTTCAACTGTAATTTGACCTATAATGTCTTGCATTATTTCATGTGTTTCTTTTAGAGTTATGAAATTTTGTCCAACATAACATTTGAAGTAGACATCTTAAATTTTCTAATGCACTTGGTCCCACCTCAAAATAATTAAAAATGAGTGAGTTAGGTCCCTGCGTGGTTGACCTAAAATTAGGGTTTTGAAATGTTTTGAAATGAATGATGAGCTTCCAAGTTTCAAATGGATTTTTGATGAACATGAAAGTTGTTCATATGGCGACTGTTGTTAAAACTTGAATGGAGGCGCCAATTGGATTGGCTAGGGCAGCTGCCCTAGGCTAGGGCAGGTGCCCTAGGCTAGGGTAGGTGCCCTAGCCAATCCAATTGGCGCCTATGTGTATGTTTTAAAAGGAGGCGCCAACTCAATTGGCGAGTCCCTCATAAAATGCCTTTTTTGTCTTATAAATAGATGCGTTGTGTGACCTATTGTTCCACAACTCATATAATCATTTGGCTATCATGTTTGGTGTTCGTCGCCGATACGGTAAGGTGATTTATGCGAGAGACAAACCGCAATTGCTGATGCTGTTTTGGAACATCACCACGTTAGATCAACTGAAGAGGGAGCTGGTTCGATGGTTAGACGGGAAAATACCAGAAGGGGAAAAAATCAGAAGTATTGAGAGACTTGACAGTATCTTTGGTTGGGTGCGAATGAGGACTGATAAGGATGCTAGGGAAATGATGTTCGGTCGAGACGACATTAATTTGATTGTTGTAATCAGTTAGAATTATTTATGTTTTCAGATGTTTTGTACTGATGTTGGTTATGAAACTCGTTGTAACAAGAACTTAATGATATATAATGATTGATTGTTACAGAAATACAATGTTACAACAAGCATAAGATGTAGATACAATGTTACAAATAGCTTAAGATCTAGATATAATGTTACAATAAGCTTAAGATGTAGATGATGCTCCTTGATTGGGACAGTTGTTTTTGTTGTGTCCTGGTTGACGACAGATACTACATAATCTTATCATTTTATCTGTGGAATCCATCTCTGTTCTTATACGTGTGCTGTTTGGCCTTCCTTTCTTCTTTCTACGCATCTCTTCATTGTGCCAAACAATATCTCCTTCATATGGAGGCCAATAATCCTCCATTGGTAGTACTGAAAAGCTTTGACTATATACATTCATGATGGTGCTGGCCTTGTACACATCAGATAAATGGGTGTAAGCGTCTTGACGAGTATAAGCGCATGCTGCAATGACATGGGAGCAAGGTATGCGGAAGGCCTGAAATTTTCCACAATCGCACCAACTTGTGTTTAGTCTAACAACGTAGGCTAAATTTGGTCTCCCCTCGCTGTTGCCCATTGTTTCCTGGACGCTGAAATTTTGTCTATGACGGTCAAACACTGTTACAGCGTGTGTCGTAGCTTTGATGCTCTCCTCTTTCATGACCTTCATGCAACATTCACTGAATACTTGTCCGGACATTAACACTGCACTCCATCTTTCACCTCTGCTTGCGAACATAGAAGCCAACCTATAATAGGTTGATCTTACCAAGGCTGTTATCGGCAGGTTTCGTATTCCTTTAAAAACCCCGTTCATGCATTCCACAATGTTTGTTGTCATGTGGCCCCATCGACAACCACCGTCAAATGCTCTTGTCCACTGCTCTACTGGGATGTTATTTATCCATCTCCCCGCGTCTTCATTAGACAGTCGAATCTCATCACGATAATATTGAAAAGACGGTTGAGTTAACGCATACCCAGCATTCACCACCTTCTTGCGAAGATTCTTATCTTTTATAGCACGCATGAAGTTTTGTGCTATGTGTCTGATACAGTAGACATGTGTAGAAGGAGGATCATGCCATCCGTTTTCATGGTTGTTGTAGGCACTTTCGATGGCAGCATGTCTATCAGAAATCAGACATAGATTGGCTTGTGGTGCGACATGCGTTCTGAGATGTCGAAGAAAGAAACCCCATCCAGCAGCTGTTTCACCTTCAACAAGAGCAAAGGCAACGGGAAATACATTGTTGTTACCGTCTTGTGCAACTGCCATGAGCAACGTACCCTTGTATTTTCCGTATAACCAAGTGCCATCAATTTGCAGGAGAGGTTTGCAGAATGCGAAACCTTTGATGCAAGGGTCAAATGCCCAAAAGAGACGGTGGAATATTCTATTACCTGTAGCACAGGTTCCGTCTGGCATCATTGCTGGCACTGTCTCCAGAATTGCCACGGTTCCTGGGACATAAGTTTTTAGTGCCCATAAAAATCGTGGTAATTCTTTGAATGAGTCCTCCCAGTTGCCGAAAACCTGCTCAACAGCCTTTGTCCTCGCAATCCATGCTTTCTTGTAAGATGGAGTATAATTATATGTTGTTCGGATATGTGATATAATTATACTCACCTTCACTGATGGGTCTTTGTTTACCAATGGCAGAATGTCTCGACAAATCAATGCTGTGCTCAGTTGACGGTGATCTTGTGCAACGGTTGTTGCGACGCAACTGTGTGGTGGGTCTATTGAAGCGATCTCCCAAGAGTCATTTCTCTTCTTGTAAGATGCAGCCAAACGAAACTTACATAGCATGTTACAACATTCAATAACATACCTTCTTGAATCAGTGCGTTTAACCGTAAAGTCAACAAAGTTGTTCATGTGATATTTTTTGATTGCCAAGACACATTCCTCTTTGGTACGAAACATGTCTCCCACCTTTAATTCTCCTACTGGTCTCGGATACGGATTGTAGAAGACACTGTCGGACATTTCATCATCGTGAAGATCCATATTTGTCATATGTTGAGGAGGAATATAGACATGAGTAGGAGGTATTGGTGGTGGTTGACCCTCATCTTCATCGTCGTTATTCAGGATGTGATCAACCTGTATCTCAGTCTCCTCTTCTTCTTCATCAACAACGTCGACCTCTACTTCTGCTTCTGGGTTGAGTTCATCTGAGCATTGTGCATCATCTGCATCATCTCCACCAGCTGGATCCTGATATGTTACTTGAGACTGTTGAGACGGTATACATGGTTGTAAAGTAATGTACAACTCGATAGAATCCATGCCTGAATGTTCATGACTAAGAAACATGCTTTGCACATCTTCATCGTCTCGTATCTTTAGGGGGAAAAACTTGCATTGACCATTCTCAAAAAATATAGGATTCTGATATGTCATCCTTGACACAATACCTCCCTGTATAAAGGATTGTATTCTTTTTTTGAAATGCAAAAAGGTTGCATTTCTCTTCATCGAAACTCTAATGGTATCAGTGTTTCTAAAACAAAAACCATGAAGCTCAGACTCAAAACTTTCACCGTTGCAGTGAACGTTGATACTGTATAATGATGAAGATGACATTTTGGAGATGAAAAGTATTTTGCAAGTGCAGATGAAAGTGAGTGAAGATGAAAAGTATTTTGAAGATGAAAAGTATTTTGCAAGTGCAGATGAATGTGATAGTAAGACACTTAAATAGATGAATGTGATAGTAAGACACTTAAATGAGGTGGAGACACCATGCAAACACATTTTTTCATGCACTCATCCATTTGCCTATAAATTGATCCACTCCTTCAACAATTCTTCCACACCAACATTCTCACTACCTCATCTACATTTCTCACTACTTCATCTCCATTACTTCTTTTACAATTTCATCTCCAACAAAATCTTCCATTTTCATCTACACCAACTCCCCAACAATATGTCTTTACTCACAATGGGCGAGGCACACAGAGGAACAGTTGCAAACATCGCGACATACGTAAGTATTTTCTTATACTTCTTTTTTATGTTTCATCTCCACCTACCCCATTTTATTTTGAAATACCGACTTAAAAAAGCATACATTATTTCTATTATAGGATGTCTCAAGGTTTCGCACTCGAGTCCACGAATTTGTCCACATGGACCCGTTGATTCAACCTTATGTTGAACTTGCCGGTTTTGGTCACCTTAGCAAAATTATGTCTTGGTCTATAGATAACAAATTCATTCTCGCCTTATGCGAAAGATGGAGGCCAGAGACACACACATTTTGGTTTCCAACCGGTGAGTGTACCGTGACGTTAGAAGACGTCTACATGCTTTTAGGACTACGAATTGAAGGCAAAGCTGTTAATGGTAAGACCAACTTTCCAAATTCAATTTGCATGGAGCTTTTAAACGTTGATTTGTTAGATGATAATGCTAGGGGACAAGGTATACTACTTTCACGCCTAAAGTCATATTATAATAGTTTTTATTTAGATGAGCATTCTACCGAAGAAGCTCGAATCATTAAAACTAGGTGTTACATTATGTTGTTACTAGGATCCTTTTTATTTCCCGAAGGTAGTGGTTCTAGCATGCATATTATGTACTTACCTTTACTTAGACAAATAGATAGAATAGGTAGTTATAGTTGGGGATCCGCATGTCTAGCCTATCTCTATAGTTCTTTGTGCAAAAACTGCCACAAAGATACTTCTACATTTTCTGGATGTGCTGTTTTGCTACAAGCATGGGGATGGTCAAGACTACCGTCTCTAGCACCGGTCAATAGCAACCCCTTCACTTTTCCATATGCAAAAAAGTAAGTTGTTTAAATTGCTATATCTTTACTTCCTTCCTTACAGTTTATTACCCATAACTAATTTATTTTAACTTTTTGGTGTAGATGGTCGGCACGCGGTATGAATTACAGCAGATGTCCGAGACACTGTATTACTCAATATCGCAACCTGTTGGATCACCTTCGACCGGCAGACGTAAGCAAAATAATTACATTATTTCTTCATATTATATTCACTTTTTCTACATTCATTTAAATCCTATTGTCTTTAACATTTCAGTTCATTTGGCGTCCATACCTTAATATGGATCATGAGCATCAGATCAACCCTGAAGACGCAGCCGTATGGACAACATGCACACCAATAATACGGTTCACAACAGTGGAGCTGCACAACACCGATCGTGTGAAGCTGCAGTTTGGTATGGTCCAGAATATCCCAGATCCCCCAGCTAGCCTAGGAGAATGGCATATGCGTAAAGTGAACGACCAATGGAACTTCAACCCTTGGCAACAATTCGCAAGATCAGAGTGTCGCAAGTGGAAGCACCGTCATGACCATGTCTTAACTGACGCAGTCATGCCAAATGAGGTAAAACCAAGTCGTACTTATATGGCTTGGTATAGATCAGTTGGATTTCAATTCATCGCCGATGATATGTACCTCTACGACCCACGCCAGACAACTTACACACAAGAAGCCTCAACATCTAACCCCCAACAACATTCTCAGCCCAATTACTCACAACCACCTATCCGACAAACTTTCCGTTCCACAAACACACAAACATACAACCAAAACATGCCATTCACCCAACCCCAAAACCAAGAACATCCCCCATACCACCACCAACAAATGGACCATCAACCTTCGACCGAACATCGCTTCGCACCCACACCATCACCCTACCAAAGTCGCCTTACCCAAAACACTAACCGCCCCATCACCTACCGTAGCCAAGAACCCCAAACATCACAATACCAAAACATCCCACAACCATATCTCTTCCAAACACCCCAACAACCTTTCCAACCTTTCCTAGACCCATCATTGTCACCCATGTCCCCCTTCAACCGTCCTGGTCGCCCATCCATGAGTCAACCACACCCCAACTTCTCTGGCATGGGTCATGAGCTCAGCTACGCCGGTACACCATCATTGAATACTGAAGACTATGCTGAGTTGGCTCAATACCTCAACGGATCTTCTCCTGTAGGCGGTAATGACGCTCCTGGACCATCAGATGAACAAACACCGGTTCAGAATCGTCAACGTGGGTTAGGGCCAAGGGTTAGGATAGCTAGGGGATGTGGGACCGGAGGTCGGTTAGGTGATCCCGGTCATCACCATTAGGATTCATTGTGTAAAATCCAAATTTTATTAATATCAATTCGTATTATGTCAAATTTATCTTTGTGTATTCTCCAAACATTAAGTTTCTTTCATAATTCTTAAATAAACACATATCATAAAACAAAAATTTATAAGTCAAAAACCCTAATTCAAGGACTTGTTATTGTTATGTTGAAGGGCTTGAAGTTGGTCCCTTTTGGCAAAGTTCACATACACTTGTTTTGACAGAAACCCTAATTTTGGGTCAAGTTCGCAGGGACATAACTCACTCATTTTTAATTATTTTGAGGTGGGACCAAGTGCATTGCAAAATTTAAGATGTCTACTTCAAATGTTATGTTGGACAAAAATTCATATTCCTAAAAGAAACACATGCAATAATACAAAACATTATGACTCAGATAACAGTTATAATGTCAAAGAGTCCAAGTTCAGGTGCCCATACCTTTCTCATAAAAGCTGCAAATGATGCAAACCTTTAGTCCAAATTCATTATCTTGAAAAGATATACAACTTTTATGTTGAAGGTTTTGTCATTTGAGGCTTTTATCATTCATACTAAAGGGCTTGAAGTTGGTCCCTTTTGGCAAAGTTCACATACACTTGTTTTGACAGAAACCCTAATTTTAGGTCAAGTTCGCAGGGACATAACTCACTCATTTTTAATTATTTTGAGGTGGGACCAAGTGCATTGCAAAATTTAAGATGTCTACTTCAAATGTTATGTTGGACAAAAATTCATATTCCTAAAAGAAACACATGCAATAATACAAAACATTATAGGTCAGATAACAGTTATAATGTCAAAGAGTCCAAGTTCAGGTGCCCATACCTTTCTCATAAAAGCTGCAAATGATGCAAACCTTTAGTCCAAATTCATTATCTTGAAAAGATATACAACTTTTATGTTGAAGGTTTTGTCATTTGAGGCTTTTATCATTCATACTAAAGGGCTTGAAGTTGGTCCCTTTTGGCAAAGTTCACATACACTTGTTTTGACAGAAACCCTAATTTTGGGTCAAGTTCGCAGGGACCTAACTCACTCATTTTTAATTATTTTGAGGTGGGACCAAGTGCATTGCAAAATTTAAGATGTCTACTTCAAATGTTATGTTGGACAAAAATTCATATTCCTAAAAGAAACACATGCAATAATACAAAACATTATGGGTCAGATAACAGTTGAAAAACTCAGAAGTCCAACTTCAACTGGCCATAACTTTCTCAAAAAAAATCCAAATGTTGCAAAATTTATATCCAAATTCATTGTCTTGAAAAGATCTACAACTTTCATGTTGGAAGTTTTTTCATTTGAGGCTTTTTTAAGGGAGGCGCCAATTGGATTGGCGCCCCCTCTTAAAAATAACACACAGGCGCCAATTGGATTGGCTAGGGCACCTGCCCTAGCCAATCCAATTGGCGCCTCCTTGTAATTTTTAAGAGGGGGCGCCAATCCAATTGGCGCCTCCCTTATGCATGTGGGGTAGATTGGGAATTTTTTTGAAATGTGGGTTATTTTGGGAAATTAATTGAAAAACAGGGGTATATTGGTAAAAATTCCTAATAAACCTCATATAGATTATTTTAACACATCAAGAAAGAAGAACCCTAAAAATCTCAAAAACACAAATCAAGCAATCACTTTAATTTGTTACTTTTTATAAAAGAAGAATGAATAAAGTTTTTTACCTGTTAGATGCCGATCACTTTAATCTGTTCCGATTCCGGTGCCGGTAGCAAACACATATGAGAAAGAAATGAAAGGTAAGAGCTTTTTATCTTATTTGTATTTTAACTTAATTTTTAATGAAAAAGAAAAAATAAAAATTAATTTTAATTTAAAATAAAGATATTTTAGTAATTTAATATATATGAATTAAAAAAATAAAAAATTGAGGGGTGGCCGTGACCTTCCCACGTCCGCTTCAGTTCCGCCCGTGAACATATCTTATATGTAATAAAAGAAGTTAGCATTGGAAGATAGTTGGATGTTAAGGTTATAAGTTCAAAGACAACTCGCATCGTTGGAAATTAACGTAGGAGAATTTGTAATAAGGTAACAACACTTAAAGTATGGTGTTCCTCGTGCATGTGATGAGGATTACTTACATGTGTACATGTCAGAAAATTTAGAACATATGATTTTATTTTTGGGTCGTATTGCATATGTTACAATTATGGCTCACATGTGTGAGTCATGTCCTTTAAGATTTCAAAGTCAAGATCTTACCATTAAGTTTAAACTTTTAGAAATATATTCTCATCACTGAAAATAAGTGAAGCATGAGATTTTTGGGACAAACCACTTGTGTGATGTGTATAGGAAGAATGTGAATATTCAATTTCTCACTTTTTTTCTTGACACATATTTAAGGTTTATTAGTGTTAAACTAATTAATTGACAATGCTTAAGTAACTTAGGATTAAGATGTGTTAGATATGATATATATGTTGTAATGTGTGACTTAGTTCAATATCATGTCATTGACATGTATATATATGTGTATCTGTGTAAATGAAATGATGTCATGTCTCTTTAATTGTTATATATACAATAATAACATTGATGTTTAATGCATTTTAATGGTTCTTTGAAACTTAATATAGTCGTCTTGATGCGAAGGCTCGCGACTATTGACTGTCTCTTATAATTTTTTTTTTGTCATTTGTGTGTTAGTCATCTCCTTGCTTATTCATCGTAACTTTCATAGTAAAATATTATGAATTTCTGTCTAGTTAGGATGATTTTGACTTGATTTGGATCTTTTCCACGAATCTTCACAATCTTGATTAAAAACCTACAATACATAAATACATATAAAGTAAAAGTACTTAAAAATAAAGGAGTTAAATACTAAAAACATAATATGACATGTCACGACAGGAAAGATCATAAAATCGTCATCATCATTTATTTGTTCCTAAGGAACAGGGAAATAATGATAAAACATATAAGTTAAAGGGAGAGATTAAGGCTCGGGAGTCGGTTAAGCAAGGGGAAGATGTTATGCACATTTCACATCCATTGTACTCAATGTGATCCTCCTCTAATCCTAGAGTTAATGTGTGTTTCTAAGGGAATGTTTGCCTTTGTTATTTATTATTGCTTAGTTTATTTATTTATAAATAAAATGCTATTGTTTAACGAAAATGATTGATTAATGAAGTTAGACACATAAAATATTTTTTTGGTTACTGTACTCGCTAGAGTGTTAAGACTTTATGCATACGTACCTCGATATTAGATGAATGATCAGAGCACCATAGTTCTTCTAGAAAATATTTGTTTGTTTTGATTATTTTTAGATTACTGAAAGTTCTCAACGCATCAGAGGCGGAGAAATGTTTGAATTGAAAAAAAATGTCCCAATGCACAAGGGTAGAGGACTTATAGTTTGACTGTGTGGCATTGATTTTGATTGATTATTTTGCAAAATATACTATTCTTAATTTAATTAAAAATTAGATTAGATGATATAATTATATACATAATTAACTTTATTTGTGATTTTAAACATAATTACTAATGAAATAAAAATTAGTATGATCTCGATTAAACCCTGATTAGCCTTAATAAGGTCCCAAAAGTTAGCCCTAAAATTAATCGTAAAATTATACTAATAAACCCTAATTATTAAAGCATATTTTTGTATTTTTTGTAATTTTAAATATAAAATAAACTAAACACTTAATTACTAAAATTAATTATCTTAATGAAATTAATTAATTATCAATTAAATACTAAAGATAAATTATTAATTATAAAGTTTTTTAATTAAGAAAATAAGTTAAATTAATTAAGGGGTGCATTTTACACTAGAATAACAATGGGCATGCGAAAAGAGGGTGTGAAGAGCAAATGGGCATAAGCCCATTTTTGCTGAAGCCCATGCTGACCAAATAGTCCATGTGATAGAGAGTCAGCGGTTGACTCTCATCTGGGCGTTGGATCAGTTGACTAGGCAGTTAACCTGATCATGTGACTACCGTTTGATTGACTTACTAACTTGGGTATGCAAGATGAAAGGACCAGATTGATAGACAACATACAGACCATGACATGCATGGAGGTGAGGGATGCGTCAAAGTATAATCATCTGATGGTTCTCATTGAGCCAAGTATGGATGATCAACAGACGTGGGGAAAAGGTATTCAAGCGGGACCTCTTCAAAGCCCCCTCATTTTTCTGAACTCTCTCTCTCTCTCTCTCTCTCTCTCTCTCTCTCTCTCTCTCATCTCCTCTAAGCCACCCTAACAATTCTCTGGACACCCTTAAACACTTAACACCACCATCTAAACCACCTTGTAACCCCGGTCTCCGGTTGATATTTAATCGGAACCTTCAAACATTAACCCATAAATGCATCCCTACCGAAAAACCACCCCTGAACCATCGTAGTCCCCAGACCTCTAGTTGAAGTTCAATTGGGATCTTCCAATATTCAACCGGTGTTCACTAGGTGACGAACACCAACCCAGAAATACTTCGAACCCAAGAACCCCAACCCTAACCATTTAGAATCCTAACCCTAACACCCTACCCAGATGAACCCTAATTGGGTTCTTATGAACCCTAACCCTAACCCTAACCTAAACCTAATGAACCCTAAATGCCTTTTACAACCCAGAACCCAAATCTTCATCGTGTTCATCATGATGAAGATGAATCTTCATCTTCTACCTCTAACCCTAAATCCAAAACCATCCTAAACTTGTCAAGAAACATATCAAACAACCCCTAAACCCCCAATCGTAACCTCTTTAACCCCAATCAAGCATCAAAATAACAAATCAAACAGCAAAAAAAAAACTAAATCCCCCAATTCTAAACCCTAACCCCAATCATCAAACAAACACATCAACAACAACATCATGGATTCAAACAAGTAAAAAGGGTGTAATGGTAGAGTTGTACCAACCTACAGAGAAGAGGCACTCTTCGCTTAAAGGTAAAATCTCAGTTTAATTTCTTTTCTGCTTATTTGACTCTTCCTACTCGTCTAACTTCTTCCTTATTCTTTGCCTGCGAGGTACTTTGGTCTGTGAAAGAGGCTAAGCGTAAGTTAATTAGGGTTTCAATGTGAAACCCTAAACACTTTAATCAAAGCTTTGGTGTTTGGTTGGGATCACAACAACAAATTCGGTTTTTATAGATTGAAAAAATTAGGTTTTGAAGTTATGCTGATTAATTAGATAGTTTGATTTAGGAAGATTGTAATTATGATTGATTTGTATTTTAGGATTTTGAATTGTAACTGCAATGTATTGGGTCCGATTCTGTATGTAATTCGGACTCTTGATGTATCTGTAATATGAAATTGGAAAGATTTGATTGAATTTTAATTCTGACTATTTTGATTCTTTCTATTTTCATGTGCGCACGAATTAGGGTTTCTACAGATTGGATGGGAAATTGGGGAATTGGACCCGTGTCATGGGTGTGACCCGGTGGAATGATGGATTTGGGTATGCCTGACCCAATTGGTTTGGACTTGGGTCTTCGTTTGACCCAATAGACTTGGGCCTTGATCACCCCCTTGACGAGTCCATTAACAAACTAAAAAAACGGATAAAAAAACATAAGACGAACTAATTGCCTCATTAAAAACTAAATAACTTAATTATAATCTAATTTATGGTCTTAATAAAATATTAATCAGTATTTTAATAAAACTAATTAATGATATAATTAATAAATATTAACCTGAAACTTAAAACTAACTCTAGTTAATTACAAGTTAATCATTAATCATAAATTAAACCATATTTTATTAAATTAATTTTAAATTAGCAAAATAGCATAAACCCTAATTAATTCTACAAACAAAAAGGTTATCAAAAAGTCAAAATGGTCCTCCTTTGATTTTTCGGTCATTGGGGCTAACCAAATGACTTATACCGACTCCAGATATGTTAGTGATCTAAATCTAGGTTAGGGTACATATGGTCAAAATTTGGGATACGACAGTTGCTCATATTTAATCAACCTAAACTCGAGGATGATGACCGCTAGTCTTTATCCTCTTGGGAGAAGGTGATTAAATATAGAGAGGTCCCTAATTGTGACCATGTAGTTGGTAAATCCATGGAATGAGCAAGGATTGAACAATCCTTGATACTCTGTTGGTATCCGAACCAACTTATGATGAAACCCTTGTGAGACTTTGTTGACTAATTTCAACCCATTCGAGTGAAACTAGCATATAATTTCTATGATCATCCAATCATTTCTTGATAGAACTTTAGTAGAACCCCTTTGATTAGTTTATGCCCATTCGAGTGAAACTTGCATACGATTCCTATGATCATTCAATTATGTTATGGAAATTGGGAAGGACTTTGACGATCCTTCAGTCGCTATTTGATGAAACCCGGGGTAGAACCCCTTTGGTTAGTTTCTGTCCATCTGGGTGAAACTTGCATATGATTCCTAAGATCATACGATCATGTTATGAAAGTCAGACAAGACTTTGACGATCCTCTGGTCGTTACGATTCATTTAGAATCTCGATAGGACTCTAACGATCCTTTGGTTGTTATATGTTGGAACCCTGTGTATTTGATGTAGCTTATCCCATGCATGAGATAGGTTACTAAGCTGAAGATGTGAGAGATGAACACCCGCTCACTGGTTGAGAACGATCGTCCGAGATGACTGATTTACTGGATATCTTGTTGGGGAGATCTTTCGCTTAAAAGACTCTATTTAGAGGGTCACTTACTGGGGAAGACCAATAATTTTTTTAGGAACTATATTGGTATAACGGAGATTGGAATTCTAGGAGTGGTCACGAATCCTATGTTATGTTATACGGATGCATGTTTTGAATTGATGTATGTGCTATGCGTGATGCTTTATTCGGGCTATCACCGTTTTTATGATGCATATGATGCATGTGTGAAATTATGGGAATTGTGAGAGCCAAGGTTTCTATAAGATTCTGACTCTTTAACGCCTTGAGACTTTGATACATCCATGGATTGGGCCATGATGCTCGCGAACAATTAAAAGACTTATGTGCTGGTTAGATCGTGACTTCTGATTTTGGGGCTCTGTGTTTTTAGATGTAATGTTGGAAAGCTTATGATCCTTTTGACGTTTCGAAATCGAAGTAAAAGACGTTTTCAAAAAGCTTTTTACTATGCCCTATATTTTAATGTATTATTCACAAATAATTGATATTTTGCAATCAAGTGGAAGAATTTAAAACAAAGGAATAAAGTTTGAAAAAACACTTTATTTATTGAGAAATTTGACCCGTAAAGGGGTGATAGTACATGAAGGAATAATTCCCATAAGGGGAGATTACTGAAAAACTGAAGAAAAAAATTAAAAATGGCAATGAAAACATATTAATTTATGTTCCTACTGAATTCAACACTTGCTATCATCCATATGTCTTTGAGGTCGCGGCATTTTGCTTCTGACGATAATGATTGAATTGATTGATCCCATCTGAATTCCTGTTGTAGTATGGCTCAAGTATTACAGTCATATGCCTTTTGTATATCACTAACTTTTGCCTGGACTTCTTTTTCGAATCTTAGTCCACTGGGATGATATACCATTTTTTGTATGAGCCGCTATTTTGGGGTTTTCAACTTATCGGGTTTTATTTTTATACAAGTCCCTAATTTTTTCCTGGATTGCTCTTTCAAGTTTTCAATCCACCGAGACACCCTAATTTGGCCTACGTCTCCCTTTTGGGTTTTCGACTTAGCGGACTTTTATCCTTTTTTTCTAGGCACAATATTTCTTGACTGCGTCGAAGTTCATAGGTCGTGGTAGCTCCGCCCCATCCATAGTTATAAGAATTAAGGCTCCACCAGAGAAGGCATTATTCCCAACATACGACCATTCCTGATTTGGGGTCCATTTTCCGCAAGGGTCTTTATGGATGGGTAATATTTTCCTGAGCACTAGGTCACTGATCACTATATTCGCAAGTGCACGAATCGCGTCAGAGTAATATAAAAGATTATCGATCCCACAGAGACCAAATCGTCAATCTATCGATTACTATTGTTACGATGTTTATCTAAGGCGGTACAAATGAGATATTGATATCGCAAAATAACAGTAAATAAAGCAAATGATAAATACAGTGCATATAAAGATAGACTTGAATGTATTTCACGTCAGTTAAACGATGCTTCGATTGTCTAAATAGAACTACTTATGGGGTAATATTTTCTACTCTTGAAAAGAATCCATTTAACAGGAACTGTTGCTTTCGAGTATTCAGAACCGAGTTTACCCTTAAATTAAGGCCTTTTATTGTCACTTATAAAAGGTGCGCAGAACGCTAAAGTAGTAAACCTATTTTTAAGAAATAAGACTCGTAAGCTTAGTTGAAAAGTGATTTTGATTCGGAAAGTTTACCCAAGGATTTTCTTGATTTAAATCTATTAACGTGTCTGCAAACAATTTCAAAAATTATTTTTCCTTAAAGTGATAAAAATTCCTAGTTAACTAAGCCAGGGTGTTTTCGCACTCCTTGAGTAGTTAAAATTAACCAAGTTTGTTCAGAAAACTCGAATTAAAAATCAAAACAGCCCTTAAAGCATTTATACGGATGCAATATGTGAAACATCTCCTTAACCGCGATCCTTACATTCTAACCTTTGAAAGATTTAGTCAGACATGGTAATATAAACAAATACAACGATATTGAACATGACGAAAAGAAGTTTAGAATGTAAGGCGTGAAGAACAAGTAAAGCGTGTAAAACAATTAAAACGAGCAATAAAGATAATGACGAGAAAATTAAATAAAGTAAAGACAATGGCAGGAATCTAAATAAAGTAAAGACAATGGCAGGAAATTAAATAAAGTAAAGACAATGGCAGGAAATTAAATAAAGTAAAACACGACAAGGAATTAAATAAAGTAAGGCATGGCAAGTAAAATAAAAAGGCGATTAAATTAGAACTTGCTCCAAACAGAGGCTTTGAATCTGGTACAAGGAAGTAAATGAACCTTTGACTTTGAAAATAAAGATGACGGCAAAATCAAAGTGCTCCAACTCAATTACACTAAGGTGCGATAACCCCTCGATGTGACGGATTACCGCTTTTACATATGATATTATAGTCTTAGTGTTATAAACTAAGTTGGATGATTTGGAAGTGAACTAGAACGACCTATTTATAGAGGAACTCAACAGCATGCAAAGACCAGGATGCCCTTCAACTGCTCTTTAGTGGGAATGTGGAATTCAAAGGTGGCGCCCGCCACCCCTCCATGGCGCCCGCCATGTGAGTAAATGGGGAAGTTCATGGAATCGTGGCAGTTTCCTCCTGGTTGAGGGATGATGTGTCATGGCTTCTCCTATAACGGTCGCTATGCAGAATGCCACGAGTACAATATTTTCCGAAAACCCTAATTTTTTGGTCTTTTTGCTTCGTTTCTTCTACAAAGGTCCTGAAAGACCTAAATACCTGAAAACAACATAAAAGAAAGCATAACACAAGAAAAATGATAATAAAGACCTAATAAACATGTGCAATCCGAGTCAAATACGTTGTGTGATTCAGTGTTATTAGTCACCTTTTTCGAATAGACGATGGCGAACTTTCTTGTCGAATGCTTTCTTCAGCCTCCGCTGATATAATTGTCCGTGACATATTGTAGCCATGCGCTTCTCTTCTATGAGGTTTAATTGATTAAATCTTGTTTGTACCTATTATACCTCTTCCAATTTAGTCTCCACCAGGACTCTTAGAGAGGAGATTTAGACTTCAATAGGAAGTACCGCTTCAATGTCGTATACCAGAGAGAAAGGAGTTGCTCATGTTGATGTGCGAATTGAGGTTCTATAGCCGTGTCGTGCGAAAGGTAGCATTTCGTGACAATCTTTGCAGGTTTTTTACCATCTTATGGATAATCTTTTTGACATTCTTGTTAACTGCCTCTACTGCACAATTCATCTTAGGCCTGCGGGGTGATGACTTATGGTGTTTGATTTTGAAATTATCGCATAACTTGTCTAACACTTTGTTATTTAGATGCAACCCATTGTCATTGATGATCTTATTAGGAGAACCATAATGGCAAATGATTTCCTTTTTTTATGAATCGTGTGATCACTTGCCTCATCACATTGGTGTAAGAAGCAACTTCTACCCACTTGGTGAAGTAATCGATAGTGACCAAAACGAATCAATGTCCGTTCATAGATTTTGGCTCGACCATCCCGACTATGTATATTCCCCACATGGAGAAAGGCCATGGAGCAGTCAAGACATTCAAAGAAGTAGGCGGAACATGCACTTTGTCTGCATAGATCTGGAACTTATGACATTTTTTGATGTATTTGAAGCAATCAGACTCCATAGTCAACCAGTAATACACTGCTCTGAGAATTTTCTTAGCCATGATGTGTCCATTGGCGTGATTGTCAAAGGATCCTTCCTGAATCTCTTTGATAAGCATGTCTACTTCGTATCCATCCAGGCATCTGAGTAAGACCATATTGTGGTTCCTTTTGTAGAGCACATCACCATTGAGGAAGAATTGGGATGCCAATCTTCTGAGCATTTTCTTATCTTGGCTTGAAGTGTTTGTAGGATACTCTTATTTTTGTAAGAAGATTTTGATGTCAGAAAACCAAGGTTTATTATCCGCTTCCGCTTTCACTACTACACAATATGTTGGTTCATCCAAACACTGAATCCTTATAGAAGGTTATCCATTGTACCATTTGACTTTGAACATGGATGATAAAGTAGCTAAGGCGCATGCAAGCTAATTCTCTTTTCGAGGGATGTAGTGGAAATTAATCTCATTTAAATAAGTGATCATCTTTTGGACGTGGTCTCGATACTTGATTTGGTTAGCATTATGTGTTCCTCATTATCCCTTGATTTGATTGATAGCGAGAGAAGAATATCCATATACTCCTAAGACTTTGATTCTTAAATCAATGACCTCGTCGAGTCCTAGGATGCATGCCTCGTACTTTGCCATGTTGTTAGTGCAGGTGAAACATAACCTAGCTGTAAATGGAATGTGATAACCCGTTTGAGAAGTTATGATAGCCCCGATCCCATGTCCTTCTGCGTTCGAGGCACCGTCAAATATAAGTTTCCATTATGATCCTGGTTCAGGTCCTTTGTCAGGCCCTAGGGTCTCACAATCCCTTATCACCATAACATTTTCATCGAGGAAGTCAAGCCATATAGGTTGATAAGCTTCCATTGGTTGATGAGCAATATAATCTGCTAACACACTTCCTTTGATAGCCTTTTGTGTGACATATTTGATGTCATACCTGATCGATAACATCTGCCACCAGGCTATTCTTCCAGTTATTGTTGGTTTTTCAAAAATATATTTGATAGGATCCATCTTGGATATTAGAAAAGTAGTATAACACACCATGTATTACCTTAACCGTCGAGCAACCCAGACCAGAGCACAACAAATTTTCTCCAAGAGCGAATATCGGGTCTCACAATCGATGAATTTCTTGCTCGGGTAGTAGATTCCATGTTCTTTTTTCTGGTTTCATCTTGTTTCCCCAACACATAACCCATATGAAATTCTGGTAATCAGATCCTGGATGTCGTACATGATGTCACGACAACAGGGTCAACACATTGTCACACCACAAACAATATTAGGATTTAGGTAAGAGCACGAAAAAAAACACAAGCAATTGCTAACCTAGTTCGGTGCAATGTCAACTACATCTGGGGGCTACCAAGCCAGGAAGGAAATCCACTATCACAGAATTAGTTCGAAGTTCTAAACAACCTCAGGTTTTACAAACTTCTCACCTAATTTCTACCCGTGGACATTTCTATCTAAGAGTCTCATAGATATGAGACCCCTCTCACCTCCTTTCAATCACACACCGTGATAATGACTTTAATCATATAATAGAAGACACTCTTCCAAACACATATAATCCACTCTTGCTTAAAAGCTTATGAGTGATTGACAATTACAACTCAAACATAATTCAACTATAATATCAACGAGATATAAGGGTGGCTCATAAGTAACGAAAACACTAAACCCTAACACATACAATATTCAACGTTGTTTCGATATCTTCTTAGGTTTAGAAACGATCTATAAATAGTAGTGGAAAGACATGGGCTTCAAGCTTAACTCATAGCAGATCCGAGGACTCTGCACAATCTTCTGCAAATTTGATTTCAATCAGATCAGATGTTTCCTAAAATGTTTTAACACCTTTACTCCATAAACAAGTCAAGTCAAAGTAGTCTTTTGCTTTTTAGAAAATGCTCTACATGATTCGTGAACTAAATCTTCAGAGTATCTTCATATAAATCATAAAAGGAAACAAATCTCACAAGATACTAAAATAGGCCACACTTCAATGTTGAACCAACATGTTAGGATATCTTGTTCAACATCTGACAATAATACTTGTTTTTCCAAAATGCAAGCAACCACGACATATCAGACCTAACACCATAGAACCGCCGAGTATTGTTAGGTACATTATAAGTGGTCTTCCCGGAACTGGTGGTATCAAGATAGGTGGTTATTGCAAAAATTCTTTGATTTTGTTAAAGGACTTATAACAACCTTCATTCCACTCAATGGCTTGATCCTTCTCGAGCAACTTGAAGATTGGTTCATAGATGGCGGCGAGATGTGAAATAAACCTAGCAATGTAGTTTAATCTTCCCAAGAATCCTTAAACCTCTTTTTCTGTCATTGGAGCTGGCATATCTTGGACGACCCTGACTTTTTCAGGATCAACTTTGATTCCTCTCTACATGACTATGAACACAAATAACTTCCCTGATTTGGCTCAGAAAGTACACTTTGTAGGATTCATACGTAACTTAAACTTTCTTAGACGATCAAACAACTTTTATAGGTTGCCTATATGATCTTCTTCAGTCTGTGATTTGACAATCATATCATCAACATAGACCTCTATCTCATTGTGAATCATATCATGGAAGAGAGTCACCATTGCCCTTTGGTATGTTTCCTTAACATTCTTTAATCCAAAAGGCATAACCTTGTAGCAGAAAGTGCCCCTGAGAGTGATAAACGTGGTTTTCTCCATGTTGGCGAGAGACACATTTATTTAGTTATATCTGGAGAATCCGTCCATGAATGAAAAGATCTAAAATTGAGCGGTGTTGTCTACTAGTACATCAATGCGGGGTAGAGGGAAATCGTCTTTAGGACTTGCCCTATTCAAATCTCAGTAGTCTACACACATTTTGACTTTTCCATATTTCTTTGGGATTGACATGATGTTAACGACCCATTGTGGATACTTGGCAACGACTAAGAATCTTGTGTCGAACTCTTTTATGACTTCCTCTCTGATCTTGAGAGACATGTTTGGCCTAGTCCTCCTAAATTTCTGTTTAATCGACAGACACTCTAGTTTGAGCGGTAGCTTGTGTACAAAAATGTTCGTGTCTAGTCTAAAGGTGTGAAAAATACAACAAATGGGGGTTTGAATTGGGTTTTACAAAACAAAAGTTTTTTCCAACTCAAGATCACCACTTAAAAGTTAATAACAAAGAGATAAAAACACAAGTATTTTAATCCTGGTTCGCTTGAAACTCAAAGCTACTCCAGTCCACCCGCCAAGGTGATTTTGTCTTACACACAAGGTCTTAATCCACTATAATCAGCAGATTATGATAATTGTAACATCCTAATTTTCCATACCTTAAATAATATATCTAATTATATTTGAGATTTTAACATTGCTAATTATTACAAACTAAACATTGAAACTAGCCGCTATAATAATTAATTTATCAATTAATTATTCTTTATTTTATTATTAATATTATTATTTGATTTAAATATCATAGTTTTATTTTACAAATTAAACTTTGAAATTAGTCATTTAAATACTTAATTTTAAGTTAATTAATCATCCATATTATTTTTATTATTATTACTTTTGTTGTTTTTGTTATTATATTATTTGATGTTATTTTATTTAAATATCACCATTTTACTCTACAAACTAATCTTTAAAAAATAGTAAATGAAATAACCTCAAGTTAATAAATGTATTAAATAATTATCCTTGTTGTTGTTGTTATTATTATTATTATTATTATTATTATTATACTTATCATTTTATTTTATAAAAGAAATATATATTTTATTTTTCTATTAATATCCTACATGATCTTATGCCATGAAATAGTAGGAAATCAAGCTTCCATATATTTCTCACCAATTATTTTCACAAAGTCATATTAGAATATCTATGGAAACTATTCATGTAAGACTTGTAAATATTTGATAAATACATATTTACTTGCAAGAGTTGAAAAGTTAGAAAGCATGGGCAAAAGGAGATAAATTTACATTATTTTAATATCTTACAACTAGCATAAATAAGGGCCTTTCTTGTTGGAAATCTCCCAAAACCTATGGAGAATTTCAATTAATCTTGATGAACAAGATTGTTATTACCCACACAATAACAACGAAAAGAGAAGAACAATGGAGAAAGAAAGAAAGTAAAGAATGATGAAGGAGAAGAGTAATAAAATTCTACATAGTTTCTCTCTGCCAATAAACTGTGGAAAACTTTTTATTCCCTTTGCAACTGTAAAATACTGTGAATACAATGTTATGAATGCTCTATTCATCTCTATATGAAAATAAGGGTTACTCCCTCTGTTTATAGATTTAGGTTAACTTGGACCTCATGCCAAAGCCCAAAACTATAAAAACCCAAAATTATAAAAGCCCAAAATAGCTAACACTACTTAATACAATAGGTGGTTCGACACTTCCTTGCTTCTATCGAGCAACTTGTTTCGACACAAGGAATTACAATTCAATACACAACCTAATTCGTTGTGTCTAAGTTATCTACATTCATCATAACTCTTAGCCTTCTCAACACTTCGACCTGCACTCCCTTTGTCATGATGTCTGCAATATGATTCTCAGTTCTGCAGTATTCCACATTCATCTTCCCATCTGCTACCTGCTCTCGAAGATAATGGAACCTCATTTCGATGTGCTTGCTTCGACCATGTGCTATCGGATTCTTCGCCAGATTGATAGCTGACATGCTGTCGATCTTCATGGTAATTGCTCTATGACTCTTCGTTGTTATCTTTTTGACCAGATTCACCATCCATGTTGCTTGACATGCACAAAGAGAAACAACTATGTATTCTACTTCGCATGACGATAACGCCACTACTGGCTCCTTTCTCGAACTCCAAGCAACTGGTGCACCACCTAACATAAACACATAACCAGCTGTGGATTTTCGATCCTCAACATCACTACACCAACTTGAGTCGGTGTATCCCACTAATTTGCATTATTTTCCTTCATCAGCTGCAGGAAATAATATGCCATAGTCGAGAGTTCCTTTCAGATACCTTAGTATCCTCTTCGCTGCTGCTAGATGTGATACCTTTAGCTTCTGCATGAACCTACTCACCATACCTACACTGTATGCTAAGTCAGGCCTTGTATGACACAGGTATAAAAGTGACCCAATAAGTCTTCTGTATTGGGTTGGGTCGACATCATCTTCATCTGAATCCTTCGACAGTTGGAATCTGGGCTCAGCTGGAGTCGAAGTTAGGTTGCAATCTTGTATCTCAAATCTCTTGAGAATTTCGCCTACATACCTTCTTTGGTGCATCATCAAACCTCTACCACTCTTGTAGAATTCGATGCCAAGGAAATATGAAATGTCACCAAGATCTGACATTTCGAATTCCTTGTTGAGATCACCTTTGAAGTCTTCAATCTCCTTCTTGCAACTACCTATTATCAATAGGTCATCAACATAGAGGCATAATATAAGCAATTCATTCTTGCTTCTTCTTACATATACTCCATGTTCAGATTTTCACTTCGCAAATTCCTTCTCCCTTAGAAAGACATTTATCTTCTTGTTCCAAGTTCTTGGAGCTTGTTTAAGTCCGTACAGGGCTTTATGCAGCCTGCACACTTTTCTTTCTTCGCCATGTTTCACAAACCCAGCTGGTTGTGCAACATAAACTTCTTCTTCTAAGAGGCCATTAAGGAATGCACATTTTACATCTATCTGACACATCTGCCAATTGTTCATGTTTGTTAGAACAACAACTAACCTGATTGTTTCGATCCTAGCAAGAGGTGCAAAAACTTCATCGAAGTCGATTCCTTCTTTCTGAAGAAATCCTTTTGCCAAAAGTCTCGCCTTATGTCGAGTCACTTCTCCTTGGGGATTCAACTTCACCATGTATACCCACTTCACATCGATTGCCTTCTTGTTTGGGGGCAATTCGACAAGTGACCAAGTGTTGTTGACTTCGATTGACTTCAACTCTTCGTCCATTGCTTTCATCCATTTCGAATCTTTCAATGCCTCAACTGCATTGAAAGGTTCCACATTTGCGTAGAAAGCATAATGTACCAGCTCACCTTAATCAACCACATCATCTGATGTAATCACACATTCTTGCAACCTTGCAAGCATGTGTCTTGTTCTTTGAGGTCTGCTTGTGCTTGCTTCACCTCTGACTTCTTCTTGTCGAACTTCTCTTTCGACTTCACTAGCTGGTTCATCACAAAAGATTCTCACTGAATCTTTCTTGACATTCTCAATCCAATCCCACTCCTTAAGCTCATATATGATCACGTCCCTGTTGATCGCTGCTTGCTTATTCACTGGGTCGAACAACTTGTATCCTTCAGTCAAATGATATCCTATCAGGATCATCTGATTGGAATTTCATCAAGTTTTCTTCTCAACTGATCTGGCACATATCTATGTGCTATAGATCCAAACACCCTCGGATGACTCAAGCTAGGCTTGACACCAGACCAACATTCTTCTGGCGTGATTCCTTCTAGCTTCTTCGTCGGACATCTGCTTAGGATATATGTCGCAGTCGACACAACTTCTCCCCATAATTCTTTGGGTAGATGCTTGCCTTTCAACATACTTCTAACCATATTCATGATGGTTATATTCTTCCTTTCTGCGACTCCATTCTGTTGTAGAGTGTAGGGTGGCACCACCTCATGGACAATCCCTTCTGTCACACATAATGCATCGAAATCTTTCGACACATATTCTCCACCACCATCAGTTCTCAAAATCTTGATCTTTCGACCGCTCTATCTTTCGACCATAGATTTAAACTTGGCAAATACCTCAATCACTTCACCTTTCTTTTGGATCAGGTAAGACCATACTTTTCGACTGAAAGCATCTATGAATGTAACAAAGCATTTGTTACCTCCAATCGAATCCACCTGGAGAGGACCACATACATCAGAGTATATGACTTCGAGAATTGCCTTCGACCTGCTTCCTGCATCCTTACTGAAGTTGTTCTTATGCTGCTTCGCTTGCACACATTCTTCACAGACTTCGTTTGGAATTTCGATTTCTGGTAATCCTGAAGCCATATTTCTTCTCTTCAAATCTCTGATGTCTTTGAAATTGAGATGGCCAAGTCTGTAATGCCATATCCATTCATCTCTGTTGCCTGCTGTTGCAAGGCACTTATGCTCCATCACATTAAGCTCAATCTTGAAGGTTTTATTCCGATACATTGGAGCCTTCAAGATCAACCTTCCATTTGAGTTGAGAACTCTCATCATCTTGTCTTTGATCGACACCTTGTAGTTCTTTTCGACTAACTGCCCTATGCTGTGCAAATTACTCTTCATGCCAGGTATGCAATACATTTGAAATTATTGACCTCTTGTCATCTTTCCTCATAATCAGAACATCACCAACACCTTCAGCTTCTAGAGTGTTATCATTTGCAAATTTCACCATGTTCTTCATTGAGGGCTTTATGTTGACAAATCAATCTTTCGTTCCAGACATGTGTGATGAGCATCCTGAGTCCAAGTACCACTGGTCCTTGAATCTCTCTTCTTCTCTTGTTGTAACCATCAACAACGTCTCTTCTTCTTCATGTTTCACCAGCTTTGCATAAGTTTCTTGATTCTTCTACTTTTCTGGACAATCACTAGAATAGTGACCATACTTCTGACAATTGTAACACTGAATGTGACTCTTGTCTGGCTTTTGACCACCACCTCTTCCTCTACCAGCAACACCACCTCTTTGGTTGCCTTGGTTCTAGAGTTCTCTCTGATTCGACCGGTTTCCTTCTGGCTGATTTTGACCATTCGAATTGTTGTAACCTCCTCTGCCTTTGTTGCCATTCCAGCTTCGTTTTCCTTTTCTTTCTTTTGCTGATTGAGCCTGCAAAGCCATATCACTCTTCGACTTTCTTGCAGCTATTTCAACCATTCTTTGTTCATGAGATTCAAGCGTCCCTCGAAACTCTTCCTTTGTCAATTTTGACAAATCTTTCAATTCTTCTATGGCTACTACCACGTGGTCGAACTTTGGAGCCAACGACCTCAAGATCTTTCCAACAACAGATCTTGATGTCAACACTTCTCCACATACCTTGATTTGATTCACGAGGTTCATAACCTTGGTGAAGAAATCAGTTATGCTTTCATTGTCTTCCATCTGAAGCAATTCATACGTTCTTTTATGAGTTTGTAACCTCACCTCTTTCACCTTCTTCGCGCCTCCAAACGATTTCTCCAGAATTTCCCATGCTTCTTTCGCTGACTCTGCATCACTAACCTTTTCAAAGTTATATGCTTCAGCACATTGATAGATTATAAAGAGAGCTTTATAATCTTTCTTCTTCAATTCTTTATGTGCAGCCTTTTCTTGATCCGTCGCGACTTCTACAAGCGTTGTTATTCCTTCCTTTACAAGATCCCAAAGATCTTGATAACAAAACACAACATTTATCTGTTTGCACCAATTCTCATAATTGTTGTTCTTGAGAATCTGAAGATTTGCTGGAAAATGCTCGTTTCGATGATTCGTTGCCATGGTGATTTTCTTCTCACGAATCGATTAAACTGAAGCTCTTGATACCAGATGTTGCAAATCCCCCAAAACCTATGGAGAATTTCAATCAATCTTGATGAACAAGATTGTTATTACCCACACAATAACAACGAAAAGAGAAGAACAATGGAGAAAGAAAGAAAGTAAAGTATGATGAAGGAGAATAATAATAAAATTCTGCAGAGTTTCTCTCTGCCCACAAACTGTGGAAAACTTCTTATTCACTTTGCAACTGTAAAATACTGTGAATACAATGTTATGAATGCTCTATTCACCTCTATATGAAAATAAGGGTTACTCCCTCTATTTATAGATTTAGGTTAACTTGGACCTTAAGTCAAAGCCCAAAACTATAAAAACCCAAAATTATAAAAGCTCAAAATAGCTAACACTACTTAACACACTAGGTGGTTCGACACTTCCTTGCTTCTGTCGAGCAACTTGTTTCGACACAAGGAATTACAATTCAACACCTTTCTCACCCAATTTTCATTCATTCATTCACAAATATTAATTTTAGTTGTCGAAGTTTTCACGGTGTCGGTTTGTAGCTTTTAGAGTTATCTTGAGGTCTAAGTTCTTCTAAAGATTTAAAGGAGTTTTATACGTCAAAGTTCTGCCAAAATCATTTTCATAAGTAACCGGTAAGCCGTTATAATATCCATTTTATTTTAATTATTTTAATTATGTTATTTATATAAATGTTATTTTAAGATTTCGATTTAAACTTCCGTTCAGACGTCGAGGTATTGAACTTATAAAGTTCAAGATAAATTTTACCATTTTAAGTTGTTATATTGAACTTAATTAGGAATACACTCTTGATAATTTTCTAAAACAAACAAATCCCAATGGGAGTATAGTCTAATTTATACTTGAATTTAATAATTATTTAAATATAGTGAAGGTTATTATTAAATATTTTTTTTAAAAAATATTTTAATTTGTAACGGGATTATGTTTAATTAACCGTAAACTATATTTTAATTATTTTATAAATTTCCTACAATTCAACGGTTATCGTAAATTAGGTTTTGGGCAAACATCGAAGAAAACGCTCACGAACTTTCAACACCGCTCAACAACAAAAGGTGGCGGTAAGGTCTCGTATACATTGGACGGTTAGCATAAAATAGCTTGATATATATGTGTGTAGTGGTGACCCAAACCCTACTAGCGACAAATAAATAAGGAGAGCCTATTCTCGAATAATAATTTTCCTAAATCACTAAGTGAGGTTACGCCGACCTTAATTATTTATCATAAGAATGATTTATGATAATTTGAGATTGTATTGTGCTTTCATTGTTTGATTAATTGTCTAACTGTTTATCTAATTTATACTTGAATTATTGTGATTGATAGACTAAGAAAATGATCTATTAAGGAGAGAAACAACAACATTAATTAGATATTAAGTGTTAGATCCCCAATAAAAGAAGGGAAGTTGGATACATTGAGTAGTTGTATTTGGTTGGGTTCTGGCTAAGGAAAAGACTTGGTCGACCTTGTCCTTTGCGGTCCACCTCTCTTACCTTGGAAGCCAACCATACATTATTCATTGTATAAACTGAACTAATTATATAGAGATAAGGATCACGCCAAGGAGGAATAGACCCAGACATTTAATGGATTTGGCACTCCACCGAAGTATCTAAATAATAAGTATGATCTGAAAGGTTGATACGATATTTCCGAAATATAACTTAATACTTATGGTTGAGAGTTGCTACAAGATGATTGAGTGATCATATAGACTTGCATTGAGGAGTGTGTAAGTCCACGGTCGTGCGGTATGAGGCGTATGAGGTTGATCAGTCTCCAACAATCCCTACGGGGATTATTATTTATGCACGCTAGGCAAGACGAGGTTCTTGGCCTGAATCCTCAGGAACGATCAACTTATAACACCTGGACTCCACGTGAAGTTAGGTGGCGTAGCTCTTGGTAATTTGGAGTATGTTGGTGGCAAGTGGTCTTGTGATATCTGATCTTAGTAAATGGGATAGATAACCTTGACAACGTTTAATGGCCTAAGTCAGCATATAGTCCAGGGATGCATTAGAATAAGCAATTATAGAGTATAGGTAAATATGAGATAAAGATAAGTTTGTTTGAATAATTGTGGTTGTCATATATATTTCTTTTTTACATCCTATTCCCACTTTTAAACTTGTACGAAAATCTTAGTCCTGTATTCTTTTTGTCTTGCATTTTTGGATCGATATATGATGATCAGGAGATGAGCTAAACCATTTAGGAGGGAAGGCTATGGAGTGAAGGATTACGATAACGTCAAGGTTGAAGGTTGCTAGCATTTTGTCAAATGCCGATCACATCGCTACTACTACGTAATATTATGTACAATCAGTATAAGTGTCAGTCCCGTTGGACTTAGGAGGTCCTTCTGTTATGTTGTCTTTTGGTTTTCTTCATGTACTTTTATTTTAAGGTTTATCTATGTGGCAAGGCCACTAGTCTTAACGGTGTCAAGCTCTATGTAAAATATATTTGAAGCATATAAATGTGAAGTAATATGTTTTAATTAATTCAGTCTTGTTATTTAAAAGTTTCAAATTTTCTATATTTTTTTAATATTTCTAAATTTTAATTAGATTTTCTCTAATAGGACATAGGTTGTCTCATTTAATGGTATAAGAGTTGGTTGATTCAGCTCGGACCGTAAGTGTCTAGAGTTATACCAACTATATCAAGTTGGATTTCAAACTGGATGATAACTTTTCTTTTATGTGTTGAGTCTTCCTATTGAGAGCCTTCAAATATAATGATCTAGGAAACGTCTTTAACACACTTAACTTATTCTTCTTTTCCCCAACAGTCACAAACCCAACGGTAACGTAACAGGCACTTCACAAAATTCACTTTATAAATACTTCACACCCATTCATTATTTTCATATCAATTTCAAAGTACTTATTCATACCTTACAAATGGATAAATGTTTTCTTTTATTCATCACTCTTCTTGTCATTATCTTGTTTCTTATTGGTATTATCAAGCATGAAGAATTAGGTAAAGATTTCGTAGCAATAATGATAATTATAATTTTACCATTACTAGTCTTAACTTGGTTTATTAATAGAGGTTTTTAAATGAAACATGGTCATGGTTTTTGTAATCGTTGTTATTGAATAAATTGATATACTTTTGTTTATACATTAAATGTTGATTATGTTTTCCTGAATTCTAGATATAATCATAACTAAAGTTAAGCATTAATTCAATGTTTTAAACATAACCTTACATGTGAGAGAATTGATAAAATCCTTATCAATGAATCATTCATTGGGATATAAATATACATATTTGTTATGTTCTTTATGTCTTGTGAATGATTGAACCTAATAACTTATCCTTTTCAGGAAGTTATGGTTCAGAACGCCAGAAATGTGAGGCGTGGTAGGAGTGCTAGTAGAGACGCTAGCAGAGGTGTAGGTAGGAATGTGAGTGGTGAAGCTACTCCTGAAGGGGTAGCTAACATTCCCATGGGAAGAGAAGATCATTCCCAAACTGGAACGAACTCTCAAGCGAACACTCGAGATGTTCGTGAACTTGTTGGGGATGTGTTAGTTCAAACACAACAAAATGCTCAAATCCTGCAAATTGCTCATGATCATCAACTTTTTCAGCAACAACAAAGAGAAATCGTGCATGAAGATACGAGATTGAATTCCTTTCTGAAAGGTAAACCACCACAGTTTGGTGGCGACTTTAATCTAGAGGGTGCTGAGAAATGGTTGCAAGAGATAGAGAAGATATTTTCTTTCACTCACTATAGAGAGAATAGAAGAGCCAGTTATGCAACATTCATGCTGACAGGCGACGCTGAGGCCTGGTGGAGTGGAAAACATAGATTGTTGGAAGAGGAAGGAAGAGAGATCAACTGGATCTTGTTCAAAGAAGAATTTTTGGGGAAGTATTTTCCAAAGCTATGTAGGAAAGAGAAGGAGAGAGAATTCCAGAACTTGCGTCAAGGTATGATGACAGTGGGAGAGTATACTAGGAAGTTCGAATCCTTGCTAAAGTATTCTGAATTTTACCGCTTGCATCCAAGGGAAGAATGGATGTGTGAAAAGTATCAAGATGGATTGAAATCTAATATCCAGATGACGGTTCTACCTATGCATATTGTGCGCTTTGGTGAGTTGATAGAAAGGTGTTTGGAGTTGGAAGGAATTGACAATAGGAAGAATCAATATGGATCAGGAGTACCACCCCGAAACAATAATCACAAGGGCCATTTTAACCGAGGCCATGGAGGAAGGTCCCAACAAGGGGGTAGGCCATATAAAGGCATACACCATATCATAACCAGGATTCTAGGAGGTTAATGTTTAAGTGTTACAGTTGTGGAGGGGCACATCTTAACAAAGATTGTCCAAATAGAAATATTGGAGCTTGTTTTCGCTGTGGTCATAAGGGACACTTTCTCAAAGATTGTCCCTAAGGACAAAACCAACCAATAAGCCAGAAGAGCATCCTAATAAACAATAACAACATAAGGGGAGCAAGGAACGAATGCCCAAATGTTGGTCAAAGACCTCAGAATCAGAATAAGCCAACCACATGAAGAGTATTTGTAGTTATAGGAGCTGAGATCTCAAAGTCAGATGGGTTAATCCAAGGTATGTGTTTAATATGAGATAAGTTGGTATCAATATTATACGATTCATGAGCTACACATTCATTTATATCTACATCTTGTGCAGAAATTTTGGGATTTGAAATTGTTGATCTCAACTATAAGTTGACCATTGCAACTCCTTCAGGAGAAAGAATGGTAACTTGTTCAGTCTGTGCAAACTGCCCTATAATTTTAGAAAATAGAAGATTATTAGTAGATCTTGTGGTACTCCCACTACAAGACCTAGATGTCATCTTAGGAATGGATTAGTTATCAGCCAACGATGTAAGCTTGGGGTGCAAGAAGAAAATTTTAACGTTTGGAGAAGATAGTGGAGAAGTCATAAAGGTTGAAACTCTCACCCAAAAATTTATGATGTTATTCTCTATGTCAGTAGGAGAAACCCCTATTGTTGAAAATTTTCCAGTGGTCTGTGAATTCCCAGAAGTTTTCCCAGAAGATGTTCCAGGTTTACCACCGGTTAGGGAAGTGGAGTTTGCTATAGACTTGGTTCCAGGCACTAGACCAATTTCTATATCTCCTTATCGAATGTCACCCTCAGAGCTGGCTGAGTTAAAGAAACAGTTAGACGAGATGTTAGAGAAAGAATTTATTAGACCGAGTGTATCGCCATGGGGAGCTCCAATCTTGTTTGTCAAGAAGAAGGATGGTTCTTTTAGACTTTGTGTAGATAACAAACAACTTAATAAAGCTACTATAAAAAACAAGTATCATTTTCCTAGAATCAATGACTTGATGGACCAGTTAAAGGGAGCATCGGTATTCTCGAAGATTAACTTGAAGTATGGATATCATCATATCAGGGTGAAGGAGGATGATATTCCAAAAACAACTTCCATATCCAATTTTGGACACTATGAGTACTTAGTTATGCCATTTGGTTTGACTAATGCTCCAACAGTATTCATGGATTACATGAATAGGATCTTTAGGACATACTTAGATCAATTTGTTGTAGTTTTCATCGATGACATTTTGATTTGTTCCGAGAATGAGGTAGAGCATGAATAACATTTGAGAATTGTGCCACAGATATTAAAGGACCGTCAATTATACACGAAATTATCGAAATGTGAATTTTGGTTGAAAGAGGTATAATTTCTTGGTCATGTAATCAGTAAAAATGATATTGCAGTAGACCCGAGTAAAGTCGAAACAAAGTGGGAAAGTCCAAATAATGTTGGCGAGATTCGAAGTTTTCACGGACTAGCTGGATATTATCGGAGGTTCATCGAAGGATTCTCAAAGATCGCTTTGCTTATGACTTAGTTAACGAGGAAGGGTAAGAACTTTGAATGGACAAAAGAGTGTGAAGAAATTTTTCAGAATTTGAAGGAAAGATTAACTTCATCACCAATACTCATATTACCAGACTCATCAGGATGATTTGATGTGTATTATAATGCGTCATACCAAGTTCTTGGTTGTGTGTTGATGCAAGAAAGGAAAGTGATAACTTATGCATCAAGACAGTTGAAGGTGCATGAGAGAAACTACCCGACTCACGACTTAGAGTTAGCAGAAATTGTGTTTGCCTTAAAGATTTGGAGGCATTATTTTTATGGATCAAAGTTCACCGTGTTAACTGATCACAAAAGCCTGAAGTATCTATTTGATCAGAAAGATCTAAACACGAGACAAAGGCGATGGATGAAATTTTTGAAGGACTATGATTTTGAGTTACAGTATCATCCAAGAAAGGCCAATGTTGTAGCAGACACCTTGAGTCGAAAGACACTTCATGTATCTGCAATGATGTTGAAGTAAGAAGAGTTAATTGACCAATTCGTGGATTTAAACTTAGGAGTACATCATAGTGAAGGAAGTATATACATTGTTGTCGTGTCTAATGAATTTCTAAAATGGATCAAAGATGAACAACAACTTGATGACCAACTAATGAACATAAAGGAAACTATCAAAGATGGTCAAAATGGAGATTTTAACATAAGGAGTGATGGAATCCTAAGGTTTGGATAAAGGTTATGTATACCTCAAAACCAGGATATTCAAAAGTTGATCTTGGAAGAAGGCCACAAAAGTAAGATGAGTTTTCATCCAGGAGCCACAAAGATGTATCAAGACTTGAAGAAAATGTTTTGGTGGTTTGGAATGAAGAAGGAAATAACAGAGTATGTTCAAAGTTGTTTGATATGTCAGAAGGCAAAGATTGAACATCAAAGGTCAGCTGGATTTTTACAACCTTTAGACGTTCCGGAGTGGAAGTGGGATGGAATAACCATGGATTTTGTAACTACTTAGCCCAAAGCTCAGAAGAAGCATGATGCAATTTGGGTAATCATTGATAAGTTGACAAAGAGTTCACATTTCATTCCCATCAATCAAATGTTTAGCTTAGAGAGACCTGCTCAGGTATATGTAAAGGAAATTTTTAGATTACATGGAATACCTACGAGTATAGTTAGTGATAGAGATCCCAGATTCACATCAAAGTTTTGGCGTCAGTTGCAATTAGAGCTAGGAACCAAACTAAGGTTAAGTTCAGCTTATCATCCCCAAACAGATGGCCAGTTGGAAAGGACAATTCAGTTGTTAGAAGATCTGTTGAGAGCTTGTACTCTTGAATACAAAGGAAGTTGGGATGAGTTCTTACCATTGATTGAGTTTACTTACAACAATAGCTTTCACTCAAGTATTGGCATGGCTCCATATGAAGCATTGTATGGAAGAAGGTGTCGCACACCTTTATGTTGGTATGAAGTTCGAGAAAATAAAATATTGGGTTCAAAATTTGGGCAACAAACGACATACCAGGTTAAGCTTGTTAGAGAAAAGTTAAAAGCTGCACAAGATCGTCAAAAGAGTTATAGTGATAAAAGGAGAAGAACTTTGGAATTTGAGGCAGGAGATCACGTGTTCATTAGGGTAACTCCTAGAGAGGGAATTGCACGAGCAATCAAAACAAGGAAGTTAACACCAAGGTTTATTGGGGCTTTTCAAATTTTACAACGGATTGGACGTGTAGCATACCACATTGCTTTGCCGCCAAACATGTCTAATCTTCATGACGTATTCCATGTATCACAACTGAGGAAGTATTATCTTGACCCTTCACATGTCATTGAGCCTGAAAGTGTGAAACTTAGAGATAACCTAGAATATGAGGCTTTACCTGTCAAAATTTTAGATCATCGAATTAAAGAACTTTGTGGAAAGGAGATACCATTGGTTAGAGTTGTGTGGGATGATGTAACTGGTGATTCTACCTGGGAAAGAGAAGAGGACATGCGTCAAAAGAATTTATCAATTAATTACTCTTCATTTTATTATTAATATTATTATTCGATTTGAATATCATCGTTTTATTTTACAAACTAAACTTTGAAATTAGTCATTTAAATACTTAATTTTAAGTTAATTAATTATCCAAATTATTTTTATTATTATTACTTTTGTTGTTTTTGTTATTATATTATTTGATGTTATTTTATTTGAATATCACCATTTTATTCTACAAACTAATCTTTAAAAAAAATAATACATAAAATAACCTTAAGTTAATAAATATATTAAATAATTATCCTTGTTGTTATTATTATTATTATTATTATTATTATTATTATTATTATTATTATTATACTTATCATTTCATTTTATAAAAGAAATATATATTTTATTTTTCTATTAATATCCTACATGATCTTATGTCATGAAATAGTAGGAAATCAAGCTTCCATACATTTCTCACCAACTATTTTCACAAAGTCATATTAGAACATCTATGGAAATTATTCATGTAAGACTTGTAAATATTTTATAAAGACATATTTACTAACAAGAGTTGAAAAGTTAGAAAGCATGGACAAAAGGAGATAAATTTACATTATTTTAATATCTTATAACTAGTATAAAAAGGGGTCTTTCTCACCCCATTTTCATTCATTTATTCACAAGATGATTGAGTGATCATATAGACTTGCATTGAGGAGTGTGTAATTCCACTGCCGTGCGGTATGGGACGTATGAGATTGATCAATCGCCTACAATCCCGACGGGGATTATTATTTACGCATGCTAGGCAAGACGAGGTTCTTGGCCTAAATCCTCAGGGACGATCAACTTATAATACTTGGACTCCACGTGAAGTTAGGTGGCGTAGCTCTTGGTAATTGGGAGTACGTTGGTGGCATGTGGTCTTGTGATATCTGATCTTGGTAAATGGGATAGATATCCTTGACAACGTTTAATGGCCTGAGTCAGCATATAGTTCAGGGATGCATTAGAATAAACAGTTATAGAGTAGAGGTAAATATGAGATAAAGATACGCTTGTTTGAATAATTGTGGTTATCATATATATTACTATTTTACATCTTATTCCCACTTTTAAACTTGTACGAAAATCTCAGTCCTGTATTCTTTTTATCTTGCATTTTTGGATCGATCTATGACGATCGGGCGATGATCTAGACCATTTAGGAGGGAAGGTTATGGAGTGAAGGATTACGATAACGTCAAGGCTGAAGGTTGCTAGAGTTTTGTCAAACACTGATCACATCGCTACTACTACGTAATATTATGTATAGTCAATATAAGTGCCAGTCCCGTTGTGGCAAGGCCACTAGTCTTAACGGTGTCAAGCTCTATGTAAAATATATTTGAAGCATATATATGTGAAGTAGTATGTTTTAATTAATTCAATCTTGTTATTTAAAACTTTCAAATTTTATGTACTTTTTTTTTAAATATTTCTAAATTTTAATTAGAATTTCACTAATAGGACATAGGTTGTCTCAATAATCACAAAGAATCACCTTCTTTGTCTTCTCAAGGATCCGACTATACCCTAGTATCCTTAAGGACTCAAAAGAAAAACCTTCTTTATCTTCTCAAGAATCTGACTATACCCTAATCTTCTTAAGGACTCAAACAACCAGTTTGAATAATATTTTTGTATGTTATAAGTTGCTTATATACAAGTAGATTTTACACAAATGAATTACAAACACTTAAAGAAAAACTGTGTACAAAAGAATGATAGTTTATCAAAGTTTAGCAGCACTTTTGTATGAATCTACGTTATTTTTCTTCAAATCTCCAAGTCCAACTTATATAGCATAAGAAGAAGGCCATTTAAGGGCAAAATGGGGAAAGCTCATAGAGAGGTTGTCCACTGATACTGCGTACTGTCCTTCGCCCATAAAAATAGTGACAAGTGTGATGTATAATACTGCCCTTACCCATGAAATCAGGTAGTGGAAAAGATATTTGATTTGTACTATGTACTATTTGATCACGTACCCATTTGATCTTATCTTCAAGTTCATTGGCTTCTGATTTAAAATTCTGGTATCAGATATGAGATGTCGAAGGTAATGTCGCGACACTAATATCTGAGTAATGCAAACTGGATAAAGATAAAGAATTGTAATGCAATAGACACAAGCAATTGTCAGTTCGGTCCAACTCACCTACATCTGGGGGCTACCAAGCCAGGAAGGAAATTGTCATACCCCAAAATTTGCCTGTTAATTTTTATGATAAATTGATTCATGCATGACATTCATTTCACATTTGCATTCATTCATTAACATACATTCTCATATAAATTATAAATTTTAATTTATTTATTATGTGATACAGATATAAAAAATAATAATAATTTTGGTTATCTGTATGATATAAATAAATTATATATATATAAATAAAATAGTTTTAATTTAATGATAAATAAAAATAGATTTGAATTTTAATTGTATAATTAAAATTTTAAATTAATTTTATTTGTTAAAGCTCATTAAATTATAATAACTATTTTTTATAATTTAGTGACTCATGTTCCATTTATTCATTATTTATAAATAGTATTTATTTAGTAATTCACGTTTTTTACTTAATAAAATTTATTTATAAGAGTAACATTTTTTTAAAAGCCCATAAATTATAAAATAATTTTGGTTGATATAAGTAAGAATAATTTTGATTTTTTTTAAATGATGAAAGTAAAAATAGAAATAGGTTTAAATTTTAATTCAATTATGTAACTAAAATTTAAATTAATTTTTATTTGTTAAAAGTCATTTGAATTATTCATTATTTGTATTTAATAAATATTTAGCAAGGTTAAACCCTAAAGTATAGGAAGGGATCCAAATATTTAGCAAGGTTAAACCCTAATCCACACCATTATAAATACTTCATATGGCTGCAGCGAGAGGGGAAAGACGGAAAAGAGGAGAGATACAGGAGAAGAAGATACACAAGGCAAGGCAGAAGCAAGAAGATTCACGGGCAAGGAAAAGAGAAGCAACCATAAAGCACTCATAGCTTGAATAAGAACAACACACATACAGTGAGCAAGCTAGAAGAATCAAATCCCCAGTAAGTGTTCATTATGGAATTTGCATCCAGCATGATTACCTTGCAATACTCCTTAATTTATGCATGAATAATATTGGTTTAATATATATATTGAGATGATGTATTCATGGTTTGGTGGATGTTGATATTGCTTTATTCAAGTATGCATCTGTTCTTGATATGTCATAGCATGTTGAAGAAATTCTGTTTGCATGATTAAAGAATTATATCTGCCATTTAATTATTATTATATGAGTGTTGTTTCTAGCATGATTATGTTTATTTCACATGCTGTTATTACATAATAATGATGATGATGATGATAATATAAATCCTTGGTTGTCTTTAACATGTATGTGTAAGGTTTATTTTATCATTATCACTTGCAGTAAAGAGAACTAATACATGAGTAAAATAATATAAGCTTCTTGATTTGTGCATGCCTATTTTTATTATTGCATGATGATTACATATGATCTTATTTTATGTGTGTGGTTTGATATAAGATGAAGTTACAGGTTTGTTGTATTCACATGAAAGAAACAACATGAGAAAAAATAAAGTAGCTTGCCGTAAGAGAGAAAGCTGTATCATGCATGGTGGTGTTGTGTCAAAATGGAAAAATCCATGTATAATTAATATATATTTTAATGAAGGCGAATAAATAAAGAATGAACCAATATGGCTCGTTGGTAGCTCCCCTCTCACTGAAACGTAGAGGTCCTGTGTTCGAGCCTCCAAGACTTATTTTTTAGCTTTTCAGTAGTCTTATTTTCCGCACTTTAATTTTTCCATACTGTGAATATAACTGTCTAGATGTATCCTAATAGGATTGCATGGAAAGATAAATAATCGAACTTAGATAAATTAATTCAAGATAATATATCATTTCCACACTTGCACCTCTAGGGTAACCATCTCTTTGTTGCCTTACGATATTACGGTCATGTCCCGCGAATGTGGGGATACCCTTAGCAAATACCCTTTCGATTAAATCATCATCATCCCTAAACAGATAAGTCATTGTCCCTTCGATCAAAAGGTCAATGTCCCTACAAGATAAATCATAGTCCCTCGAACGTTGCCTTCGAATATACGACCTTGTCCCTCGAACGTTGCCCTCGAATATATGACTTTGTCCCTCGATGACCCTTCGAATGCTAAGGTATCCTTACAAATGTTGCCTTCAATGGCCAATCGACGATCCCACGATGTCCCTTTACATCCAAAGGATAAGACTACTTACTTCTCAATAGTAAGGACAGTTTTACCCTCCTAAGGATAGGAAATACCTATAAAGACCTTGGTTAGGTATAACTCTTAAATGCTTGCTCAGAGCTTAAAATACTTTTCACACCTCACACTTTTCAAAACATCTTTTAGAAAATCACCACTTGGTATACATTCGCACCAGAATCATCGTCGAGTTATATTTTTCTAAACATCTTTCAAAATCAAACGAGATAAACACTTTGTATACATTCGTACAAGAATCATTACAAAGTTAAACTCTCATTTCAAAATATTTTCTAAACATACCATATTTCTCAAACAAGGAAAACATAAGTGAGTTAAGCAATTAAGAGCCCATGGATAACCATGGATACAAAGGGTGCTAACACCTTCCCTTTGTATAATGTACCTCCCGAACTCAAAATCTAATCAAGGTCTTTCCTGTTCTTTTCCGCCTTTCCTTATTGGATAAAAGAAAAGTCGGTGGCGACTCTTGTTATCCGCAACATTGCTTTTCAAAGCAAAAACACAAAGTCAGTTCACCGTATCACAGAAATCCACTAAATAGAATCAGTTCAAAGACTCTCCGTACACTTCAACAAGTTACAGTCTTTCTCACCTAATCTCTACCCGTGCGACTTCTACCTAAGCACTCTTAGATATGAGAACCCACTCACTTCCCTTCAATCACACCTGTGATTTTAAACAATAATTCCTTATAAAAAGAAGACACTTTTCAATAACACACACTTGATCTTACTTAACAACTTTAATCAAGTAGACACACTCTTGATCTTGCTTAACATCTTTGATCAAGTAGACACACACTTGATCTTGCTTAACAACTTTGATCAAGTAGACACACACGCTTGCTTACAAGCTTAGAGTGACAATTTACAACCCACAAATCAAACCAATTCAATCATCTATGGATGAATTGAATGGCTTACAAGTCTCACGACTAAACAAGACATAGACCCTTATATTCTCTCAATATTTCGCTCAGTATTGGTTGTGTTACAAATCAAGTTTTCCAAGTCCCTTTTTATATAAGCTTTCAGCTGGGCTTGGACATCTTGAAAACCCTAAACTATTTTCCAATTAAATCTTCTCATGACAGCTGGTTAGATCTCCTTGGAAAATAAGTAAATCAGGTTGTAATCAATTATTGAATGCGTCTGCAAATCAGATCTTCAATCATACATAGATTGCCATTAAATGCGCAATCACAAAACACATAATATTCTCCCTGAATGTTCTGTGTACAGGATGTCATGACATCGGGTCTGACATCCTGGAACAATCCTGCATAATTTCCTTTATAATTTCCAGCAGGTACATAATATCAGATGCCATGACATTGTGTATGACATCCTGAAACAATCCTGCATAATTATGTTTTTAAACTCCAGCAGGTACAAAGATATCTTAAGTTAAGACATCACATGCAACATCTTATGAACACTCTTTGTTTTACCAAAATTGCTGCCAACACTTAGAACCAACAAACTCCCCCTTTGGCAAATTTTGGCTAAAACATATATCTGTCCTTTTTGTTCACAAGAAAAAACACATCAGCAGTTAAACAACAGTTTAAGCAGCAACAGAAGCAAACAGAATTACTAGTTATAGAAGCAACTAGTAAAACACACAAATGCACACAGGTACTACTTCTCCCCCTAAATCTGTGCAACACAAACAACTCCTTTAATAATAACAACACCTGTAACCACAACACCTGTAACAGTCAGAGTCACCCTCTGACATCTGCTCCAACATCACCTGTGCACCACAAAACATCACCTTCAACATCAGCTGCACAGAACATGACAACATTCTGTTTTACACAGAACATGAGACATCTCCCCAACATCACAGAACAGAACCACATCCTATTTTACACATCTCCTTCAACAGTAGTTGTTCATCTGTTCAATTACACCATCACATACATCTCCACACAACTCCATAATTCCACATCAACACTTCTCCCCCTTTTTAGTCAAAATTGATCAAAGGTGACCAATTAGAAAAAATAAATGTCAATTAGCCTAGCAGAGAATGTCACAACAGATGTTATAACATATAAAATGTTAAAACATAAATGTTAGGAGATATAAACCACAATTATACACAGTTGTTATAGCTGAGATAATTAGAAATCCATGGAACTCATTAAGAGCCAAAAAATTACATAAAGGCATCAGTAAGGACTGCCACAGATTACACACATTTCAACAAAAAAAAATTCTTCAGCATCAAAACAGTAGGGGGACCAGCACACAGAACCGTCAAACCAACCCAGTCTTCATCACAGCACACAGTCTTCATTTCAGGGGGAACTTCACTACTCAGTCTGAGGAAGTAACATCTTCTTTTTACAACCACCTTGCAAAACTCCTTGCTATTTTTGTAAGAACTATCCTTTGGGATATTAACCACAAACTCCTTTGATTGCTATAGATTCTCATGAATACAAATCCCCAATTTCCCTCTTAAACATTCAAATTGATTGGCATCTAAAGCTTTTGTGAATATGTCAGCTAATTGCTTTTCAGTAGTAACATGCTTCAGTGCTATGATCTTCTCTTCCACAAGTTCTCTAATGAAGTGATGACGAATATCAATGTGCTTTGTCCTACTGTGTTGAATAGGATTTTTGGAAATATTTATAGCACTCAGGTTGTCACAGTATAGTGTCATGACTTCTTGTGTGACATTGTATTCAGACAACATTTGTTTCATCCATACCGGTTGAGAACAACTACTCCCAGTTGCTATGTATTCAGCTTCAGCAGTGGATAGAGATACACAGTTTTATTTCTTGTTAAACCATGATATTATATTGTTCCCCAAGAAGAAACATCCTCCTGATGTGCTCTTCCTATCATCAACACTTCCAGCCCAGTCAGCATCATAGTAACCAGTCAACATAGATCCAAATCCATGAGTATATAACATCCCATAGTCACTGGTGCCATTGACATATTTCAGTATTCTATTCACTTGGTTTATGTGACTGACTTTTGGTTCAGCTTGATATCTAGCACAAACACCAACAGCAAATGCAATGTCAGGTCTGCTTGCTGTGAGATATAGCAGACTACCTATCATGCTTCTGTATAGACTTTGATCTACACTAACACCATCTTCATCTTTGGAGATTTTCAGATGTGTAGGAGCAGGTGTCCTTTTATGGCTTGCATTCTCCATACCAAACTTCTTAACAATGTTCTTGGCATACTTGCTTTGAGATAGAAAGATAGAGTCTTCCATCTGCTTGACTTGTAGCCCAAGAAAGTAGGTCAGTTCTCCAACAAGGCTCATCTCAAACTCAAACTGCATTTGTCTAACAAAATGTTCAACCATCTGATCCGACATCCCACCAAACACAATGTCATCTACATATATTTGTGCCACCATGAGCTTCCCTCCTTCATTCTTCACGAATAGAGTTTTGTCAATACCTCATTTCCTGTATACATTGTTAGTGAGGAACACTGTAAGTCTCTCATACCAAGCCCCTAGGAGCTTGCTTCAACCCATAGAGGGATTCCTTCAATCTGTATACATGCTGTGGAAGATTTGGATCTGTGAATCCTTTAGGTTGTTCAACATATACTTCCTCATTTAAGTAGCCATTCAAGAAGGCACTTTTCACATCCATTTGGAACAATTTGAATTTCAGAATACATGCCACTCCAAGCAATAATCTAATGGACTCAAGGCGAGCTACATGAGCAAATGTTTCATCAAAGTCCACTCCTTCAACTTGAGTATATCCATGTGCTACTAATCTTGCTTTGTTTTTAGTGACAACCCCTTGTTCGTCAGATTTATTCTTATATACCCACTTTGTACCTATGACATTTACTCCTTCAGGTCCAGGGACCAGTTCCCATACTTCATTCCTCTTGAATTGACCTAACTCCTCCTGCATGGCATTGATCCAGAACTCATCAGTCAAGGCTTCCTTGACATTCCTAGGTTCAATCTTTGACACAAAGCAGCCATGTGAGATTACTTCCCTTGCTCTAGTAGTGACCCCTTTATTTGGATCTCCCATAATGAGATCTTTCGGATGATCCTTCTGAATTCTGATAGAGGTTCCCTTGTTGATTTTGTCATCTTTAGGTTCAGCTTGGGGAGGTTCACTTTCCTTATTTTTGTTTGAGAAGTCAGCTGGGGAATCATTCAGAGATGTCTCGACATCGTCTGTGACATCAGTTTGTTGGTCATCAACCAGAACATTAATGGATTCCATCAATATATTAGTTCTGGAATTAAAGACTCTGTGAGCTCTGCTGTTTGTTGAATAGCCCAGAAATATTCCCTCATCGCTTTTGGGATCCATCTTCCTTCTTTGTTCACGATCAGCCAAGATATAACATTTACTACCAAATACATGGAAGTATTTGACTGTAGGTCTTCTTCCTTTCCAGACTTCATATAGGGTTGTAGGAGTCCCTTTCTTCAATGTCACTCTGTTGTGAACATAGCAGGCTGTGTTCATGGCTTCAGCCCAAAAATGGTAGGGCAATTTCTTATCATGAATCATAGCTCTGGCTGATTCTTGTGAGTTTTATTTTTTCTTTCCACCATACCATTTTGCTAGGGAGTAATGGGAGATGAGAACTCATGATGAATTCCTTCTGAAGAACAAAATTCAACAAATTTGTTGTTCTCAAATTCCTTCCCATGATCACTTCTAATTTTGATAACATGACTTTCCTTTTCTCTTTGTAGTTTTAGACAAAGCTCCTTGAAGACTTCAAAAACATCAGATTTTTCTCTTATAAAATTGATCCAAGTGTATCTGGAGAAATCATCCACCACCACATATGCATACTTCTTCCCACCAAGGCTTTATACTTGCATAGGTCCCATCAAGTCCATTTGGAGGAGTTCCAAAACTTTGGTAGTGGTGTCATGTGTGAGCTTCTGGTGTGACATCCTTGTCTGTTTTCCAATCTGACATTCTCCACAGATTTTTCCTTCATCAATCTTTAAGTTGGGAATTCCTCTAATAGCTTCAACAAATATGATCCTCTTCATACCTTTAAGATGCAGATGGCCCAATCTTTGATGCCATATCTTCACTTCTTCCTCTTTGGCCAAGGTACACATTGAAGAGTAACCAATTTCTTGAGAACTCCACATGTAGCAGTTGTCTTTAGACCTAACTCCTTTCATGATCACTTCATTTTCCTTGTTAGTAATCAGTCATTCAGTTCTAGTGATGTTTACATTCAGACCTTGATCAAACAGTTGACTGATGCTTATTAGATTAGCAGTTAACCCCTTAACAAGTAGGACATTGTCAAGGTCAGGAACTCTAGGGAAATCCAGCTTACCAATTCCCTTGATTTCACCCTTTGCTCCATCACCAAAGGTAACATAACTTGTGGCATGAGGATGAATGTCAGTTAGCAGGTTTTTGTTTCCAGTCATGTGTCTGGAACAACCACTGTCAAAATACCAATCTTCTTTGGCTGAAACTCTGAAGGAAGTGTGAGCTATTAGACTTGTAACATTTGTCTTAGGAACCCATTGCTTCTTGTTGATAGGCATGTGATGTTTGGGTCTTGGTTGATATTGAGTCTGATGATGAACAGGGCTAGGATAACCATATAGCTTATATCAGAAGGGCTTCAGGTGGCCAAATTTTCCACAGTAATGGCATCTCCATCTTTGATGTTTCCCTTTCTGCTGTCTTCCCTTCTGATGTTGTGACATATGATGTGACATCTCAGGTTTGCTTTTAATATGGCTGCACTTAGGTTTGGATTTTGGTTTGCAACCAGTGTAGCTGCACTCAGCCTTAGATTCATTGAATCCAATGCCAGATTTGTCTCCTGTTATTTGACCAGTATGGAGAATCTTGTCTAAGATGTCAGATCCATTGTTAAGCATTCCTACATACTTGGTCATCTCCTCTAGTTTGGAAATTCAAGAGTACAACTTCAGTCTTAAACTTGAAGATGGTTTCCACATGTTCTCCCTTTTCATTTTCCAGCTGAGCTATCACTTTCTTCTGGCTTTCAACTTGTCTACACACTTCTGCACTTTTGTGACACAACTCTTTGTAGGTAGTGGCCAACTCTTCAAAGGTTACTTCATCATCACTTGACTCTTCATCAGAACCCCATCTTCCTGTCAATGCAGTCACATGATTTACAACTTCTTCTGTTTCACTTCCATCAAACTAAGAGGTAGCAAGACTCCTCTTTTGTTTCTTGAGTAGGTCCCACAATCAGTTTTAATATGACCATACCCATCACATTCATAGCACTGAACTTCTTTTCCTTCTTTGGGTTTTTCTTCAGACCTTGTTCTTCTTCCAAAACTGTTGGATTTACTGACGTCAGATGCGATGTTCTTGACATTAGCCTTAGATCTTACATCTATCTTTTTCATAAGTCTGTTGAACTGTCTTCCCAGCATTGCTACCTCATTTTCCAGTTCTTCATCAATATCTTGACCACCTTCCTCATCTTCCCTTTCAGTGTTTGACATGAAGGCTATGCTCTTGGCTTTCTTTTTAGATCCATCACATATTCCCATCTCAAATGTTTGGAGGGATCCAATTAGCTCATCAACTCTCATATTTAAGATGTCTTGAGATTCTTCTATGGCTGTCACTTTCATAGCAAATCTCTTACGGAGTGACCTGAGTATTTTCCTTACTAACTTTTCATCTGACATCTTTTCTCCCAGAGCTCCAGAGGCATTGGCAATTTCAAGGATACTCATGTGAAATTCATGAATATTTTCATCTTCTTTCATCCTTAAGTTTTCAAACTTGGTGGTGAGCAGCTGTAGTCTAGACATTTTCACTCTAGAGGTGCCTTCATGAGTGGTTTTGAGAATGTCCCAAGCATCTTTAGCCACTTCACAGTTGTTTACCAATCTGAAGATGTTCTTGTCTACTCCATTGAAGATGGCATTCAATGCTTTAGAATTTCCAAGGGCTAGGTCATCCTCCTCGTTAGACCATTGTTGTTCAGGCTTCTTATCAGTAGTGGCTTCTCCTTCCTTAGTAACTACTGGATGTTCCCAACCTGTTAACACAGCCTTCCAAGCCTTATTATTAAGAGATTTTAGGAAAGCCACCATTCGAGGTTTCCAATAGTCATAGTTAGATCCATCCAAAATTGGATGCCTGCTCTGATACCAATTGAAATTCTGGTATTAGATATGAGATGTCGAAGGTAATGTTGCGACACTAATATCTGAGTAATGCGAACTGGATAAAGATAAAGAATAGTAATGCAACAAACACAAGTAATTGTTAACCCAGTTCGGTCCAACTCACCTACATCTGGGGGCTACCAAGCCAGGAAGGAAATCCACTAAATATAATCAGTTCAAAGACTCTCCGTACACTTCAACAAGTTACAGTCTTTCTCACCTAATCTCTACCCGTGCGACTTCTACCTAAGCACTCTTAGATATGAGAACCCACTCACTTCCCTTCAATCACACCTGTGATTTCAAACAACAACTCCTTGTGAAAAGAAGACATTTTTCAATAACACACACTTGATCTTACTTAACAGCTTTAATCAAGTAGATACACTCTTGATCTTGCTTAACAACTTTGATCAAGTAGACACACACTTGATCTTGCTTAACAGCTTTGATCAAGTAGACACACACTCTTGCTTACAAGCTTAGAGTGACAATTTACAACCCACAAATCAGACCAATTCAATCATCTATGGATGAATTGAATGGCTTACAAGTCTCACGACTAAACAAGACACAAACCCTTATATTCTCTCAATATTTCGCTCAGTATTGGTTGTGTTACAAATCAGGTTTTCCAAGTCCCTTTTTATAGAAGCTTTCAGCTGGGCTTGGACATCTTGAAAACTCTAAACTATTTTCCAATTAAATCTTCTCATGACAGCTGGTTAGATCTCCTTGGAAAATAAGTAAATCGGGTTGTAATCAATGATTGAATGCACCTGCAAATCAGATCTTCAATCATACATAGATTTCCATTAAATGCGCAATCACAAAACACATAACATTCTCCCTGAATGTTCTGTATACAAGATGTCATGACATCGGGTCTGACATCCTGGAACAATCCTGCATAATTTCCTTTATAATTTCCAGCAGGTACATAATATCAGATGCCATGACATTATGTATGACATCCTGAAACAATCCTGCATAATTATGTTTTTAAACTCCAGCAGGTACACAGATATCTTAAGTTAAGACATCACATGCAACATCTTATGAACACTCTTTGTTTTACCAAAATTGCTGCCAACACTTAGAACCAACATGATTAAAGTTGATGAAGCATGAAATGAAGAAATATAGAGCTTGATTTAGAAACTTTAGAATCTTTGGTCAGAACCTTGACAACATCAGTAGTCTGGCTTGAGATCTCCGTAATCTTCAGCTACGTAACACAACTTCAGAAGCTTGTCATTCTTCAGAAGCTTGATGATCAGAGTCACGTCCAGAAGCACGAACTGAGAGAACATGGCAGCAATAACATATCGTCTCCTCATAAGCTTCTCAAGAGTGAATCTTTACAGAAGTAGAAAGGTCATTGCAACAATAATATTAAATATCTTTTAGAACTTCTTATAACTGGCGCAAAAGCGGAATTGGAACTCATTGTTCAGAAACTGATGACGTTGCACATCATATATTCAGAATCAGAACTGGCTGTTAAAACTACACAATAACAAACCATTAGGGTACCAAAATTATTCTCACACAAATACAACATTGTTATCATCAAAACTCAAGGTATAAATGAAGAACCAAATATTGTTCTAACATAGTCCTGGCATGTCTTAATATGACCAAGCGAACACATCTGCATACTCATGTAAAAGTTCGACCAATCTTTCTTTGATCTTATCCTCTAAGGCAACGCCGACCTTAACCTCTTTCCTGTTTTCCTTGGTTCCCAGGTTGATTGCATCCACTGGTTCCAGATGAGGTTGAATTACTCTGTCTTCTTATTTCAAAAGCCTGGCTAATTCTTCAAGAAGCTCGCAATCTCCCTCATCGCCTTCTTCCTCTTGGTTAATCGAAAGTTCAAAGTCGCAAGGGACTATAACATTGTTGTTTTTGATAGGTTCATTTATTAATTTGCATGAGGAATATTTTCTTATTATTATTTTTGGGATGACGTGCTAAGAATGAAAGTGTATGAAAGATTTATTCCCATTTCTTTTTTGAAAAAGGAAAATTTGGAATGAAAAATTATCTTAATTGAAAACAAAATGCAATTTTATTCATAAATAATATTATAAAAACAAAGGACGCCCTACAAAGCTTGTCCATTTGCCTTTGGCAGAGCAAAGGACTTATTATTAAAAAATAGTAAATTACTTTGGAATCAAAATCATCTCCAGAATATCAATGGCCTTCCAATTACTGAGAGCGGTATTTAATGAACAACGACACACCAAGTCAGGTATCCTTTCATATTATTCCTTAATTACAATCACACGATCTTCGTCGTTGTACCACACATTATGGAAAATGTCTTGGAGAGTATATAACTACCTTTGATTATTCTTTCGAGACCCTATATTAGCTGATTTGTAACCCATCCCGAACTGATTCTTCTTCTCATGAATCTCTAACAGCTTGCCCCAACCCAGCGCATCTCTATGTTTGATTAATTTTGACATTTTCTCCCATGGCAAGGCTGACTTTCCCTTGGGAACTTCTCTTTTTGACTGATTGCTACTATCTTCAAAGCTTGGAAAGGTATCTTCAATGTTTCTCCATCTGCCTCTATTTTGAATGATGAAAGGTGACTAATGAACATGTATTCTTCCCCTTCAATGATTATCAGTTTATCATCTACTATGAACTTCAACCTTTAGTGAATAATGACGCTGATGACTCTCACTACATGGATCCAAGGTCGTCCTAGAAGACAACTGTACGATGGGTTAATGACCATCATTTGGTAGGTAATTAGAAATGTGTGTGCCCCCACCATTATGGGTAGGTCAACTTCTCCGATCACCACTCTCTCCGAGCCATCAAAATCTTTGACTACCAACATGCTAGCTTTCATGGATGTCTTCACAATATTCAGCTTCCCAATAGTGTTTTTAGGTAGGATATTCAGAGATGATCTTGTATCTACTAGTACCCTTAAGAGAAGCTATCCTGATACTTGACTGATATATGTAAGACCTTATTGTTGGTTTGTCCCTCTGGTGGTAACTCGTCATTGTTGAACCCCAAATAGCTGCTAATAGTGATGTTAGCCACTACTTCGTCAAACAGGTTCACGGTTATATCATGGGTAACATGTGCCTCATTCAAGATCTTTAAGAAAGCTCCTCAATGAGCCTCCGAACTTAACAAAAGAGACAATATGGAGATTTTAGAAGGTGTGTGGTTTAGCTAGTCCACCACCTTATAATCACTCTTTCTTATTAGCCACAGGAATTCTTCAGATTCTAATAGGGAACACCCTTCTTGGAAGGTCCTTCACCTGAGCATACAACTTCTTTTTCTTTTAAATTTTTGGGCATATTCTTCTTTAGTTGTTGCTAAGGAGCAAATTCCTTTCCATTCTGAGTCATACCTCTAACACCAGTTATGTTAGTGATTGCTGGTTCAAGCACTAGAGGCTTATCTCCTACATATGATGTAGCTGTGTAATTCCATGGTACATACTTAATATTTGTATAAGGGGATGGTGTAAGAACATGAAAGACAATATGGTATTCTGATTTTTCTGATATCTAAACTAGTATCTGGAATGGCATAGGAACTGGTATCTGAATCAACGTTTGAGAAGACATAGGTACATGAATCTGGAATGATGCATGTACTTCTCTTCTTTGGTAAGGAGTCTCAAAAGGTAGGTGCCCCTAAGATTCTATAGCGGAAACATATTCTATCTTATTTGAGTATCCAATTTGAACCAAACCTTAGTTCATCATTTGTTGAAGACACCTCTTCATCTTTTCATATTTGTCTGGATTAAACCAACAAATCTTGCAATCACCATGTAACTCTTCAAATACCTCGTAGTCGATCAATCTTTCACATATTATAGACATATGTGTTTTTATTTGGTCCACCCTCTAGATTAAGAGACTACCTTATGATATTTCAATGGCATTGATAGTTGGGCCATCGTGTCCTGACATTGGACTATTCTTGACGTTCAGATTTTAAACAGTAAAAGAAATGACCTTACAGTCAAGCAAGTCATGAACCTTAAACTTGAGAGCCAAGCACTTCTCGGTGTTATACCCCGGTGAACTAGCATGAAAATCACATATAGCGTTTGTGTCATATCCACAAGAAGGGGGTTTTGGTAGAGGTGCAAAAGGTCTAGTTTCCACCAGCCTTATTTGTAGTAAGTATGGTAGGATTTGGGTATACATCATGGGTATAGGGTCAAAGTCCTTCCTAGGACTTTGCTGATCCCTTTGGGGATACCCATTTTGATGTTGATTCTGCGGAGGTGGTGCCCTAGGTTGTTGAGCTTGAGGCTTGAAGTATGCCAGCTGTGGGTACTGATTAGGATTTACCATGGCCACATAAGGATTGTAAGACATCTAAGAATACCCATCAATAGTAACAACATTGGTATCAGACAACTTTGAATTATTGTTATTAGGGTACCTTTTATTATTTTGTTGACTAGAAGATGATTTTCCGATCTTTCTGCTTTTCAACCCATTTTCGGTTCTTTCCCTAATTATCACTAAATTAGTAAAACCTGTTGATACCGATCATATCATCTTTTTGTAGTATGGGCCTTGTGAGGTGTCCATGAACATGTCCACTAGTTCACTCTCTAACATGGAGGTTGTACACGGGATGCCAGTTCCCTCCATTTTGAGCGTACTCCTTGTATAATTTGTTCCCCTTTGGTGGAAGATTCAACAATTGTATGCGATTGGGAGCCATGTCCAAGTTATACTTGTATTGCCTCATAAAGGCATTAGCTATATCCTTCTAAATTTTGATATGAAATCTCCCCAACGGCATATACCAGTCTAGAGATGCCCTACTTAGACTGTCTTGGAAACTATACAGCATTAGCTTCTCATTTGTTGCATAGGCAACCATTTTCCTGACAATTATCCTGAGATGGTTCTTAGGGCAACTAATGCTCTTGTACTTCTCAAACTTATGAGTTTTAAACTTTGGAGGTATAACAATGTCTGGTACCAAACACATAATTATAGCATCGACTCCGAAGATATTAAAACCTTTAACGACCTTCAACCTCTCTTCTAGGATCTTATATTTATCATCAACCTTTTGTTTCCCCCATGATAGAGGTTGGGTGAGAATCTGGTTTACTTTATTCAACCATACCGTATGGTCTTCATCCTCATATTGTTGACTTAGATCCACGTAGTTGTCTTGTGGAACTGGTATTTATGCGGGACGAGATGCCTACTCTGAACAAAAATTGGGATAGACCTTTTCAGGATGAAGGGTACCATTCTTTTGTGAAGTGATATTAGCTTCACCCCCTAGATGTCAGAGATGAATCCTTGTAGGGGGTACCATCCACAGGTGGAGGGGTAGATGTGGAAGCAACATTCCTTTTGTCAGCCTCAACCTCTTTTGCCATCATGTTAGTGATGGCGCGTGTGAGTTGGTCGATCTTATCTTCCATCCCCTCAACATTTCCTTTTATTGAGTCTATATCCTATTTGAGTGCAGTTTGGTTGTTAGATTTTCTCCATGGTCTTCTTTTGACGAGCTAGGGTTCGGTAAGGAGGTCTAAGAGCCAAGTTATCTTGAGCAATTATTCTGAGAAAGTAAGAGAGGAAAAATGTTTTTTGTTTCTTTTTATGCATGTATTTGTATGAATGAATACATAAGTATGTAAATATATTTTTAGAGGAATCTTAACCATTCATCGATTGTAAGCAAAATAAAGATAATAGAAATTTAAGGTACTTTATTCATTTCAATGATCCAAAAATGGTAACAAGAAAAAAACCCAATAATTGCTCATAACTTATAAAAAATGGAAACACATAAAATTGAAAACCCAATTACAAATAAAAGCTCTTTAACATCGTTTTTTGGTCCTAGCCCTGAATTCCTCCACCATGTAACGACATATTTTGAGAAATTCACATATTTCTCTTTGAGGTTTGAAGATGTCTGCCATGAACCCAACTTCCTTAAGACTTCAAGGAATTTCCTCAATTAGGTCATTAGATAATATGATCAACTTTAGATATTTTTCCCTATAGTATCCAACTTTTTCTTGAAGTTTTACCATAATGGCTTTGTCTTCCTTGAGTGTATCCATAATTTCTTGATTATAACCTTCTATATAAATGCACTAATTCCTCATTTCATCATATGCTTCTTCTAAGAAATGCATTTGTCTCTTTAGATCTACGACCTCTTTGTGGGCTTCACTCCATTTGGAAGGATGAAAGGCAAGAAGTCCCTCAACAACTCTTCTTCTCAGTATTGAGTCCATAGTTTGTCTTCGAGATTTATGGAGAGCATTAACTAGGCTTTGGACTTCAACTTCCAAGGCTTGGACGCAGGCTTCATATCTGTCTTTTGCTTCCTTTTGTGTCCTAGTTGAATTTAGCTAAGTATCCTTCTATTCATCCATTTAGCGCCAAGCTAGGCCCAATTCCTCCTTATGTGCACGGAGGCTTGAAATAATAATCCTAAGGTTAGCATAGGCTTGTTCCTTCTTTTCCTCTTCGAATCTGGTCATTTCCTCACTCCTTTTGAGTTGTTCTAAAGTTGCATTAAGGTCTCTGTCCAATTGATTCTTCTCACATGTAGTATGGTAGAATTTTTATTCCATTTCTTCCTTCTCTTTCTTTAGCTGAAGAATGATGGTGTTGAGGTTGTTTCCTTCCTCCACGAAGATCATAATTGGAATAGGAACTTTTGGTGCAACAAAACCCTCTTGAATGAATGGTAACTATGTTATGCGTACCTTTTATTTCATCAATTGAGCATAAGGTACAATGGGTTATTCCCTGGGTCTCTTTATGATTCCTTTGTTGAGTTATCCCCAAGAATGAATAATCCTCTAGATAGTAGGATAGTTCCTATTTGTTTCTTGTAGGATGAAACCCTCCAACAATTTATCTTCAGCTTTATAAGCTAAGGGATGCCTGTAAGACCCCAATTTTGTCCCTAAGATCCCCCATGGCATCATATCATATCATATCATTGCCTCAAGGATCATTGTACACCTTGCTTCCCTCCTAGTGGGTGGGTTATCATTGTGAGTGTGGTTCTTGATCACCAAGCATGTTTAGCATTTGTATATCATTGCTTTTCATTTGTTTACTAACCAAAAGTACAAAAATATTGTCATCTAACCTTGTTGCTTGCAGATGAAGCAATTAGGTCAAATCAGTCAAAATCAGTCATTGAGCAATAGATGGTAGCCATTCTTGAAGAATTTGGGCACCATGATCATTCATCAAGAGTTCACATGAGTTGTGACATCATTTGGAATCAAGATCTCAAGTGGTAGAGGCTTGAAATTCATCAAAGCATGGCTCAGTCAACCAAAACCCTAGCAAAGTCAACTGTGGTCAACTGTGCATTTGATCAGGAATTTGATGATGAGAAATGGTTTGAGAGGTCTCATTCATGTCCATACAAGCCTCATATAACATGTCAAACATCAACAATGAGGAATTGGAGGTCAGACAAAAAGTTTCCCAAAATAGCAAGGACCTGTAATTTTCAACTGCCAAAAATGGAAAGTCCTTCTCCTCAAAATTACATCCTCAATAAATCTTCAAATCAAAATTTGTCCAACATGAAAGTTGAAGATCTTGCTCTTGCCTTTCCAAAAAGTCCAAGAACACTCATTTCTCATTTGTGGTTGGCAAGTTATGATCAAATCATCTTCAAGAAAAGTTGAACTTCAATGAGGCATAACTTTCAAACCATTTGGCCAAATTGAGTGATTATTTTTTGAGCAAATCCCATTTGACATGTACTATCATAATCCATCATTACATTCCATCAAAAATCTTCACATCAACAGGTCATTTTTCAAGTGAACCATTTAAATTTTGGTGGGAAAAATAGTGATTTTGAAAAATACTCATGATTTTCATGCCAAACCACTTCCAATAGCTTCTAAACAGGAATTTGGATTTGCTTCAAGTAGAAACTTACTGTTCCATTGGTTGCACAAGCATAAGGGCATTTTGGCCAACTTGACATAAGGTTCATTTTCACTAATCCATTTGGTTTGGCCTAAGGATGATTAGCAAAGGTGATTAACAAGGAGTATATATTCCTAATCATAACAGAAAATCGAATCCACAATCACAATCTCAGATCAAAATCACAAATCACCAAAAATTCTCTCAATTTCTCTCAAACTTTTTTCACTTTTTCCGTCTAATTTCATCATTCTTTCTGCTTTCTCTTGTGCTAACCTTCATCTATAGGTGTGATTGAAGAACTGTTGAAGGCAAATTGTGGCAAATCGTGAAGAATCACCACTGTTGGAACCTTGCACCTTTCATGGCATTTTGAGATTTCTTCGAGTTTAAGCATAACTGAGCTGAAGCATTGATTTCATTCATCTTCTCTTGCATCAATCAGCATCTGTTTTGCACTTTGGAGCCTTGAAGCAAGCTAATCAAGAACTGCATCATCACTAAGGTCAGAACTCGATCGATCCAATTCTTGCAATTACTATATGGCTTTTGTAGATCTTGAAACGTAGAGTATTATGCAACTTAGATCTCTTAAAACCATGCAGTATTGATAAAGTTATGATGATTTGAACATTTGAATGTTAGAATTTCTTTTGCTCGATCCGGTTGATATGTTTAGAACTAGGACAAATTGAAGCTAGATTAATGATGTGTGATGCATGACGGTTCGATCCATATGCGGTTTGCCAATTTCTGTGTGAATTTGTTCTTGATGATGATGAATGCTGAAGAACACGATGAGTTCTTCATATTTTCGTTTCCAGATCGCGCTCAGATCCATTTCGCCTTGCCTTGCATGTTGTTCTGTGTTTTTCCGCCATGTGAACAATTACGCGCTGCCACCTCACTTAATGAAACACAGCGTTTCATTAAGTGAGCGTCCTAATTACGAAAATGCCATTGCGCCATTTATTTCATTTTATTTTCTTAAATGTTTATTTCATTTCACCATCAAACTTAAAAAAATCATAAAAACTTCATGGATGATCCAAATTGTGTGGGAATTTTTGTATTCATCTCCATTTTTCATCTAGTTTTTTATAGGTATGATAACACAAGTTGTGCACGGATGGTTTTTATTTTGGTCTAATGTCTTTGATCATGTATGCTTTTTGCCTATGTTTTGCCATTTCATTCATGAAATCTTGATGCTTGATCCAAAATGCTTGAAATTTTATATGCATGATCTAGACTCACTCCTGGTCATTTTGGTATATGGTTTGCTAATTTTGCATTTCTGGATTAGGAGATATGATGTAATCTTTGAAGGTGTGACCATGTATGTCACACCATGTCTTGTTCATGTTCCTGATTTTATTTTCCATGCTTATGCTATGCCAATTGCCCTGGATTTTTGCATGATAATACTTATGGATGTCTAGTTTGCTTGTGATTTTTCCTGGATTTTTTGAAGGCATTTTCAATTTGTTTGATAATTTTCCCTCTGTTTGGTCATTTGTGAACGTTTCTTGAGTGTCCAACTTCCATGATTTGTGAAATCCTTAATATGTATTGGATGGACTTGAAATTTGGCATGTGTATTGTAGACATCTTAAAGGTTGCCATGGCTTTGATCTCATTCATTTCTCATGTTTGATTACTGTTTTATGATTGCATGAAGTTGATGATTGATTTGATGCCTTGTATGAGCTTGTATGAACATGCTTTGACTTGTTGGTTTTAATTGACTGGCTTCCCTGTATCCAAATGACATGAAATTTGGTGTGTTGCTCATTCAATGGGTTCTGGTTAAGCATGATTTTTTGTGGAATTTATTGAGCCATTTTGGTACTAATATGCTTGTGTTCATTCTGTTTACATCATTGAGTTCTCAATTTGCCTAGTTTGACATGATTTGCTTATGAAATGCAATTGGTGAATGTTTTTGATATGGGGCCAACTGGAATTTGTTCTTATTTGATTAATCTTGATTTTAATCAAGTTTCATGTTCTGTTTTAAATTTTTTCTCCTCTTTTGGCCCTAGGCTTTGGCCTAAGGGTTTACTTCTCACATTTGAGTTTGAGTTTCAGGTTGAAGAAGCAATTGCTTTAAGGAGAGTAATTCAAGTTGATTGAGTTTGGTTTATTTGATTATCATGAACTAACTTGGTTTGTTTTGTAGGATGCTAACTCATTTGATTTGAGTTTGTGCTTTGCACATGTGATTGATTGTGTTGACTGTTGGTTCATAACTTGTCTGTTTTGACTTTGTGATTGGTATACTGATTATATTTGATTGATTTCAGGTACCATAGTTGCTTTAGTTCCTTTGAGAACTTGCTATTGCTTTGCTTTGCTTAAGCATTGAGGTAGAATCTCTTGTCTCCATGTAGTCTGGAAGACCTGGCTTGTTACTTAGCCAGGCAACTGTCTGAAGTCCTCCTTAAGAGGTGATGTTTGTGATTGTTTAACTTTGTCCCCAAGCAGGAAAAGACCTCATATGAGGCAATTGGTAGATAGAAGAGATAAGTAGCCTATCTCCTACTATTCTGTGAGTCACTCACCTTGCTCACACCATATGTGTTGATGCATAGTGAGTAAAAACCCAAGATTTATCGAGTCCTTAACTTGTGGAGAGAGTTCCAGCTTTCTGAACTCCCACACCTTCTGATATTCAATGCTCTCCCTGACCAGGGATAAGAGTGATGAGGCACACCCCTCATATCCTTTCATCTGCTTCACCTTGGCTCTCAATGTCAAGGTTGAGAGCACCATTTACCCTATTCCAGTTGACTTTTAAGTCTAACCCTTTGATTGAGCCTAATTGTTTGGTTATAGTGGGTGCTAAATGAATTTGTTTGATTGATTGCTTGGTGCATTTGTACATGTTTGCTTGTTTGCCTTTGTGCACTTATCATCATAAATTGTTCATTATTGCATGATCATCATTGCATATCTCTGTGATCCATGTTTGGTTTACCCATTGAGGACAACTGTAAGTCCACTCATTGGCCATTGTTCCTATGATTTGGAAGGGATAGAGTGTAAGACCATTTCATTTGGCCACTCATGTCCATTGCTTAAATGCTTGCTTGTTTGTTGTATGTGAGGATGCAATTGTAAGACCATGCTGTTGGCATTTGTACTCCCATGATCATCCTTTGGAGGTTGGTATAAGTCCAGATAGATTGGCGTCTGACATCCATGTTTTGTTTTACCTTAGGAGATTGGTGTAAATCCATTTATTGGTATCCGGTATCCGCTTTTGTTTGTGAGATTGGTATAAGTCCATTGATGGCATCCGGTATCATTGTTTTGTTTTAGGAGATTGGTGTAAATCCATTTATTGGTATCCGGTATCCGCTTTTGTTTGTGAGATTGGTATAAGTCCATTGATGGCATCCGGTATCACCTTGCTTTTATTTGTTATTGCTCATTGCTCATTCCTAAGGACACACTTGAATCATCTTCTATATGATCTCAAGAGGTGAACTTTCTAAGAAGTTTTACATTCCACTATCCACACCCTCTTTTCCTAAACCTTTTCACACTTTGCTTTCAAAAACTTTGACTTGTTGTGCAAACATCTTCATGTCTTTTCAAATTAGAAACTTGGACCCTAAGTCCTTGACTTTTCAACTCCATTTCATAACACTTCTTTGAATTGAACCTTAATCATAACCTTGACCATATTTTGTGAATAGTCATAATCAATTAACTTCACCCATTCAATTGTTTTGGCTTCGTCCATTGTTAATATGTTTTCATACATTAGCCAAAGGTTTCAATTACCATAGTGGTTGATGTAAATCTTACCTTATCCTTAGTGAGTTGATTGTAAGTCTTCCATACTTATTATAGGGTTAACCCCTCACTAGTATGTTGAAGCCGTCCTCGCATGGTGGATTGTTGATTCAGGTTGAGTTTTCTCCCATTGGTAATGAAAAGCCTTAATGCTTGTGTTTTAAAATGAACTCACTAATTTTTGGAAATTTTTTAGCCGAACTACGGCGTTTTGATCCTTACCTTTGATGGAAGGTACGTAGGCAACGGGTTCATCCGTTCAAACACAAAAATAAAAATTGTACATTCTTTTCTCATCATCCCATTCATGTTTGCACAATATGTCAAAAACAAATAAATATTTTTATACAACAAGTGTGAAAAGGGCTCCCTAGGAGTACCTAGGACGTGATGGGTGCCTAACACCTTCCCATTGCGTAATTTACCCCTTACCCAGACTCTCTGATCTTTTTATTGGTTTTCTACGTGTAAAATTCTTAGGTTTTTGTTCGCTTTTTAACCAATCCTTAGGATAAATAAAAGTGCGGTGGCGACTCGATTCATTGTATGCTTTGCTTATGGTTTAATCAATAAATCATATAGCGATGAATACACCGCTACAGAAAAGTGGCGACTCTGCTGGGGACAACATTAGACCTTCCCTGGTGGTATTGCCTACTTTTCACCCTTGTTGTATGATATTTGTTTATGTGTTATTTGACATATTTTTGTACAATTTGGGATAACTGTATTGATTGTAATGTTTGAATTGCTTGATATACAATTGCTGTTTGCTTCGGTGATCTCTGTGAGATGAGTTCTATACCCGAACTCGAGTGCACTCTAGGATAGGAGAATGGCGTAGTCTTGTTGACTGGTGTGGAGTATTCCTTAGCCAGTTGACTTGCGAGTCCATTCACTTGGTGGAGGTCATGTTGGATTAATAATGTCACACAAGTTATTTGTGGTTAGGCATTATTCGTTCAATCATGTGCCTTAGAAGCCAAGGACCGTAGTTTACCAAGCCCATCTTGGCCTATTTTAGGACGTAGTGCGGAGGTCGTTCAGATGTAAGATCTGATGCGATTGTTACGCGATACTACACTCATAAGAGTCTCTCTCGAGAATATTTTTGGAATACGAGTATTCGTTTCTCCGATAATATCCGAGAGATGGGACGATGATTATGGGAACCTTTGGTAGAACATGTCTGGCAGGTTTAAACCCTAGTACACTCCCTTTGGGTGGTTCTTAACCGAGACTCCATGCTCGCGACTCTCAGCAAACCCGTGATTCGTGGTTGAGTCATTCAAACATTGTTAATATCAATGGAACTTGGGTATTGATAAGGTGTAAAACCTAAATCTACCAAAATGGATGATTGATATTAAGGATGTTAGAGCCGGTTCATGTACCGTTAATATCAATGGAACTTGGGTGTTGATAAGGCGAAAACCTAAATCCACCAAAATGGATGATTGATATTAGGGATACAATGAGCTTTCCCATGACCTTTGTTTGGTGTGACTTGCTTGATCCTTGAGTGTGATTGTTGCATTCATGCATTCATGCATTCATCTGCATTCATGTCATCAGAAAAAAAAAAGAAAATTTTCAAGGAACTTAAAAGGGTTTATTTGCAAAATTTTCAAACATGGAAAGACCAAAAAGGCATACAAAGAAGTACAGCTTTAGACAGCCCGATGTGAAAGAGTTAAGGAATCTGACATCTTATGTATTAGATCCCTTGGGTTTCAAAGCTCGCTATGGGAAGCTTCTGCCTCTGTTGACTACTCAGGTTGATGAGGGATTGATGAGTACTCTGGCTCAGTTTTACGATCCTCTGTATCACTGCTTCTCATTCCCGGACTTCTAGTTGCTGCCTACTTTGGAGGAGTATTCTCACCTTATTGGGATTCCGATTCTGGATCAGGTGTCGTTCAGTGGCTTAGAGAGTATTCTGACCGCTCGAGAGATTGCAGATTTGTTGCACATAGATGAAGCTTTGATTAAAGCTAATCTGACCACCAAAGGTGGAATTCAGGGCTTTCCTTCCGAGTTCCTCATCGCTCAAGCTACCATCTATGGGAAGGCCATGAGTGAGGGCGCCTTTGAGGCTTTGTTTGTGCTGCTCATCTATGGATTGGTCTTATTCCCCAACTTCGAAAAATTTGTGGACATGAACGCCGTTAGGATCTTCTCGGTTCTTAATCCCGTTCCGACTTTGTTGGGTGATGCCTATGTCTCTTTGCATCTGAGGAATACAAAGGGTGGAGGAGTTATTGTCTGCTGTCTGCCTCTGCTGTACAAGTGGTTTATTTCGCACTTGCCGTAGACTCTTGCCTTCAAGGAGAACAAGGGATGTCTACGGTGGTCTTAGAGACTCATGTCTCTCACTAATGATGATATCTCTTGGTATGATCGCGTGTATGATACCGTCCAGATCATTGACTATTGTGGTGAATTCCCTAATGTGCCTCTTCTTGGTACCTGTGGTGGGATCAACTACAATCCTATCTTAGCGCGACGTCAGCTTGGGTTCCCCCTAAAGGATAAACCTCATAACATTCTGTTAGAAGGTGTGTTCTTTCAGGAGGGTAAAGATCCCCAAGGCCTGAAAGCCAGATTTGTCCGCGCTTGGCGCAAGATCTGCAAGAAGAGTAGGAACGAATTGGGTCCGAAGAATTGCATTGCTTTGGAGCCCTATACCTCTTGGGTTAGACAGAGAGCTTCTGTATACCTTATGCCATATGACCATCCGAGACCTACACTGTTGGATGTGGCTGGGCCTTCAACCCTCCCTACCCAACGTGTAGAGGAGTTGAGAGAAGAAGACCTTTCACGTGCTTGGATCCGTGAAAGAGAGGAATTGCTTCAGCAGCTGAAGGAGAAGGACACTCTGGTTGAATTTCTCGAGCATCGGGTGATCGACGATCCCCCAACGATACTTGGACTTCTCTGCTTCCTCAGTCTTCCAAGTTTTGGAAGAGGAAGTATGATCAGCTGGCTAAGGAGAAAGCAGATATGGAAGCTGCCTATGAGAGAGAGATCAAGAAGCTGTGTGTTTCTCGTCTTCCAGCATCCCGAGCTATTAGGGATCCATAGGATGTTATTTTCCTTTTCTCCTTGTAATTGAATCAAAAATGCTGTACTTCTTTGTCTCGATTATATTGAATGAGATATTTTCCATAATGATAATAAATGCTTTAAAAAGTTCAAAAATTGCAAATAATACCCTAAGGGTTCCTTGAAAATAAAATAAAGCATATGCACGAGCATTTCATACATCATTTTGCATAAGCAGGTACCTTGTTTCCGGTCTTCTTGTTCTGACTCTGTGTTCTTCATTTATCTTGAAGACAAGCTGACTCACCGGTACTATACTCGAGCCAATTCTGCAAGAGTTATGGATCAGCTAGAGCAAGAGAATCGTGAATTGAAAGAAGAGGTCGCCAGACTTGGCGCTTTGATGGAGCAACTTCTTGCTGCTCAGAATCAGCCTGCTCAACCGCCTGCAACTCCTGTCCAGAGGACAGTTATGTCAGAGATTGTGGTTCCGACTGTGCCAGCCGCCAGTGCTCATTTTGCGTCTCACGCAATGCCAGCCGGGTTCCCTTGGGGTATGCCTCCGGGTTTCATGCCTGATATTCTTGCTCCAACCTTTGCTCACATGCCGGCATCTAGCCCGGTCCCTGTTGCTGCTCCTCCTGTCGTGCATACCATGCCGAGGGTAGACGACACCATCTATCATTCCGAGCCGTCTGAGGGCCCGGATGTTAATGAGAAGATGGAAGCAATGAATGACCAATTTCTTGAGCTGAGGAAGGAATTGAAGACCCTCAGAGGTAAAGATTTGTTCGGCAAGTCTGCTGCCGAGTTGTGCCTTGTTCCAGGTGTTAAGATTCCGGTTAAATTTAAAGTGCCTGACTTTGAAAAATATAAAGGGAACACCTTCCCTCTTGCTCACCTGGTCATGTACGCCAGGAAGATGTCAACCCAAACTGATAATGATCAGCTTCTGATCCATTATTTTCAGGACAGCCTGTCCGGTGCTGCGCTCAGATGGTACATGAGTTTGGACAGTGCTAACATCCGATCCTTCAACGATCTTGGCGAAGCCTTCGTCAAGCAATACAAATATAACATTGATATGGCGCCTGACCGTGATCAGCTCAGGGCCATGTCTCAGAAGGACAAGGAAACATTCAAGGAGTACGCCCAGAGGTGGCGAGAGCTGGCTGCTCAGATTACTCCACCGCTAGAGGAGAAAGAGATGACTAAGATCTTCTTAAAGACTCTTAGCTCATTTTATTACGAGCGGATGGTTGCAAGCGCTCCCTCTGATTTCACCGAGATGGTGAACATGGGGATGTGACTTGAAGAGGGTGTCTGTGAAGGACGATTAGCAAAAGATGAGAGCTCTTCTTCTAAATGGTATGGGGCGTTTAAGAAGAAGGATGGGGAGGCACATGCTGTGCAATCCCATGCCAAGCCCAGAAAACCCTCTGTTCAGAGGAAGCCAGCACGGCATAACAACAATCAGCACCAGGTGGCTCATATAGCACCTGTATTCAGAGACAGTGCTCAATATCAGCAACCTCAACATCAGCATCAACAGCAGCCGCAGTATCAGCAACAGCAGCGTCCACAGCAACAGGCTTATCAGCCTCGTGGAAGTACAACCAACCAAGCTAATTTGAATTATGATAGGAAAAAGATCAGCTTTGATCCAATTCCTATGTCATATGCAGAGCTTTATCCTTCCTTGTTGGAAAGGAAGTTGGTTTCTCCCAGGGATCCTCCTGCCGTTCCTGCAAATCCCCAATGGTGGTATAAACCAGACCAACACTGTGTTTATCATTCCGGTGCTCCGGGTCATAACATTGAGAATTGCTATCCACTCAAGACTAAGGTTCAAGACCTTATGAGATGTGGAATTTTGAGCTTTGAAGATTCAGGCCCGAATGTTACCAAGAACCCATTGCCCGCGCATGGGAAATCTGTGAATATGGTCCAGGGGTGTCCTGGGAAATACAAGGTCAAATATGTAAGCCATATTAGACAGTCGCTGGTCGAATTACATCGGTTGCTGTGTCAGTACAACCACATGGAGCATGACCACGACAAGTGCCGTATTTGTTCAGTTAACCGTTTGGGTTGCAATCAGGTACGAAGAGAGCTCCAAGAATTGCTGGATGAAGGTACCATTGAGATTTTGCAAAATCGCAATGTTGATGAGGATGAGCCGGAGGTGAACGTTATATCGCCAGTGTTCAAGCTACCTGAGCCTATTGTTATTCGCTATGATAGCAGCAAGCCGAAGGTCTCTCCTTCATTGGTCATTAAGCCTGCAGGCCCGGTGCCTTATTCTTCAGATAGAGCTGTGTCGTTCAGGTATAATCCCGTTGCTGTGCAAAATGGGGTAGAAGTGCCTTTGCCTTCAACGTCTGTGACCAATATCGCTGATGTGAGTGGGTTGACCCGTAGTGGTCGTGTGTTTTCCGCACCTCCCAAGGCTCCTGTTGCTTCTGATACTGTTGAGCGTCCGGTTGGGACGGCGGTTAATATTCAGAATCCGGCACTTGATGTTGCCAGACAACCCTCCTCCTCTGTACAAAAGGCTCCTACTTCTTCAGTTGGCCCGAGTGGCATTATGAATGAAGAATCTGATGAGATGCTGAAGCTCATCAAAAAGAGTGAGTACAATGTTGTAGACCAGCTTCTACAAACGCCATCCAAGATTTCCGTGTTATCTCTGCTGCTGAATTCAGAACCCCACAGGGAGGCTCTGCAGAAAGTATTGGATCTGGCGTATGTCGATCACGACGTCACGATTGAGCAATTTGATAGTATTGTTGCAAACATTACTGCTTGCAACACGTTGAGTTTTTATGACGCTGATCTCCCTGAGGAGGGAAGAGACCACAACATGGCTTTACACATCTCCCTGAATTGCAAATCTGATGCCATGTCCAACGTGCTGGTGGACACTGGATCATCTCTGAATGTATTGCCAAAAACCACACTCTCCAAGTTGTCATATCAAGGGCCTCCCATGAGGTAGAGTGGTGTTGTTGTGAAGGCATTTGATGGGTCGCGCAAAATGGTGATTGGGGAAGTTGATCTCCCAATCAAGATTGAACCAAGTGATTTCCAAGTTACCTTCCAGGTAATGGATATCCACCCATCTTATAGCTGTCTCTTAGGCAGACCATGGATTCACGAGGCTGGCGCCGTGACATCCACCCTACACCAGAAGCTGAAATTTGTCAAGAACAAGAAACTGGTTGTGGTAGGGGGAGAAAAGGCTCTCCTGGTTAGCCACTTGTCTTCTTTCTCATATATTGACGCTGAGGATGAAGTTGGGACTCCGTTCCAAGCTTTATCTATTGATGAGCCGATTGAGAAGAAGTCTCCTTCATTTTCTTCCTATAAGGATGCGAAACTGGCCATTGAATGTGGTGTAGTCGCTGGTTTAGGGAAGGTGATTGAGCTTGAAGACAACAGATCCCGGGCTGGCATTGGCTATTCGTCTGGAGCATTCAATGAGCAAGGTTTTTTCACGAGTGGAGGATTCATCCATGACGATCAACCTGAGGAAGAAGCTGCTGCTATCTTGGAAGAGGATGCAAAGGACTTGAACAATTTCGTTATTCCTGGTGGTGTCTGCCACAATTGGGTCGCTGTAGATGTTCCTACAGTCATCCATAGATCAGAGTAATTGTTCACTTTGTTTAAAACCCTTCTCCCATGTCAAAAGGAGGAGTGATGACATTGTTGGCAGCATTTAATACAATGATGTTTCATTCAGTTAATGCATCGTTAAACATTTATTCTTCCATTTGTTTTCACTTTTTGCTTTTTGCATGAAATCAGTGATCACAAAAAACCCATAAAACAAGAATAAAAGCAACATCTTTTCATCTGCATAATGATTTGTTTGTTTAAATTCTAAAGTTTTCCTTAACCAAAATCATTATGCAGGTTGATCCTAAAACCCATTGAACATAATGATCCAACGCCATCTCCCAGTTTTGAATCCCCTGTATTCGAGGCAGAGGAAGATGATGTCGAAGGAATTCCTGATGAGATTTCCCGTCTCCTTGAGCACGAGAAGAAGATCATTCAGCCGCACCTTGAAGATCTGGAAACAGTCAACTTGGGGTCTGAGGATTGTGTTCGTATGGTGAAGATTGGGGCACTTCTTGAAGAGTTTCTCAAGAAGGATTTGATTAATTTGCTACGAGAATATTCAGATATCTTCGCTTGGTCATATGAAGATATGCCGGGTCTAGATACAGATATTGTGCAACATTTCCTGCCTTTAAAGCCTGAGTGCGTGCCTGTGAAGCAGAAGCTCAGAAGAACTCATCCTGATATGGCAGTGAAGATCAAAGAGGAAGTTCAGAAGCAAACTGATGCGGGGTTTCTGGTGACTTCTACATATCCTCAATGGGTGGCCAATATTGTGCCTGTTCCTAAGAAAGATGGAAAAGTCCGTATGTGCATTGATTACAGAGATTTGAATAAGGCTAGTCCCAAAGATGATTTTCCTCTACCACACATCGACATGTTGGTAGACAATACGGCTAAATTCAAAGTCTTTTCCTTTATGGACGGATTTTCCGGATATAATCAAATCAAAATGGCACCCGAAGATATGGAGAAGACAACATTCATCACACCTTGGGGAACATTCTGTTATCGAGTGATGCCCTTCGGTTTGAAGAACGTCGGAGCCACGTATCAACGAGCTATGACTACCTTGTTTCATGATATGATGCACAAGGAGATAGAGGTCTATGTTGATGATATGATTGCTAAGTCCCGAACGGAAATTGAACATGTTGAGCATTTGCGGAAGCTTTTTCAACGTCTGAGGAAGTTTAGACTTCGCCTGAATCCGAACAAATGTACATTTGGAGTCCGTTCCGGCAAGTTGTTGGGTTTTATAGTCAGCGAAAAAGGTATTGAAGTTGATCCTGCCAAGGTCAAAGCAATACAAGAGATGCCTGCACCCAAAACTGAGAAGCAAGTCCGAGGTTTTCTTGGCCGCTTGAATTACATTTCCAGATTTATATCTCACATGACTGCCACATGTGCGCCTATATTCAAGCTCCTCCGAAAAGATCAGTCCCACGATTGGACCGAGGATTGCCAGAAAGCTTTCGACAGTATAAAAGATTATCTGTCTGAACCTCCGATCTTGTCTCCGCCTGTAGAAGGAAGACCTCTGATCATGTATTTGACTGTTCTTGAAGACTCGATGGGTTGTGTACTCGGTCAGCAAGATGAATCAGGGAAGAGAGAATCTGCTATATACTACCTCAGTAAGAAGTTTACTGATTGTGAGTCTCGGTACTCTATGCTTGAGAAGACGTGTTGTGCTTTAGCTTGGGCTGCTAAACGGTTGCGCCAGTACATGATAAATCATACAACTTGGTTGATATCCAGAATGGATCCAATCAAGTATATTTTCGAGAAGCCTGCTTTGACTGGGAGGATTGCCCGTTGGCAGATGCTGTTGTCTGAGTATGATATCGAGTATCGAGCTCAGAAAGCTATCAAAGGTAGTATCTTGGCTGACCATTTAGCGCACCAGCCGATTGAAGATCATCAGTCCGTTCAGTATGACTTCCCAGATGAGGAAATTCTGTATTTGAAAATGAAAGATTGTGATGAGCCTACACTTGATGAAGGTCCGGAACCTGGTTCCAGATGGACGATGGTGTTCGATGGCGCTGTAAATCAATACGGAAATGGAATTGAGGCATTAATCATTACTCCTCATGGCACACATATTCCGCTTACATCAAGGCTAACTTTCAAATGCACGAATAATATGGCTGAGTATGAGGCCTGTATTATTGGACTTGAAGAATGTATTGATTTGAGAATCAAACATCTTGATGTATATGGTGATTCGGCCCTGGTTATCAATCAGATCAAGGGTGAATGGGAGACGAATCAGCCAAGTCTCATTCCGTACAGAGATTATGCAAGAAGGATTTCAACTTTCTTTACAGAAGTTGACTTTCATCATATTCCTCGAGAGGATAATCGGATGGCAGATGCTCTTGCTACGCTTGCTTCCATGATTGTTGTCAAGTATTGGAATGAAGTTCCCAATATTGCCGTGATGCGCTTGGATAGACCAGCTCACGTATTTGCAGTCGAAGAAGTCAATGATGACAAGCCTTGGTATTTTGATATCAAGAATTTCCTCCAGAACCAGGCCTACCCGCCTGGGGCATCTGTGAAAGATAGGAAAACTTTGAGAAGGTTGTCAGGCAGTTTCTACCTCAGTGGTGAAGTGCTGTATGTCGCATCACGCGAAAAACCGGCGGGAAAAGAAAGAACAACAGAGCCGCCACCGTGCGTTATTTATCCCAAAAGAGGGAAAGGAAACGCTCGAAGTAAACCTAGGAAAGAACATGGTCTCGCGACCAAAGAGTATGGGTTCGGGAGTCGGTTATGCGAAGGGAAGGTATTAGCACCCCTACGCATCCGTAGTACTCTACGGGATCCACGCACAAAAGGAAGGAATATTGGTTGCTAAACACTGCTCAAACTCACACACACTGGCTGAAGGAGACAAAAGAAACTGACTGAAACTGACTCGGCAGGACATCGTATCCTGGGCCTACTTAGTCTATCAGGCATAGACATCAGAGTCGAAGTAGTTCGGACTGGGGAAACAACACATGCTCGCTAGGATGTCGCATCCTATGCATACGTATCTTCTCGGACGAGAGAAGAATCAGAGCATTCGTAGCTCGGCTGACACGCACACAAACAAACAAGACACACACAGGCAAACGTGGAGCCCGACTGCCAATCACTGGACTTACATCAGCATCCGAACCAAACACACGGACACTGGAACCCAAATGCCACTCGATGGACTTACATCGGCTTCCAAGCACACAACAACACAACAGGTTGATAGGGAGTCGGGGACTCAGCCTACAACTGTTAAGCACGCACACACAAACAGACAGACAACACATGCTAAGGAGTCAGGGACTCGAGCCTAACATAGGTCAGACAACACACACAAAAGAAAAGAAAGGGCGCCCGGAGAGATCAGCTCAATCTCCTGCCTACATACTTCATCTGGTATGAAGATCAGGGCGATGTAGTTCCCCTACGCAGGGATAAAGGACTAGCCTAACCAGATAACAGAGGGAGACACAACTAGGGAGACTACGACTCGAGCCTAGATGTTATCATGCAAATCATCCCTAAGTTAAGGTTTCTAGCTAAATGGCACGAGGGCCAACCTATCCTAAGCATGGCTCACACAGGAAGCGAACCACACACACTTAACTTGCACAGGAAGCAAGCCAAGCAAAACCTAACTTGCACAGGAAGCAAGTCTAAACTAATCCTAACTTGCACAGGAAGCAAGTCAAACAATCCTATCTTGCACAGGAAGCAAGTCAACCAATCCTATCTTGCACAGGAAGCAAGTCAAACAATCCTATCTTGCACAGGAAGCAAGTCAAACAATCCTACAAGCACAGATAGCACACGCTATACACAAACAAGTGGCTCAAACAAGGGTTAGGTTTTAGTCAAGGGGTCGTATCAACCTCGACAAACAAACCTCTGGAACTGGGTGAATGTGCTCTTAACCTTGCCATTGAGGGGCTAAGGTGAAGCAGATGAAAGGATGAAGTGAGGATGAGACCTCACAGCTCTTATCCCTGGCCTGGGAGAGCTCAAGACAAGAATGTGTGGGTTCAGAAAGTAGGAACCCTTCTACACATTAAGACTGACTCAACTGTACAATTGTACAAGATCTTGGGTTTTTATCTGCAATGCATCAACACAGTGGTGTGAGCAAAGCAGATGACACACTGAATAGTGGGGGATAGATTGCATATCCCTACCTTCCACCAATTGCCTCTTCACTTAGGAGGTCTTTGACTCTATGCAAGGACAAAGTTAAACATCCACAAACATCGCCTCTTAAGGAGGACTTCAGACAGTCGCCTGGCCAAGTAACAGGCCAGGTCTTCCAGACTACATGAAGTAAAAGAGACATACCTCAATGCAAATTGCTTATACAAGCAAAGCAAAGCAAAAAGTTCACAAGGAACTAAGCAACTAAAGCACCTGAAACAGTCAAGCAGATGTTAGTATGCAACTTCAAGCAAAACAAACAGAAACAGACACCAACAGTTAATTGGAGGCACATGGATGTGCAAGGCACAAGGCTTAAGGCGTGTGAGCCAAGCCACTTGTTTTTGAAGAAATGGAAGAAACAGCTATGGTTTTGATGATGTAGCTCAATACTGATGAAGATAATGGTTTGGAATGATGAAACTTTGGAGAACTTAGCTCAGCAGTACTTGCAAGTATCCAAATCAAGAACTGCCATTGTTAATCCATGAAGAAAAACAGAACATGAAATGGAATTCCAGCTGGGATTTGTTGGCTGTAAGGAGCTCCAAATGAAGTTCAGATGGTGATATGACCAAAGGATGCTCAAGGGTTTGAAGCTCTTTGACAGAAATTTGATTTTGGCCCAAAAATGCAGTTGAGAGAGAGGAGAGTATTCTGTGGTTTTTTGGTTATGTCTGCTGCTTCTACTGGCCTCAATTTGACAGAAAATGTGATGAGGGGATCTGTTGTTAAGCAAAGCAGGGTTGGTTTGGAAGTTCTGAAAAGAAAAGAAATGGAAAAAAGCCAGGTAAGGTCAGTTAGGCTTTTGGCTTTTGCTGGTTTTGTTATGACAGGGAAAATGATGGAAATGTTGTTATGTCAATGCAGGGTTGGTTTGGTTTTGATGTATGGACAGAAAAAGTTTGGAATGCCAAAGCAAAAGACCAATGCAGTTTTTTCTAAGCAAGGCCAAGCCAAGCATCTTCTTCATTCCTTGGACAGATTTTGTACTTTTCTCAAAGTGCCAAGTGAGAGAGTTTGAAAGAGTGAGTTGGTTAGGTTATGTCATGTTGGTAATCACAGTGCAAAGCTTCAGGTTTGGTTCATGCAGTTTCATGACAGAAAAAGGATGGTGGAAAACAGGTTTGGAAATGGTGAGATGGCAAAGTGAGGCTTGAGAGAAAAATGAGGGAGTAAGTGTTTGGTCTGCTATACTGAGGTTTTGTTGACAGCAAAATGATGGGGAAAATGTGGTCTCAAGCAGGGCTCAGTTCCTTGAGTGTTTGGACAGAAGAATGAAGAGGCAAATAGCAAGATGAATCAATGAAGTTCTACTGTTTTTTGGTTAACAGGTTTGGCCTATTGGAAGTTAGAGATGCAAAGCAAGTAGCAAGGTGTGTGCAGGTTTTAGAATCAACATCAACAAAATGAAGTGCTGTTGTATTTGTTTCATGACAGGGTTACAAGGCAAGGCTTGGTTTTGCAAGTAAGCAAAGGCTTTGGTTGGTCTGCTACTGTTTGTTCATGGCAGAAAAATAGTGAGGAGCATTGTGCCAGGCAAGGCAAGGCAGTTAGCAGGTTTTCTGGGGAATGGCCAAGGGCTTTGGTTTAGGTGCTTTTGTTGTTTTTTTTTTGACAGAAGAAACAAGGTGAGGGCAAGATGAATCCAATTTTTTTGCTGCAGTGTTATGTTGGTTAGGTCATGTTAAGTGGCAGAAAAAGGTATGATGAAAAGGACTTGCTGTTGTCTTGTGCCATGCCTTCTTGACAGTATTTGCAATTTGGAGGCAAACATGTCCAATGAGAGAGAATGAGCATTTGTGTATGTGATGACAGAAAAAACATGATGCATGAGGTCTGCTGTGTTATGCAGCCAATAGCCCTCAAATGACAGAAAATTTGATCCATAAAATCAGCTATGGATAGTGCAAGGCAAAGTGTGGAGGTATGGTGTGGAATGGCTGCAAGGTACCTTTTCCCCAATTTCAAACAAACAAGGAATGGCCCCTTGTACTACTGGTTTTTTTGGCTGCAGATATGTGTTCAAAATAACAGCAACTAGCCTCTAAAAACTCTGTTTTGATGAGTACAAATCATGGTATGGTGGATAGCATGGAGTGGTATGGTGAGATTGTACTTTTCTTACAATTCAAGCAACCAAGCCATGGCCTCATGTACTGCATATTTTGACTTTGCAAACACATTCTAAATGACATTTCTGAGCTTTCCCAATTGGCCAAATGTTGAAAAAATGTTTATATCAAAAAGTCAACTCTTGGTCAAACTTGCATTTAAATGAAAAAGGTCAAAATATGCCATTTTGATTGGTGAAGTTTTGGCTCATGAAATTTATATTTTTGGAAAGAGGGGATCAAATGTGACTTGTAGGAAAAAAACCCCACCAAAATTGGCCAAACGGTTTGAGAGATATGGCCCTTTGAAGTTCAAGATTTTCTGAAATCGATTCGATCATAACTTGCCAACCACACATGGGAATTGAGAGTTCTAGGACTTTTTGGAAATGGGAGAACAAGATCTTCAACTTTCATGTTGGGCAAAAATTCATTTGAGGCTTGCATCATGATGTAAGTTTGAGGATCAAAACTTTCCATTTATGGCAAGTTTCAGTTACAGGCCCAGTTTCCATTTTGGGAAATTTTTGATCTGGCTTCAAATTCTTCCATGATGGTGTTTGACATGATATATGATGACTATTCGGACATGAATGAACTCTCACAAACCAATTCCAATCATCCAATCACTGATTAAATGGACAGTTGACCAACAGTTGACTTTTAGGGTTTCTGACTGATTATGCATTGACTGATGACTTCCAAACCCTAATTCCTTGAGGACTTGACTTCAAATGATGTCCCAAGTTGTATGAACCCTTGATTATTGACCATGGTGCCCAAATTCCACAAGAATGACCACCATCCACTGCTTTGACTGACAGTTGACTTTCTTTGACTTTTGACTGTCTATGTGTGAACTGATGACCTCTGAGCCTTCAACCCTTGCCTTGAACACTTCAAATGAACCACCAAGTCATGTGAACTTGTTGGACAAACCCTAAGGTCTTGGTTCAATGAGAAATTCTCTTGCTTGCTTGGTTGACTGATCAGGAGATTAGTTTGACCTAATTTCTTTGACTGTCTTGCACTTGAGGCAACTGAAGCAATGCAAATGTTATGCAATGGACCATGATATGTTATGACCTAATATGAAAATGTATGTATAATGATAGGTGCAAATTTGAGGTGCTACACTGTACAAGAGAAATTTTGACATGGTTTTGCTCAGATGCGTGGATAGACACGAAGTAAACCTGTTGATGACGGAGGTCCATGAGGGTTCATTTGGTACTCATTCCAATGGACATGCCATGGCTAGAAAGATGCTGAGAGCAGGCTACTATTGGCTGACAATGGAGTCTGACTGCTGCAAATATGTGAAGAAATGCCACAAGTGTCAGATTTACGCGGATAAGATTCATATTCCTCCGACATTTCTGAATGTGATTTCATCACCATGGCCTTTCTCTATGTGGGGAATCGACATGATCGGCATGATTGAACCGAAGGCGTCCAACGGACACAGGTTTATTCTCGTAGCAATTGACTACTTCACCAAATGGGTTGAGGCCGCTTCGTACGCGAATGTGACTAGACAGGTGGTTGTGAAGTTTATCAAGAACCAGCTGATATGCCGTTATGGTGTGCCAGATAAGATCATTACTAATAATGGATCTAATCTGAATAATAAGATGATGGACGAGTTGTGCGCCGAATTCAAGATTGCACACCATAATTCCTCTCCCTATAGACCCAAGATGAATGGGGATGTTGAAGCTGCTAATAAGAATATCAAGAAGATTATCCAGAAAATGACAGTTACGTACAAAGATTGGCATGAGATGCTGCCATGTGCTTTGCATGGATATCGTACATCTGTCCGCACTTCAACATGGGCAACCCCTTTTTCTCTTGTTTACGGCATGGAAGCTGTTCTCCCAGTAGAGGTGGAGATCCCATCAATGCGAGTCTTGATGGAAGCCAAGTTGACTGATGCTGAATGGATTCAGAGTCGTTACGACCAGCTGAATTTGATTGAAGAGAAGCGATTAACTGCCATGTGTCATGGTCAGTTATATCAGCAGAGAATGAAGAAAGCGTTTGATAAGAAGGTCAAGCCTCGTGTGTTCCGAGAAGGTGACCTCGTGCTCAAGAAAGTTTTGTCTTTCGTGCCCGATTCCAGGGGCAAGTGGACTCCAAACTATGAGGGTCCATATGTTGTTAAGAGAGCCTTTTCAGGCGGAGCTTTGATGCTTACAACAATGGATGGGGAGGATTTCACTCGTCCTGTGAATTCAGATGCAGTCAAGAAATACTTTGCCTAAAAAAAAAGAAAGTATATGCAAATGAAAAACAGAATAGCTCGCTAAGTTGAAAACCCAAAAGGGCGGCTTAGGCAAAAATGAGCGTCTCGGTGGAGAACCCGCAAGGGTAATCCAGGCAAAAATTAGAGACTTGAAAAAAGAGTATATTTGCATCCCGCTAGATTGAGTACCTCACCCTGGGGAAATCTAGGCAAAATTAGGGATTTGGCAAGTAACTGCATCCTGACAAGACTTTCCGTTCCACAACTGTCTTTTCAGAGATTCTCGATTCATCGTCAACTGAAGCTTCGAATACATCGAGATTCAAGTTGGTAGAGAAAGGATCATTATGTTCAATGTAGCCCTCTTCCAATATATGTCACTGATTTCAAATTTGTACAGATCTATGGAGTCTTGCCATTTGCAGGCTACCATTCCATCGAATAAATTTGAGCTTTTATCCAATTATTTGCACTCTTATTTGTTTCCGTTCAACAAATGTTTTGCATGTTTTAATTGATAAAATATCATTGTTTTAAACAAAGAATTTTTCAAATTATTGTTTTAAATAAAGTGAATATTCATAATGATAAAAGGATACTCAAGAATGTCTCAGTGCTCTCCCGAGGGTGGTATGATTCCCAACAGGTAAGACAGTCGTTCATATTCCTGGCATTTGGTCGTATCCTCTTTCGCCCGCTTTGCTGTTGGGATTGTTCCATAAGCAGCGTTGTTGTTGGGGTTGTTCCCCAAGCAGAGATGTTGTTGAAGACTCAGTTTCTTCTCCAGCAGTAATCTCCCCAGCATGGGTGTTCTCCTTGTGGTAGATTCAGTGGTTGGTGGATTGATATCCCAGTACTTTACCGCTTTCCCCAGCATTGTCGCAAGCAGAGTTGTTGGCGGGGTTGTTCCCTAGTATAGTCGCAAGCAGAGATGTTGTTGAAGACTTCGCGTTCTTCTCCAGCAGTAGTCTCTCCCCAGTGCAGTCGCCAGCGGAGTTGTTGTGTCTCTCCTCAGCATGGTTGCTTTCCATTTTTCCCAGCTTAGTCTGCAGAATGGTTGTTGTGGCAGTTTCTTCCTGTTGAAAGCTCTCCCAATCCCCAGTAAGGGTCGGTTGGTGGCTCTAGCATCCCAAAGATTGGAGTGATTTCTTGATTACTTTTGATCCTCAGTAGAATGACTTATTGCAGAATCTGCTTGTGTGATCCGTCGGATGTATGTTCTCCCCGAGTAGAGTGGCTTGTTGCAGAATCTACTTGTGTGGTGCTTTCTCCCTCATTGGTTTGTTCTCCGAAAGGATAGCTGACAACTTTCCCCAGTTAGAGTTGCTTGTGCAGTTAGATTCTACTCGGATGATTCTCCTGCAGTGGGTTGTTCCCCGGAGTTGTTTGAAGTTGCTTTTGCAGCAGTTCTTGGTTGAGCCATAAACTCTTGTTTCTCAGTTGATGCTGGGATCCCCTGCAGATATCCTCAGGATTCTCCTGATCCCCTGCAATACCCGCAGATCTTTGCTTTACAGCATGTGGATCTCTAGCAGATTGGCTTTCCAGTTGGTTCCCCTGGAAGTATAGTACCGGGCGTTTGATTCCTGGGCCTGTTTGTGTTAGATATGTCTGTTTTGTCAGCATTCATCAAACACAAATCACGCATATTCACGCATAATCATAAAACATTCAGATATTCATGTTGCATTTTTTGCCATATATCTATTGCTATGGGTTTTGTAGATCTCTTTATAGATCTTCCCAAGCAGATGTTGGATGGTTAATCTCTCCATATAGAGTCAGCCCATAAATAGAAAGTGTCTGTCTTTCCTTCTGCAGTTCCCCACTAAGATATGTCCTCGTGGATGACGGTTTCTTCCGTTTCCTCCCAACACATATATTGGGATGGATTTTCCTATTGAGTTATATCCTCATAGGACGTGTTTTGATTCAGTCTGTCTTTTCGGATAAATCCCGAATCGGCGTTGTGTCAGCTGTTTCTTGTGCTTCCCTGTGGAAGAAATGAATGGTTTGCCCAGTAACCGGCATCAATTCATTTATCCCCAGCGGGGTTTTGTTGGGCCTCTACCCAGTAACCGGTAGTTGTAAGTCCTATGTTCTTGCTTTTTGGCGGAATTTATGGTTATATACCTTTTATTCCTCGAGCAAGAGTTGTTGGTCTTCTACCCAGTATTCGGTAGATGTAAACCCTAATTTGTGTTTACTCCCGCCAGAGTAGGGCTACTACCCCGTATTCGGTAGTCGTAAGTCCTATCTCTTTTCCCCTAGCAGAGGTAACCATTGTGGTTCGTTCTGGTTGTTGGTGGATGTTCTGTTGATTGTGGTTTGATCCCTAACGGAAGTTTGTGTTTCCCTGTGGAAAAGGTTGAATAAGTGCGCAGTATTTGGCCTTCATTCACCCTACCCCCAGTGGAGTTTGTGGTCTTCTACCCCGGATTCGGTAGTTATAAATCCCATGTTGTTTTGTTCTCCCCGGCGGAGTTTGTGCCTTATGGTACGGGTGGATAATTGCCGGATGCTAGCAATTTATCCCCAGCAAGTTGTCTTCTGGATCATTGCCGTATGCTCGCAATGTTATCCCTTTTGAAGTTGCCAGTGGGTCTTTTCACCGATTGCTAGTGATTTGTTCCCCGGATCATTGATTGTTTATCAATGTATCCCCAGCCAGTCCCTGTGGATAATTGTCGGATGCTTGCAATTCATTCCCAGCGGATCGCCTTTCATTTACCCGTTTGCTCGGTAATGATTGTTGCTCCCTTTGATTGGTCATCATTATATACCTGGTTGGTATCCCGATGCCTTTATTTTCGGTCGATTTATCCTTTGTTAACCCAGTAACCGGTTGTGGATAATCTTCCATGCGAGTGTGTCATCCACGTTCCGACGGTAATGGATAATATATCTCATGCACTCTTCAGTCGAAGCCTTTTGTGTTTCCCTAGTCGAGTAAGATTCGTTATTCCCTTTGCGGAGTCGAATATTTGTTGTTTCGGATAATTGCCGGATGCTTGCAATTTATCCCTTTGAGTTGTCTTTCGTTTACCCGGATGCTTGGTATCGATTGTCTCTCTTTCTGGTTAGTCACCTATTATATACTTCGGTATCTCTGGTGTCTTTTCCTTTTGAGTATATTATTCACGGTCTGCCGGTAATGAATAATATGTCTGATGCGCTCTTTGGGTGGAATCCTTTGTTGATTATCCCCAGTAGAGTAAGATTCGTATTCTTTGTAGAATCGAATACCCATCCTTTAACCAGTTTGTGTTTTGGATGATGAGTGTTTTGGTATATATACCAATTCACGTTTTCGGTAGATCACCTATTATATACCCAGTAACCGGTATCCTTGGAGTTTCTTACCATGCGAGTGTATTATCTACGATCCGCCGGTAATAGATGATATATCTCATGCGAGTATTCTATCCACGTTCTGACGGTAATGGATATTGTATCTCATGCACTCTTTGGGTTTGTGTCCCCAGTTGAGTAAGATTCGTTTTCTTGTTATGGATTCGAATGTCCATCCTGTAAGTCGATTTGCTTTTTCAAGCCCTCCTTTCGGATGATGAGTGTTTTGGCATATATACCAATTCACGCTTCGGTCGGTCACCTATTATATACTTCGGTATCCCTGGTGTTCCTTCCTTTCTGCTCCCTATTATGACCTTGGTCCCTTGCGGAGTCAGATTTCCCTGAGTTTATGTACCTTTTTCAGGTCTTTCTCAGATGTTGGTTGATTGATATCTCTCACCCTTATACCGGTCTTAGATATTCATTCTTCCTGAGTTTGTTGCCTTTATACCGGTAACACCTCATCTTGTTGCTTTTCCCGTGAGAGTCTCTTTGTTAGACCTTCTCCAGTGGAGTATCCGGTTGTGATTTTACCCTTTTGCTATATTGGTGGTTTCCCCAATATATGCATTTTCACCGGCAGGGAGATTCTTTGTGGATCTTTCCCTGGTCCGAGTCCGGATTTTTATCCGAAGTATCCTTTGTGGATAGTTTGAGTCAGCTTGCTGTCTTTCCAATGGAGTTTGTCCTTGGGAATCTTTTGTTCCCCAGTGTGAGTCCTTTCACTTCCCCAGTGAGGTCTCCAGTCCGATTTCTGTTATCCCCTAATCAGAGTCGTGTATTGCACACGTTGTGTCAGTTTTGTTTCCCTAAATCGGAATCGTGTCCTGCTCACGCATTCTTTTTCGTTATTATCCCCAATAAGAGTCCGCAAGAGTCTTGTTAGAGTATCTGTTCCTGGTGAGTGTACTACTCCGATGGATCGTCTTTTCTTCTGTGTGAACCATATCCCCACAGAGTTTGTGTCTTTTACATGCATACATCTGCATCATGAGGTCTCTTAGGGACCAAAATTTGTCTCATTACTGTTATTTAAGCCCATTCTACTGCGTCGATATGAAGATTTCGAAACTTCACTTCTCCGGCTAGAATGACCTTAAATAGGGGCATCTGTAAGACCCCAATTTTGCCTCAAGGATCATTGTACATCTTGCTTCCCTCCTAGTGGGTGGGTTATCATTGTGAGTGTGGTTCTTGATCACCAAGCATGTTTAGCATTTGTATATCATTGCTTTTCATTTGTTTACTAACCAAAAGTACAAAAATATTGTCATCTAACCTTGTTGCTTGCAGATGAAGCAATTAGGTCAAATCAGTCAAAATCAGTCATTGAGCAATAGATGGTAGCCATTCTTGAAGAATTTGGGCACCATGATCATTCATCAAGAGTTCACATGAGTTGTGACATCATTTGGAATCAAGATCTCAAGTGGTAGAGGCTTGAAATTCATTAAAGCATGGCTCAGTCAACCAAAACCCTAGCAAAGTCAACTGTGGTCAACTGTGCATTTGAACAGGAATTTGATGATGAGAAATGGTTTGAGAGGTCTCATTCATGTCCATACAAGCCTCATATAACATGTCAAACATCAACAATGAGGAATTGGAGGTCAGACAAAAAGTTTCCCAAAATAGCAAGGACCTGTAATTTTCAACTGCCAAAAATGGAAAGTCCTTCTCCTCAAAATTACATCCTCAATAAAGCTTCAAATCAAAATTTGTCCAACATGAAAGTTGAAGATCTTGCTCTTGCCTTTCCAAAAAGTCCAAGAACACTCATTTCTCATTTGTGGTTGGCAAGTTATGATCAAATCATCTTCAAGAAAAGTTGAACTTCAAGGAGGCATAACTTTCAAACCATTTGGCCAAATTGAGTGATTCTTTTTTGAGCAAATCCCATTTGACATGTACTATCATAATCCATCATTACATTCCATCAAAAATCTTCACATCAAAAGGTCATTTTTCAAGTGAACCATTTAAATTTTGGTGGGAAAAATAGTGATTTTGAAAAATAGTCATGACTTTCATGCCAAACCACTTCCAATAGCTTCTAAACAGGAATTTGGATTTGCTTCAAGTAGAAACTTACTGTTCCATTGGTTGCACAAGCATAAGGGCATTTTGGCCAACTTGACATAAGGTTCATTTTCACTAATCCATTTTGTCATACCCCAAAATTTGCCCATTAATATTTCAAGACATTTTTCAGGGCACTCCGACTCATTTTTATGACACTGATCTTAAAGGAACAAAGGTCCAGCCCACGAATGGCCCAATCCAGAAAATGGCCCAAACTGGCCTGTTCGCTACACGTTCGCTACACGCTCGCCTAGCGAACGTTCGCTACACGTTCGCTACACGCTCGGCTAGCGAAGCTGACAGACAACAGAAAATTTCGGGCTTCATTCTGAGCCCATTAGGTCACAAAAAAGAGCATTATAAATACCAGCACTTCAGTAATGAAAAGGAGAACGAAAAACCGAGACGGAGACGACCGGAAACCCTGGCATAGCAACCCCGGAGAGTAGCCCAGAGAAGTCGGAGTGAAGAAACCCTGACGGCCGCTCATTCACACCGAAGTTACCGCCACCCAACTCAACCCGATACCAAAAGTGACTTGCCAATTCAGCATTACCACTCCATTGCAAACAGGTTTGTGTATCATTATTGTTTTATGCTTCCAATTTGTAAATCTCTAAATACATAATGCATCATGATTGAATTTTTGGATATGTAATTAGACTTTGCATGTGAATTCCAGTACGCCTGAATATCCTGAATGTTTGACCATATTATTTCTGTAATTGAATGCAATAAGGCATGCAACATGCTGAGATCATACTGTTCTGAAATTCAAAACCCGCAGCCGCTCGCTAGCACATCGCTAAGCGAGCATGTAGCGAGCATTCGCTAGGACCTCGCTAGGCGAGGCAGAGGCGAACGGGACAACCGTTGATATTTGTTATGTCCTATGCGTAACCTGATCTATTCTATGTTAATTATGCACTATTTTGCCTGACATTCATGCTGCTGTGTTTTCTTTTGCGGTGTAATCCTCGATTGCACCCTGATTGGTATTCTAACCCGTTTGCTGAATTTTGTAAAGGTTCACATATCCCAGGAAAAGAGTGCTGTTTAGGCCTTCCACTTTATTTGTGGGATACCCTTATGAAGATCCACTCTAAATTGCTTAATTAATTTTAATGTATTAATTTTAATGTATTAATTTTAATGTATTGATTTTAATGTGGAGATTCATCCTAATCACCTAATTGACTTTAAAATATGACCTTTAAACATGTGATTTTGGACCTCTCTTTTGCCTTACGATATTACGGTACCACGGTCATGTCCCGCGAATGTGGGGATACACTTAGCAATGGCCCTTCGATTAAATCATCATAAAATAAATCATAGTCCCTCGGATGTTGCCTTCGAATATATGATTTCGTCCCTCGATGACCCTTCGGTGTAGCCTGTAACACCCTTCTAAAATACCCCAATAATTTAAATTAAAATATCAAAATACAACATCAGAGTAATTATGCAGTTATGGGTGTCACATAAACACTTCACACCATGTTCCAAAATAACAGTCATGCTCTTTATTTAATCAAATAAACATTCGCATAAATCGCAGCGGATATAAATCAAATCAATCAAAACATGTAACACATTACATGTAAAATGGTTCATAACCAACAGTAAAACATTCAAAACATCCCTTCCCGATGTTACACCTATCAGAGCATGACCCCCTAATGAACTACTCTAGACTCCAAGTACTAGCTCCTACTCAATCACTGCTCGTTACCTGAAAAACAGTTGTAAGGGTGAGTTCCTCAATCAATATAATAAGTATTATAAAATATCATGTCATGTTAAGTAATTTAACACACTTCATCACCCTAATCCAAACATGTATTCAGTAACAGCACATCAACTCAACATAATACTCGACACCAACACAAACAACACGTATAATATTGGAATACATCCATTCATATTATACGCCATACATATATTATGCAATGAGACTCCATGCATGCGGTACCGACTATTTGTGAACATATAGTTCAACCTCACCGTCCAAATCCAGGCACGGCTACCAAGCTCACTAGTCCCACTCATTTGAGACATAGTGACTCACTCACTAATTCCTCACCATGGGAATTAGCTACCACCCCAAATGGGCCATGCTATGCACGCTAATCACCTAGCATGCAAACATCAACAACAATCAAAATGATTTACTCACTAATTCCTCACCATGGGAATTAGCTACCACCATAAAGGCCACAATATGCATGCTAATCACCTAGCAATGCAACAACAACAACAACTCAAGAATAGACATATGCTCACACTCTAAGCCATAAAACAGTCTATTCACAAATGCATACATAACTGATACATTCACAGCATCATGCATACCATCACACATCATCAACACATTTTATCACAAAAGCATATCATATCATGCCGCATAATCAAACCCAGTATTAGCACACTCTACTAATACCTATACTACTCAAAACAACGGGAAAATGATCCCTACTACGTCATACATCAGCTAAGTTACATCACTCAGCCTAAACAACCAAAAACTGCACAACCATAGTTCAGAAAAACCACAAGTCTGCCCATACGCGTATTGCCTATGCCCATACGCGTATTGCCCATTCCTGACCAAGTCCATACGCGTATTGCCCACGCCCATACGCGTATGCTACGCGTACCACATTCTCATACGCGTACTAACAGAGACAATTTCACGTTCAAAACATCATCTTTTTCACTCATACGCGTAAGGCCTCATCCATACGCGTACCAGCCATATCATACGCGTATTGCCTAGTGCCATACGCGTATGACCAGAAACCAGAATTTCCAGATCTGCAATGGCTTCTCCTGCTACGAGATCTATCCAATTCACCTTCCACAGTCCAATTTTTACACACAATTCATTCATCTCGTCTAACACGAATCATACACTTTCGATTTCACAAATTTCTAACCTTTCTACTTCTAATTCCTACGAATTTCTTCAATTTTAATCCCAATTTCGTTCATCCCAAAAGTTCACAAATTCATCATACATCATTCAATCAGAGGCAAATCAATGGTTTCTCACTACCCATCACATATTATCCCATAATACCCATTAATCGATGATAAACCCTCCTTACCTGAGTAAATCCGGCAATCTCTGAGCTCCAAGCTTTTCCTTCCTTCAACCTTCGTCCTCTGGCTCTTTGCCCTTTTTCCCTTTTCTGCCTCTTTTCCCTTTTCACGTGAAAATAACTCTTTTTACCAAATGGAACCTTTTTACTGATTTCTACTTTTATTCCAATAATAACAATAAAAATAATCCAATAATAATAATCCCAATAATATTCCAATAATTATTATTCCAATAATAATAATAATTCCAATTATTTAATTAAATTAATAAATATATTATTAACTCAATTTAAATAATTATCTTATTTTATCGGGGTGTTACAACTCTCCCCCACTAAAAGAGTTTTCGTCCTCGAAAACATACCTCAAGCGAATAACTCTGGATAGGACTCTTTCATCTGACTCTCAAGTTCCCAAGTCACATTGCCACCTGCTGGTCCGCCCCAAGCTACCTTTACCAAAGCAATCTCTTTACCCCGCAACTGCTTCAACTCTCGATCCTCAATCCTCATAGGTGATGTTTCAATAGTCAGGTTATCTCTCACCTGGACATCATCTACTTGGACCACATGCGACGGATCATGAATGTACCTCCTCAATTGAGACACATGAAAAACCTCATGCAAATTCGCAAGTGACGGCGGTAAAGCGATATGATAGGCTACCTCTCCTATCCTCTCCAAAATCTGATAAGGACCAATAAATCGAGGTGTCAACTTCTTCGACTTCAAAGCTCGACCAACACCAGTTATCAGAGTAACACGGAGAAACACATGATCTCCCTCTTGAAACTCAAGTGACTTCCTTCTCTTGTCGTGATAACTCTTCTGACGACTCTGAGCAATCCTCATCTTCTCCTGAATCATTTTAATCTTTTCCGTAGTTTGTTGAACAATCTCCGGTCCAATCACAGCACTCTCACCGGACTCATACCAACATAAAGGTGTCCGACATCTCCTACCATACAAAGCTTCAAACGGTGCCATACCAATGCTCGAATGAAAACTATTATTGTAGGTAAACTCAATCAAAGGTAAATAACAATCCCAAGCACCTCCTTTTTCCAAAACACAAGCCCTCAAAAGATCCTCTAGTGACTGAATCGTCCTCTCAGTCTGACCATCAGTCTGCGGATGATATGCAGAACTCAATCTCAGCTTAGTTCCCAAAGCCCTCTGCAAACCTTCCCAGAACTTCGATGTAAATCTAGGATCTCTGTCCGAAACAATACTCGACGGAATACCATGCAAACTTACAATCTTCTCAATATACAACTCGGCTAATCTCTCCAATGGATAATCCATTCTGATCGGAATAAAATGAGCCGATTTCGTCAATCTGTCAACAATCACCCAAATAGCTTCAAAATTCTTATTTGTCCTCGGCAAACCAGACACAAAATCCATACTGATACTATCCCACTTCCACTCTGGAATAGCCAACGGTTGCATTAGCCCAGACGGCTTCTGATGCTCAATCTTTGACTTCTGACAAGTCAAACAAGAATAAACAAAACTCGCAATTTCTCTTTTCATTCCCGGCCACCAAAATAACTTTTTCAAGTCATGATACATCTTCGTAGCTCCAGGATGAATACTCAGGCCACTACGATGTCCTTCCTCCAGGATACTCTTCTTAAGTTCGGTAACATCCGGAATACATACCCGATTACCAAATTTCAAAACACCACTCTCATCAACTCTGAATTTACCACCTTGACCTTGATTCACTAAAGTCAACTTATCAACCAAAAGCATATCGGATTTCTGACCCTCTCTAATCTCATCCAAAATATTACTCGTTAACTTCAACATTCCCAATTTAACACTATTGTGAGTACTCTCACACACCAAACTCAAGTCTCTAAACTGCTCAATCAAATCTAATTCCTTAACCATTAACATAGACATATGCAATGATTTCCGACTCAATGCATCCGCCACTACGTTTGCTTTACCCGGATGGTAATTCAAACTAAAATCATAATCCTTCAGAAACTCTAACCATCTCCTCTGTCTCATATTCAGCTCTTTCTGATCAAACAAATACTTTAAACTTTTATGGTCACTGAAAACCTCAAATCTTGACCCGTATAGATAATGCCTCCATAACTTCAGAACAAAAACCACAGCTGCCAACTCTAAATCGTGTGTCGGATAGTTCCTCTCATGAACCCTCAGTTGTCTCGAAGCATAAGCTATAACCTGCTTATTCTGCATCAACACACCACCCAAGCCCAACAATGAGGCATCACAGTAAACCTCAAATGATTCCGATGAACTCGGTAATATCAGAATAGGAGCAGTAGTCAACATTCTCTTTAACTCTTGGAAACCTTCTTCACATTTTGAGTCCCAAACAAACGCTTGCCCCTTTCTAGTCAACATCGTCAACGGTAACGCCAACTTAGAAAATCCCTCAATGAACTTCCTATAATAACCTGCAAGTCCAAGAAAACTCCTTATCTCAGAAACTGACTTCGGAGCTTCCCACTTAGATACCGCTTCTATCTTAGAAGGATCAACAGCAACACCACCTCTTGAAATCACATGACCAAGAAAACTAACCTCCTCTAACCAAAATTCATACTTAGGCAGTTTAGCAAATAACTTCTTTTCTCGTAGAACTCTTAAAACCATTCTCAAATGCTCAGCATGCTCTTCTTCAGATTTCGAATATACTAAAATATCGTCAATAAACACCACAACAAACTGGTCTAGATACGGATGGAAAATCCTATTCATGTATTCCATAAATACTCCAGGCGCATTAGTCACGCCAAAAGGCATTACAGAATACTCATAATGTCCATACCTTGTTCTGAAAGCAGTCTTCTGAATATCCTCAGTTTTCACACGTATCTGATGATACCCAGATCTCAAATCTATCTTGCTGAACACACTCGCACCAACCAATTGATCCATCAAATCATCAATCCTCGGCAAAGGATACCGATTCTTGATAGTCACTTTATTCAATTGCCTGTAGTCCACACACAACCTCATAGTACCTTCTTTCTTCTTAACCAATAACACTGGTGCACCCCACGGTGACACACTCGGACGAATAAATTTCTTATCCAACAGATCTTCCAACTGACTCTTCAATTCAGTTAACTCAACAGCAGACATACGGTACGGAGCCATCGATATCGGCCTAGTACCAGGTACCAAATCGATCGAGAACTCAACTTCACGCTCTGGCGGTAATTCATTCACTTCTTCAGGAAACACATCAAGAAAATCACATACCACGGCTAGATTACCAATCACCAGTTTATCTTTAGCTTCCAAAGTCGCTAACAGCATAAACAACTCTGCCCCATCGGCTACTTCCTCATTCACCTGCCTTGCAGATAGAAACAAACTTTTTCCTTCCTCAATCTTAGGAAAAATCACAGTCTTATCAAAACAGTTGATATAGACTCGGTTAAACACCAACCAGTTCATACCCAGGATAACATCAACCTGTACTAGTGGAAGACACACAAGGTCCATCCCAAAGTCTCTACCAAAAATACTCAAAGGACAATTTAAACAAACTGAAGTAGTAGTCACTGAACCCTTCGCAGGAGTATCAATCACCATACTTCCACGCATCTCAGATATCTCTAACTTAAGTTTCACAGCACAATCCAAGGATATAAAGGAATGAGTAGCACCGGTGTCAATAATAGCTACAAGAGGAAAGCCATTAATATAACACGTACCTCGGATCAAACGATCATCTGCAGAAGTCTCAGAACCCGATAAAGCAAAGACCTTGCCTCCCGACTGGTTCTCCTTCTTCGGCTTAGGACACTGTGGACTAATATGACCCAACTCTCCACAGTTGAAACAAGTCACAGTCTTCAACCGGCAGTCTGCAGCCAAATGACCACCTTTTCCACACTTGAAACACTTCTTCTCATTACTGGTACATTCATGGATACGATGCCCAGCCTGACCACATCTGTAACACTTAGCAGGGGCACTGGAGTCTCCCCCACTAGGCCTCTTCATCCCACTCTGTCTCTGAAAACCTTTGCCAGCTGCATACGGTTTTCCACGATCATTCTGATTCTTGCCTTTCCTATCAACCCTTTGCTGATAGCTCTCTGCTCTGGCTTTGGAATCCTGTTCAAAAATCTTGCAACAGTCAACCAAGTCAGAAAACACTCTGATCCGCTGATATCCAATAGCCTGCTTGATCTCGGGACGCAACCCGTTCTCAAACTTCACACATTTCGAAAATTCCCCAGTAGCCTCGTTATAGGGAGTGTAATACTTCGACAGCTCTGTGAACTTAGCAGCATATTCAGTAACCGACCGGTTGCCCTGCTTCAATTCCAAGAACTCTATCTCTTTCTTTCCTCTGACATCCTCTGGAAAGTACTTCCTCAGGAATCTCTCTCTGAACACAGCCCAAGTGATCTCAGCATTCCCAGCAGTTTCCAACTCAGTGCGGGTAGCAACCCACCAATCATCTGCTTCCTCTGACAGCATATGCGTACCGAACCTGACCTTCTGGTTGTCGGCACACTCAGTCACTCGGAAGATCCTCTCGATTTCCTTCAACCACTTCTGAGCGCCATCTGGATCGTATGCTCCCTTGAACATTGGAGGATTGTTCTTTTGGAACTCACTCAGTTGACGAGCAGCTCCCATTCCCACAACATTCGGATTTCCTCCAAGTACTCCAGCTAGCATACCCAGAGCCTCAGCAATTGCAGCATCATCTCTACCTCTTCCAGCCATCTCTATTCTGAAAACCCAACAAACTAAAACAATAAGTACTGATAGGGTTACACAACACCTATCCCGTACAGGGGAAACAGAATAATTACGACTCGACTCGACCGACTATGCTCTGATACCACTAATGTAACACCCTTCTAAAATACCCCAATAATTTAAATTAAAATATCAAAATACAACATCAGAGTAATTATGCAGTTATGGGTGTCACATAAACACTTCACACCATGTTCCAAAATAACAGTCATGCTCTTTATTTAATCAAATAAACATTCGCATAAATCGCAGCGGATATAAATCAAATCAATCAAAACATGTAACACATTACATGTAAAATGGTTCATAACCAACAGTAAAACATTCAAAACATCCCTTCCCGATGTTACACCTATCAGAGCATGACCCCCTAATGAACTACTCTAGACTCCAAGTACTAGCTCCTACTCAATCACTGCTCGTTACCTGAAAAACAGTTGTAAGGGTGAGTTCCTCAATCAATATAATAAGTATTATAAAATATCATGTCATGTTAAGTAATTTAACACACTTCATCACCCTAATCCAAACATGTATTCAGTAACAGCACATCAACTCAACATAATACTCGACACCAACACAAACAACACGTATAATATTGGAATACATCCATTCATATTATACGCCATACATATATTATGCAATGAGACTCCATGCATGCGGTACCGACTATTTGTGAACATATAGTTCAACCTCACCGTCCAAATCCAGGCACGGCTACCAAGCTCACTAGTCCCACTCATTTGAGACATAGTGACTCACTCACTAATTCCTCACCATGGGAATTAGCTACCACCCCAAATGGGACATGCTATGCACGCTAATCACCTAGCATGCAAACATCAACAACAATCAAAATGATTTACTCACTAATTCCTCACCATGGGAATTAGCTACCACCATAAAGGCCACAATATGCATGCTAATCACCTAGCAATGCAACAACAACAACAACTCAAGAATAGACATATGCTCACACTCTAAGCCATAAAACAGTCTATTCACAAATGCATACATAACTGATACATTCACAGCATCATGCATACCATCACACATCATCAACACATTTTATCACAAAAGCATATCATATCATGCCGCATAATCAAACCCAGTATTAGCACACTCTACTAATACCTATACTACTCAAAACAACGGGAAAATGATCCCTACTACGTCATACATCAGCTAAGTTACATCACTCAGCCTAAACAACCAAAAACTGCACAACCATAGTTCAGAAAAACCACAAGTCTGCCCATACGCGTATTGCCTATGCCCATACGCGTATTGCCCATTCCTGACCAAGTCCATACGCGTATTGCCCACGCCCATACGCGTATGCTACGCGTACCACATTCTCATACGCGTACTAACAGAGACAATTTCACGTTCAAAACATCATCTTTTTCACTCATACGCGTAAGGCCTCATCCATACGCGTACCAGCCATATCATACGCGTATTGCCTAGTGCCATACGCGTATGACCAGAAACCAGAATTTCCAGATCTGCAATGGCTTCTCCTGCTACGAGATCTATCCAATTCACCTTCCACAGTCCAATTTTTACACACAATTCATTCATCTCGTCTAACACGAATCATACACTTTCGATTTCACAAATTTCTAACCTTTCTACTTCTAATTCCTACGAATTTCTTCAATTTTAATCCCAATTTCGTTCATCCCAAAAGTTCACAAATTCATCATACATCATTCAATCAGAGGCAAATCAATGGTTTCTCACTACCCATCACATATTATCCCATAATACCCATTAATCGATGATAAACCCCCCTTACCTGAGTAAATCCGGCAATCTCTGAGCTCCAAGCTTTTCCTTCCTTCAACCTTCGTCCTCTGGCTCTTTGCCCTTTTTCCCTTTTCTGCCTCTTTTCCCTTTTCACGTGAAAATAACTCTTTTTACCAAATGGAACCTTTTTACTGATTTCTACTTTTATTCCAATAATAACAATAAAAATAATCCAATAATAATAATCCCAATAATATTCCAATAATTATTATTCCAATAATAATAATAATTCCAATTATTTAATTAAATTGATAAATATATTATTAACTCAATTTAAATAATTATCTTATTTTATCGGGGTGTTACATAGCCTACGGTTAAATGATGATCGTCCCTTCGAATGCTAAGGTATCCTTACAACTGTTGCCTTCAATGACCTATCGATGACCCTACGATGACCCTTAAACATCCAAAGGGTAAAATTACTTACTTCTCAATAGTAAGGACAGTTTTACCCTCATAAGGATAGGAAACGTTCATAACGACTTTAGGAAGGTATAACTCTCAATTGCTGGATCATAACCTAAAACATTTCCCACCCCTCACACTTTGCAAATCCTAGAAAATCACCACTTGGTATACATTCATACTAGAATCATTACCAAGTTACATTTTCCTAAGCCGTTTTCAAAATCAAACGAGATAAATACTTTGTATACATTCATACGAGAATCATTACAAAGTTAAACTCTTTTTTTTCGAAACATTTTTTTAACAATTCACGAACACTTTTCAGACAAAAATATAAGTGATCCAGCAATTAAGAGCCCATGGATAACCATGGATACAAAGGGTGCTAATACCTTCCCTTTGTATAATGTACCTCCCGAACCCAAAATCTATTGAGGTCTTTCCTGTTCTTTTCCACCTTTCCTTATTGGATAAAAGAAAAGTCGGTGGCGACTCTTGCTATCCGCGACATTGCGATGAAAAGCAAAATACCCCAAGTCAGTTCACCGTATGACACATTTGGTTTGGCCTAAGCATGATTAGCAAAGGTGATTAACAAGGAGTATATATTCCTAATCATAACAGAAAATCGAATCCACAATCACAATCTCAGATCAAAATCACAAATCACCAAAAATCCTACACCCGGATCTAGTGTACCTTAGGTAAGTAGCAATAGATCATCGCGACTATCCGGCATATACTGGAATGGTTAAAATGATGGCTACGGTTAATGTGACACTTTGGATGTCCTGATGTTCCTCATGTTCACTTGAGGAAAAATTTGGCTTCCGCGTGGTGTCATTAAAGCATTAACTAGACCTTTAGAACCCTAATTGACTCATCCTGGCCATTAGAAAGTAGTGAGATAACTGACTTCGGTTCCGACTGGGGTTGGTTGAGACTCGATACTACACTCTTTGAGATTGGACTTTAGGGAAGCTTCGGTCAACCACTTGGTGTTGCACTGAAGTGGACTTAAAGGAAGGTCGGTGATTTGAGATCCTTCTAGAACCCGGTTACTATTCTAGGACAGGTTGAACCAACTAAACTTCAGTGGGGAGGGTACTTACCTATGGAACTCATGCAAGCCTTAAAACCTAGGAATGATGGTTGTGTGACTTGCTTGTGCTTGTTATTTATTTAACCTCATAACATCATAACATCTTAACATCATAACATCATAATATCATGACATTATAACCATTTCAAGGACTTAGGGATTTAACTTTGCTCTGTTTTGTAAAGCTATGGCTCCCAGGAAGACCATCCGGATTAATCTTGTAGCAATCTCTCCTCAACTCAAGAACTTAGTGTCAGAACTTTCCGATCATGCGCAGTTCATCAAGAGACATGGTTCTCTTCTCAATTTAGTTACCACTGGGTTCAAAGAAGATATGATAAGAGTTTTATTCCAGTTCTTCGACCCTAAACATCATTGCTTCACATTCCCAGATTATCAGTTGGTACCCACATTGGAAGAATTCTCCAGACTGCTTGGGATACCTATCCTTGATCAACTACCGTTCGGTGGTTTAGAAAAGGTTCCGAAGTCTGAAGAAGTTGCCGCAGCTTTACACATGACGAAGTCCGACATTGAAGCTAATTGGGTAACAAGGAGTGGAGTTAAGGGTTTACTTGCCAAATTCCTGACAAATAAGGCCCGAGAATTCTTAAAAGTTATGAATGTCCGTGCTTTCGAAGACATCCTGGCATTGCTAATCTATGGCTCGGTGTTATTCCCTAATCCAGACCAATTCATAGACATGAATGCTATTAAGATATTTCTCACTCATAACCCTGTACCTACCTTGCTGGGAGACATTTTGCATTCCCTCCACACTCGTACCATGAAGAAGCAAGGGACTCTCATGTGCTGCATACCTTTGTTATCTAGGTGGTTTATTTCGCACCTTCCTCAATCAGTCTTGAAGAACGAGCAGAATTTGAAATGGTCTCAAAGGATAATGTCGCTCTCCCACCCAGACATCTGTTGGTGTCCTCAGTTCAAGGAAAATGTTACCATCATTGACCGTTGTGGCGAGTTCCCTAATGTACCACTCCTAGGAATAAGAGGAGGTATTACTTATAATCCTGCTTTAGCTCTGCGACAGCTTGGTTGTGCTCGAAGAGATGGTCCACATGAAATGATCATCGAAGGCATCATGTTCGACTATGACAACGATTCCCAAGGCCTCCGTCAAAGATTTGTACGAGCTTGGGGCATGGTGAAGAGAGGTACGTTAGGACAGAAAAATTCTATTCCTATGGAACCTTATCTCAGATGGGTACGCGCCAGAGCTCGTGAACTTGTCATGCCATATCTTGCAATCGGACCTCAGATTGTCGAACCCGAAGCTGAAGGAGGTGCTCCTCAGATCATTCCTTATCCAGATATGCCTACCAACGTTGAGGAACTAAAGAGATCCTGGATCCAGTTGAGAGAAGAAAGGGATACTTTCGAGACTCAGTTCGTCGCAGAAAGGAAGAAAGTGTTAGAACTTACCAGTCAGCTTAATGAGGAACGAAGACTCAATGCGTATCTTCGCCCAAAAAGAAGTCGCCCCTGGGAGACTTGAGCTTTCATTGTATTTTTATTATTATTCCTTTTGTAATGAACATTGATCAAAGAAATTAGCAATAAACATTTCTCTCTTGTTGGTGATTTACGCAAAGTTAAATTCCAAAAGTCCTTGAAAACATTTCATGCATTGCATAACATAACATAACGCTGCATAACAGGTATTCTACAAGTTCAATGTTCTCACGGTCTTCATTACAAACAGAAAAATGGATCTCGAACAAACTGTCAAAGATCTCCAGACTCAGAATGCTCAATTCAAGGAGATGATGCTAAGCTTATCCAAGGGGCAGGAGGAACTGAAGGCTCTTTTGCTCGAAAAGAAGAAAGACAAGAAAGCTGTGAGTTTCATTAACCCGGGAAGAAGGCGTAAAGGACAGGCCGCAGGAGTCAAGTTTGGAATCCCGAATGGTCCAGAAGAGGGGGCGGAGAATGATTCAGAGGAAGAGAATGCTGTTTTCTCCAACCCTGAGGATGACGATGAAGATTATGAAAATGAACAGTACTCTCCAAGAGATGATAAGTACAAGTTGCTGGAAGAACGTATGCTAGCTATGGAGGGTCAGAAGGCGCCCGGTCTGGATTTCGAAAGTTTGGGTCTGGTCTCCGATGTGACCATTGAAGGTGAGAAAAACAAGAAAGGGGGGGGTTTGAATTGTTTGAAAAATAAGCGCTTTTCCAAAAAGAAAATCACACAATGATTTTATACTGGTTCGCTTATAACACAAAGCTACTCCAGTCCACCCGGCCAAGGTGATTTCGCCTTCAACAAGGACTTAATCCACTAATCTTGAAAGATTACAAACAACACCTAAGAGAGAAGAAAATCTCTTAGTCTTCTCAAGTCTACAGACTACACAGAGTCACTTGAGGAAATCAAACAAATAAAAGATACAAGATATGTAATCTAGAGTGCTTCTAAGAAAGCAAGTATTACAAACTTAAGAACAGATTTTTCACTTAATAAGCAAAAGCTTAGTGAAATTCTTTGAGAGCAAAGATGATTTTCTTGAGCGTGAAATAATTCAGTATAGTTTTGGCTAGTTGATTTCTTGTTACTGAATGTTGATTGCATCTCTATTTATATATGAGTTGGAGTAGAGTTGAATCTGGTGGATATTAAACTGAGTTTACTCCATCACTTAAATAGCTTCTGCAGTTTAACTTTTCATCTTTGAAGTGACTACTTACTACAAGTAGTATCTTCTCTCTTGGAAGTGGAGATTAACGTCTCTTTCTCTGTTTAGGAAATCTATTTGAAAATCTTTACTTGACTTGAACGTTACTTCTTCATGATTAGCAAATCCATAATCAGAGTATTTGTGTTTCTGGAGAATCTTGGAATCTTGCTTCTGATGTTGATCTCTTGAGAGTTCAGATGGCGCTGATAACGTTTCTCCAGAATCAGAGCTTCTAGACTTTACTTCATGTTCAGATGCTTCTGATACTTTGCAGTTTTGTCCAGAGTCAGACTTTCTTGAACGAGATTCCACTTCAGATGCTTCTGATACTTGAGAATTTGTATCTGATCTTGTTGTGCATCTGATGACATCATCAGATTTATTACTTCTTTCTTTAGAACCCTGCACACTTAGAAACTTTTCGTTAGGGTGCCATTTTTGGTTTCATCCTTTGTTATCATCAAAATCAAGGAATCTGTTGTAGAACAATTTTTGTTCTTACAATCTCCCCCTTTTTGATGATGACAAAACAACTTAAAATAGCAGATGAAACATGAAATAAATAAGATCAGATAGACAAAAGCTCCCCCTGAGTTAGTGCTAGGGAGTTCAGAAGTTCTTACCAGAGCTTTCCAAGTAATGAGATTTCTGAAAACTTTCTGCAATTTCTTAAATTTAATGTTAGAGCTATTTAATGAGAGCTATTTTTATCAGAGCTATTTCTACAATTGTTGCAGAGTGCTTAAGGTTTTTAGACAATTTTCATCAGAGCTATTTAATGATTTCTCCCCCTTTTTGTCAGAATCAAAAAGACATAGTAATAAAAATTGAAGTAAAGAGAAAAACATTTCATTAAAAATAGAAACACAAAACATCAGATTCAAAAAGATCAAGAACAAAACATCAGATCCAAAAAGAAGACAGAAGCAAAAACAACAAAAAATAGCAAGCAAAGACATAAAATCCTAAGTGCCTAAGGGTTCTGAGGCAACTTCTGCAAGATCATGGCAAGCATCTTCTGGATGTTCTCATTGACCGTATCTTGCTTGTCCATTCTGTCTCGGAGGATATTCTGATCTTCCTTAAGGTCCTTCAAAGTCTGAAGAATCATGGGAACAGCAGTTGAAGACCCCCCCTGAGTCAGAGCCTGCTGAGCTTCAGCTTCTGCAGCAGCTTGAGCTTCTGCATCTGCCAGAGCCTTAGCTTCAGCTTCTTGTTGCTTTAGGATTTCTGCTTCTTTTGCCAGTCTTTCTTCCTCTAGTCTTTTTGCTTCTTCTTCAGCTTCCTTAGCCAACCTTTCTTCCTCAAGCCTTCTGGCTTCAGCCTCTCTGGCAAGTCTCTCCTGGAGTCTTACCTCAGCATTTCTGATGTAGTCATTTCTGACTTGTTCAGATATGCTCTTCAGCCTAAAGGATTCTGATGCCATCCAGCCAATGACTCTGTTCCAGTGTGTCCTTACAGATTCAGGATCATCATTGATTTCAGAATTAACGACCAGAGAATCAACCTTTTGAGCTGAAGCCTCTGCAATCATAAAGATGGCTTCCTTAAGGGTAGGTTTAGAAAGCTCAGGTTCAGGTTCTGGTTCAGAGGTATGAGGTGGAGGGCTGAGATTCAAGGTTTGAGGTTCAGATTCTGACTCAGGTTGGGGTTCAGATTCTGCTTCTGGTTGAAGACTAGGAGATGAAGCATAAAGAGGATTTAGGTCTAAAGGGTTAGAGTCTACTTCAGGTACAGCGGGAATTTTTGGTGGGGTGATATCAGAGGTGTGGGGATCAGATGGTTGAATTTCAGAGGGTAGAGTAGTTGTTTGTTGTGGTGGAAGTGAAGTTTGGAGTGGTGAGGTTACTTCAGATTGTGTTAGAGTTTGTTGTTGAGAGGCAAGTCTATGAGCATATAGAGTGGCTATTGTTGGGGAGTCAGGATCAGAAGGTTCAGGGTCAGAGGAAACAGTAACGTAGGGAGGTGATTCTGGAATAGAGGATGATGAAGAAGAAGAAGGGCTTTGGTGAGTTTGTGCAGGTATAGAGGGAGGAATGAAAGTTCTGGCTATGTTTAGAACTGGTGTAGGTTGGGAGGTTCTGGTGATTGAGGGTGGGATTTCAGAGGTGGTGAAAATGGGTTGAGAGGAGAGAGGGTTAGAGGAAGCCATCTGAAGATTAGAGGAGAGAGGAGGAACAGACTTACCAGTTGAGATTTGCAGAGGAGCTGAAGATCCGCTTCCAGAAGCTCCTTCAATTCTGGCTTTCTTTGCTTTCCTTGCCTCAGCAGCTATCTGTTTCTCAGAGACACCTCTCTTGTATCTGACTAGATCTTCTTCTGAATCCAGACAGTCATCGATGCTGAAATCAGAGACATCAAAACCTTCTTCCAACAGACGATGAAGATAGAGGGCAACAGCGTCTCTGGGCTCATTCTTGAAGAATCTGGCCAGGCCATGAGGCATCTTCCTCTGATCTTTTAGAGATTCCCAGGATGTATCCAGAGTGGGCTTGACTCTAATCTCTTTGATGATTCCCATGCTTTTGAGGTTTTTGGCATTCAGAGGCTTTCCCACATCAATTGCCAGATCATCCATACATCTGGTCTTTTCCAGATCGTCTACCAGTCCATGCTCAATGAAGATGTCAGAAAGCAATCTCCCCAGAGGAATGTAGGATCTGGGCTTCATGTTATTCCTGGTTTCTCTGACTGAATCTCTCAGATATCTGAAGAGAAGAGCAGGAAGGTTGATCTTCACACCTTTCTGGATGCAGTATAAAATGCATTTTTGATCTGCATTTATGTAATCTGAAGAATTTGAAGCTGGACGGTGGTGGATTGTTCCCAGGATGATTTTCAGCCACACTCGGAGGTTCTGGTGTAGCTCTTTGTTCTTAGAGGGGTTTCCTTCAACATTTGGTTTGAAGATAGTTGGATTGATGACTTCAGTGATGCGCTTAGACCTTGGAGGAATGTTGTAGATCCTTTTTCCTCCACTTTGCTCCATATTCAACAAGGAAGCAATAGACGCTTCAGTGATAACTATCTTCACTCCCAGAACAAATGAGACAATGAAGTTGTCATCTGCATCTGCATGTCTCCAGAACTCCTTTACCAGAAGAGGGTAAATTGGACCATACAACCGTTGGAAATAGTTCTCCCACCCTTGTTGACGCAGTTCACCAGTAAGATCAACGCCATTTCTTTTTAGGTTGTCAAAATCAACCAAAGATTCATACAAAACATCCAAACCTTCAAAGGGAGTTGAAAGGTTTATGTGGCGTTCTCGGTCAAGAATGTGGGGTTCTTGATAAACAGGGGTTATAGAAACACCGGTGACGGTTGGAGTTGAAATACTAGAGGTTTGAGCGGTGGAACTTGACTCCATTTGCTGTGAGTAGTTGAACAGTTGTTGTTGTTGAGCATCCATTGTAAAGAAGAAGATGAAGATTGAAGAACTTGCAGAGAATGCTGAGAGAAGGGTTTAGGGTTTTAGAGTGAGTGAAAGTGATAAGTGTGTGAAGTGTGAGAAAAGTGTTTATATACCTAAGTTCAAACACATGCAAAACGACACCTCAGAATGCGTTAGACACAACACTCAAAATAGCACGCTTGGGGGAAAAAATGATTACAGCTAATAAATGAATGTCTAATCCCAACAGTACGCACACTGCTCAAGGAGATTTCAAACGTTCTGACCTTTGATTTCTTTTGACAGCTGTCTAGAAGTTCTAGGGTTAGACGTTTGAAGTTCCACGTGTTGATGTATCTGATCTTCAGGAATACCAAAGGGTTGGTTTCTGAAGATTTCTAACTCAGATATCTTCTTAACTTGTAGAAGTATCAGAGTCAGAGGCAGAAGTGTATTTGTTTTTTATCAGAGTCTCATTTTACATGTTCAGAGCCAAATTTTACTCAGGGCAATTTTTAATGTTCAGATTTTCTAATATAAAAAGAAATCTATCTTCAGCTAGAGGCTTAGTAAAGATATCTGCCCATTGATGTTCTGTATCAATGAACTTCAATGTTACTATCCCTTTCTGAACATAGTCTCTGATAAAATGATGTTTTATTTCTATGTGTTTGGCTCTGGAATGTAGAATGGGATTCTTACTTAAACAAATAGCAGCAGTATTATCACAAAAGATAGGAATGTTACTCTCAAATATCTGAAGATCTTCTAGCTGATGCTTCATCCAGAGCATCTGAGTTGTGCACAGTGATGCTGAGATGTATTCTGCTTCTGCAGTTGATAGAGCAATAGTTGACTGTCTTTTGCTAGCCCAGGAGATCAGATTGTTTCCCAGAAGCTGGCAATTTCCAGAAGTACTTTTTCGTTCTATTCTATCTCCTGCGTAGTCTGCATCACAGTAACCAGAAAGTCTATACTCTGATGTTTTCTCATACATCAGGCCCAGGTTAGGAGTTCCTTTCAGATACTTAAGAATTCTTTTAACTGCTGTTAAATGAGATTCTCTAGGATCTGATTGGAATCTGGCACAAAGACAGACACTAAAGAGAATATCAGGACGAGTAGCAGTCAGATAGAGAAGAGAGCCTATCATACCTCGATAGAGCTTCTGACAAACCTTGTTGCTTACCTCTTCCTTCTCCAAAATGCAAGTTGGGTGCATAGGAGTTTTTGCAGAGTTGCATCCAGTCATGTCAAACTTCTTCAGAACGTCTTTAATGTACTTGCTTTGATGAATGTACGTGACTTCTGGAGTTTGATTAATTTGAATTCCCAGAAAGAACTTTAGTTCTTGCATTAAACTCATTTCAAACTCAGCCTGCATTAACTTAGAAAATTCTTTGCAAACAGAGATATTAGCAGAACCAAAAATAATATCATCAACATAAATCTGGCATATCATGAGATCATTATTAAGGTTTTTACAGAAGAGTGTAGAATCAACTTTCCCTCTGATAAAATTTTGTTCCAGAAGAAAATTGCTTAAGCGTTCATACCAAGCTCTGGGAGCTTGTTTAAGTCCATATAAGGATTTCTTAAGTTTAAAAACATGTTCTGGAAAATTTGAGTTTTCAAAGCCTGGAGGTTGATTGACATACACTTCTTCTGAAATATAACCATTAAGAAATGCACTCTTGACATCCATTTGATATAGTTTAATAGAATGATTAATAGCAAAAGATACAAGAAGACGAATAGATTCTAACCTCGCGACTGGAGCAAAAGTTTCATTATAATCAATACCTTCTTGTTGACTATAACCTTGAGCTACCAGTCGTGCTTTGTTTCTGACGACTTCTCCTTTCTCATTCAGCTTGTTTCTGAAAACCCATCTGGTTCCAATGACATGAGTGCCTCTGGGTTTAGGAACGAGATCCCAGACATCATTCTTGGAGAATTGATCCAACTCTTCTTGCATAGCTGCCACCCAATCGTTATCTTGAAGAGCTTCATTACAGGACGTAGGCTCAATCAGAGACACTAGTCCCAGAGGAATATCTTCAGAAGTTCTGAAAGTAGATCTGGTTCTAACAGGTTCATCTTTGTTTCCCAAAATCAAATCTTCAGATACGTTAATACGACTTTTAACTTTCCTTGGAATTTCAGGAGATTTAATTTCTTCAGAGTCTGGAGTGACGGTTGCTTCTGGAGTTTTCTCAGATTCTACAAGAGTGATTTCCAAATCTGCAAACTTTTCAACTAGCTTTGACTTTTCAGGGTCAAGCTTATCATCAAATCTAACATGAATTGATTCCTCCACAATTTTGGTTTCTGTGTTGTATACTCTGTAGCCTTTAGAGCGTTCTGAGTATCCTAACATAATACCTTTCTGTGCTTTGGAATCAAACTTGTTCAGATGTTCTTTAGTATTTAATATAAAGCAAATGCATCCAAAAGGATGAAAATATGAGATGTTGGGTTTTCTTCCCTTACACAGTTCATAGGGAGTCTTTTCCAGAATAGGTCTAATAGAGATTCTATTCTGAATGTAACACGCTGTATTTACAGCTTCTGCCCAAAAGTGCTTTGCTACATTGGTTTCATTGATCATGGTTCTGACCATCTCTTGGAGTGTCCTATTCTTCCTCTCTACAACTCCATTTTGTTGTGGAGTTCTAGGGCAGGAGAAATCATGGGATATTCCATTAGAGTCAAATAATTCTTCAAAATCTTTATTTTCAAATTCTCCACCATGATCACTTCTGACTCTAACAATTTTAGAGTCAAATTCTTTTTGCACTTTAGAACAGAAACTGGTGAATACAGAGTGAGACTCACTCTTGTGCTTTAGGAATTTTACCCATGTCCAGCGGCTGTAATCATCAACGATTACTAGTCCATACTTCTTTCCATTGACTGATGCTGTTTTCACAGGACCAAATAAGTCAATGTGAAGAAGCTCCAGAGGCTTAGAGGTAGAAACAACATTTTTCTTTTTAAAAGATGTTTTTGAAAACTTTCCTTTCTGACAAGCTTCACACAGAGCATCTGAAGAGAACTTCAGTTTTGGTAAGCCTCTGACTAACTCAAGTTTAGTTAGCTGAGAAAGTTTTCTCATGCTAATGTGGCCTAAGCGTCTATGCCATACCCATTGCTCTTCGTGAACTGACATTAAACATTTAACATTTTGATCTTTTAAATCAGAAAGATTTATTTTATAAATGTTGTTTTTCCTCTTGCCTGTGAAAAGGACAGAGCCATCGTTCTGATTAATGGCTTTACATGTTTTTTGATTAAAGATTACATCATAACCGTTATCACTTAATTGACTTATGGATAACAAGTTATGCATTAATCCTTCTACATAAAGAACATCAGATATAGAGGGAAGAGTACCATTACCAATAGTTCCGGAGCCTCTGATCCTTCCTTTCTGATCTCCTCCGAAGCCTACAAATCCAGTGTCTTTAAGTTCCAGACTTTGGAACATAGACTTTCTTCCCGTCATATGTCGCGAGCATCCAGAGTCCAGGTACCATGACTGGTGTCTGAACTTTGCTGCATAGGATATCTGCAACATAGATAATCTTATCTTTCGGTACCCAGAATCTCTTGGGTCCTTTTAGATTAGTCTTCCCAGAGTTTCTTATAACTTTGGGTCTTCTAGCATTCTTAAATTTTTGTTCTTGTGTGTGTGTGTAATGATATGAAAACGGAGATTTAAGCTGGTTACTGGTAGATGTTTTATTTTCCTCAGAATCATACCCAATTCCCCTTTTATTATTCTGACTTACTCCATAAATCATGGATGCCATAATACTCCTATCTATCCCGTTCTTCAGAAATTGTTGAAAGGCTTCTTCATATTTATAAATAATTTCATTTGAAGTTTGTGGTGCTTGAGACAACGTTTCTTCTAATTCTAAGCTTTTTGTTTTAGCTCCATCTCTTTCTATCGTTAGAGATCTGATAGTATCATCTCGTGCTAGAATTGTTGTCTCAAGTCTACTACATACTTCAGATTTTGCTTTAAGAAGGCCTTTAATGTCTTTAACTTTTTGTTTTAATTTCTGAAGAGAGGTAAGAGTTTCTGATAAACATGATTCTAAGTCAGATCTAGAAAGTTCAGAAAATACCTCTTCAGATTCTTCATCTGAGCTGCTGGATGTGGTAGCCATAAGAGCTACGTTGGCCTGTTCATCAGAGTCAGATTCTGATGATTCGGATTCACTATCGTCCCAGGTGGCCATTAATCCCTTCTTTGTTCTGAAGGTATTTTTCTTGAAGCTTTCTTTCTTAGAGTTATCTTTCTTCAGCTTGGGGCATTCATTTCTGTAATGACCTGTTTCTTTACATTCAAAACAGGTAATATCTTTGTTAGGTTTACCTTTTGAAGTTGACTCTGATCGATCCCCTCTGGGTCTTGATCTTCTGAAGTTGTTGTTGTTCCTCTTTTTCCAGAGTTGCTTAACTCTTCTGGTTAGTAGGGACAGTTCTTCTTCATCATCAGAGTCTTCAGGTTCAGAGTCATCAGTGTCTGCAGTTTCTGCTTGAAGGGCTTTGGTTCTGTCTGACTTCCGTCTTTCAGGTCTGGACTTCAGCGCTACTGACTTGTTCTTTTTCTGAGGCTCATCCTCCTCTAGTTCTATCTCATGGCTTCTGAGAGAACTAACAAGTTCTTCAAGGCTGATATTGTTCAGATCCTTTGATAACTTCAGAGCAGTAACCATTGGTCTCCATTTCTTTGGCAGACTTCTAACAATCTTCTTAACATGATCTGCAGTCGTGTATCCTTTGTCTAGCACTTTAAGACCTGCAATAAGAGTTTGGAATCTGGAAAACATAGCTTCTATAGCTTCGTCATCTTCCATCTTGAAGGCTTCATATTTCTGGATCAACGCCAGAGCCTTCGTCTCCTTGACTTGGGAGTTTCCTTCATGGGTCATCTTCAGAGAGTCAAGTATATCTTTAGCCGTCTCTCTGTTGGTGATCTTTTCATATTCGTTGTATGATATAGCATTTAGAAGTATTGTTCTGGCCTTGTGGTGATTTTTGAAGTCACGTTTCTGATCTTCTGACATTTTGCTTCTGGGAACTTCAGCTCCATTTAAGACTGGAGGTTTGTATCCATCTGTGACAATGTCCCAGAGGTCAGCATCATAACCCAGAAAGAAACTTTCGATTCTGTCTTTCCAGTAATCAAATTTTTCTCCATCAAAAACAGGAGGCTTGGCGTTGTAAGAATCTCTTTCATTTGAGTGGGCCATTGTTTTTCTCGTACTGGATCTCTCTACACGGTTAAGTGTTTGATTAGAAAATCAATAACAGAGCCGGAGCTCTGATACCAATTGAAGGTGAGAAAAACAAGAAAGGGGGGGGGGTTTGAATTGTTTGAAAAATAAGCGCTTTTCCAAAAAGAAAATCACACAATGATTTTATACTGGTTCGCTTATAACACAAAGCTACTCCAGTCCACCCGGCCAAGGTGATTTCGCCTTCAACAAGGACTTAATCCACTAATCTTGAAAGATTACAAACAACACCTAAGAGAGAAGAAAATCTCTTAGTCTTCTCAAGTCTACAGACTACACAGAGTCACTTGAGGAAATCAAACAAATAAAAGATACAAGATATGTAATCTAGAGTGCTTCTAAGAAAGCAAGTATTACAAACTTAAGAACAGATTTTTCACTTAATAAGCAAAAGCTTAGTGAAATTCTTTGAGAGCAAAGATGATTTTCTTGAGCGTGAAATAATTCAGTATAGTTTTGGCTAGTTGATTTCTTGTTACTGAATGTTGATTGCATCTCTATTTATATATGAGTTGGAGTAGAGTTGAATCTGGTGGATATTAAACTGAGTTTACTCCATCACTTAAATAGCTTCTGCAGTTTAACTTTTCATCTTTGAAGTGACTACTTACTACAAGTAGTATCTTCTCTCTTGGAAGTGGAGATTAACGTCTCTTTCTCTGTTTAGGAAATCTATTTGAAAATCTTTACTTGACTTGAACGTTACTTCTTCATGATTAGCAAATCCATAATCAGAGTATTTGTGTTTCTGGAGAATCTTGGAATCTTGCTTCTGATGTTGATCTCTTGAGAGTTCAGATGGCGCTGATAACGTTTCTCCAGAATCAGAGCTTCTAGACTTTACTTCATGTTCAGATGCTTCTGATACTTTGCAGTTTTGTCCAGAGTCAGACTTTCTTGAACGAGATTCCACTTCAGATGCTTCTGATACTTGAGAATTTGTATCTGATCTTGTTGTGCATCTGATGACATCATCAGATTTATTACTTCTTTCTTTAGAACCCTGCACACTTAGAAATTTTTCGTTAGGGTGCCATTTTTGGTTTCATCCTTTGTTATCATCAAAATCAAGGAATCTGTTGTAGAACAATTTTTGTTCTTACAACCATTCCTCGCAAATTCAAAATCCCCACTTTCACTAAGTACGATGGTGCGTCTTGTCCTCAGATGCATCTGAGAGCTTATGTGAGAAAGATTCAGCCGCATACCACTGACAGGAAGCTATGGATCCATTTCTTCCAAGAGAGCCTGTCTGGCACACAGTTGGAATGGTATTATCAGCTCGAGAGCTCTGACATCCGCACCTGGACAGATTTAGCAACAGCTTTCTATAAACAGTACCAGTATAACTCTGAACTAGCACCTACCCGACTACAGTTGCAGAATATGACTATGGGATCTAAAGAAAGCTTTAAAGAATATGCTCAAAAGTGGAGAGATTTGGCTGGCAGAGTCAAACCCCCTATGACTGACAGAGAATTGGTGGACATGTTCATGGGCACACTGACCGGCCCATTCTATAGCCATCTACTGGGAAGTTCTTCATCAGGTTTCACTGAACTTATATTAACAGGTGAACGTGTTGAAAGCGGCATCCGAAGTGGAAAGATACAGGCGGCTACCTCTGCAAGCACCAAAAGGTCCTATCAGGGGAGGAACGAATCAAATGCTGTGTACGGTCAAAAGGGTCGTAACAAGAAAGGCCACGACATTGGAGCAGTTACGATTGCAGCACCACCATCTCAAAACTTCCAGCCCAAACAAGACAGGCCAAGAAGGCAGTTCACCAGGATCAATATGACCTTGGCACAGGCACTGCAGGGAATGCTAAAGGCAAATTTGATCACCCTTAGAGATCCTCCTACAAATCCCAACACTACCTCTTCTCGTTATAATCCCAATGCCAGGTGTGCATATCACTCCGATAGCCCCGGGCATGATACAAACGATTGCTGGTCATTGAAGAATAAGATTCAGGATATGATCGAAGCTGGAGAAATTGAGTTTGAGCCTCCGGAGACTCCTAATGTCATCACTGCTCCTATGCCTAACCATGACAAGATTGTTAATGCTATGGATGACGATTCTCACATTTCCAATGTGGCGGACTTAACATCTCCTCTCCCGATCATAAAGAGGAATTTATTGCAAGCTGGTTTATTTCCAGGTTGTGCTGAAGATTGCAATCTCTGCATACTCCGGCCCGAGGACTGTTTGAAATTGAAGAATGGTATTCAACGGCTGATGGACGATCGTACAGTTCTCTTTGAAAGGATTCCTAAGGCGGAAAACCCTATTGAAGAAATATCTGTGATTGCTAGGTCCAAAGTTCCAGTGAGGATTACCGCTACCAGGGCGCCTGTGAAGATTACCGCTGAGCCCAGGGCTGCTCCCCTAATCATCACTGCACCTGGCCCGATCCCGTATTCCTCAAGTAAAGCTATTCCGTGGAATTATGGCGGTGATGTTTACGTCCATGGCGTGAAGCAAGTGGATAATGCTGCTAATACTAGTGGCATTGTTGGGACTAGTAAAATTACTCGAAGCGGAAGGATCTTCTCTCCAGAAATCTCACCTCCTGTCCTTGAAACTCAAGGAAAGGAACCAGTCAATCATTCTCAGTCAGAGACACCGGTCGAAGTTACTCCCGAAGATGTTGCCAAACAAGAAATGGAAGAAGTGCTGAAAATCATTCGCAAGAGTGATTTTGATGTTGTAGAACAGTTGGGGCGTACCCCGTCTAAGATCTCGATGTTATCCTTGCTGTTATCTTCTGAACCTCATGCCAATGCATTGATAAAATTCTTGAAGACCGCTCATGTACCTCAGGAGACATCTGTCGATCAGTTCGAACATTATGTTGCTCACTTGGCTGTTGACAATGGCCTAGGCTTTTCCGATGCTGACCTGACACCAGCGGGAAAGAATCACAATAAAGCCCTGCATATCTCCATTGAGTGTAGGGGAATCACTTTGTCTCATGTGTTGATCGATAATGGCTCTTCCTTGAATGTGCTGCCAACAGCCGTGCTGGATAAGCTGGACTGTAAAAGCATCGAACTGAAACCTAGTGACATTGTGGTACGTGCTTACGATGGTGCGAAGAGTGTTGTCCATGGCGAAGTAGTCCTCCCTATCAAGATAGGACCTCAAGTCTTCAATACTACCTTCCATGTAATGAACATTCGTCCTGCCTATTCCTGCTTACTGGGACGCCCTTGGATTCATGGGTCAGGTGCTGTAGCTTCGTCTCTCCATCAAAAGCTGAGGTATCCCACAGAGGGCAAAATTGTCACCGTGTGTGGAGAAGAAGAGTACATTGTCAGTAGTGTGCATGCCTTCAGATACGTCGAGATGGATGGTGAATTCATTGAGACTCCTTGTCAGTCATTTGAAGTAGTTCCTCCGACCAATCCTGTCCTTAAGCCAACTTCCGGTGTGCCCAAGGTTATTCGGACTCCTCCTGCTATGATTTCCCTGAAGGACGCTCAAGCTGTGGTTGAAGATGGTGGCTGTACTGGCTGGGGTCAACTGATCGACGTATCGTACAAGTCTGACAAATTTGGCCTGGGGTTTAGCTCTGAGAAGGTAGCCAAGAGTCAAATTAATGTTGTAGAAGACGCTGACAGCGATTGCGACCTGGATAGCTGGATTTTCCCAACAATTGGCGACGAACTCAATAATTGGAAGGCTGAAGACACTATCCCGATTTCCTTTAGTCAGGAGTAATCGTTATTGTCTATTTTGGTGTTGCAATTTTTTTTTTACAATTGAACTTCTCCAAGCGTTGTGTCTATGCCCGGGGCACAATAGCTAATTTGTTAAGGGTTTTGTCATTTTCATAAGCATATTCATATTCAATGAATCAATGGACTTTTTGCATTCAAATATTGCGCTCTTTGTCTTTTCTGTCATCTTCCAAACAAGCTATGTTTTCTTACACACACTCACGTAACGAATTGCAGATCCATACCCACTCTGGATCCTGTTGATAATAGTTCTACTACTGTTCATTATGACTTTGAAAATCCGATCTACCAAGCCGAGGATGGAAGTGTGGAATATTGTGAAGTACCTGGAGAACTTGCCAGACTGTTACTGCAGGAAGAGAGGACTATACAGCCGCACGAGGAGTCAGTTGAGACTGTAAATCTGGGTACCGAAGTAGACAAGAAAGAAGTCAAAATAGGAGCAGGCTTGGAAAACAGTGTCAAAAGAAGGTTGATTCAGATGTTACATGACTATGTAGAGATTTTTGCTTGGTCTTATGACGACATGCCAGGACTGGATACTGATATAGTAGTACATCGGCTGCCAACGAGGGAAGATTGTCGTCCTGTTAAGCAAAAGGTTCGTCGCATGCGTCCTGAAATGTCTGAGAAAATCAAAGCCGAGGTTATGAAACAATTTGATGCAGGTTTTCTGGCTGTTACTTCTTATCCTCAATGGGTTGCTAATGTGGTACCAGTGCTGAAGAAGGATGGCAAGGTGCGAATGTGTGTAGACTACAGAGATTTGAATAAAGCGAGTCCCAAAGACGACTTTTCACTTCCGCACATTGATGTTCTGGTAGATAACACCGCTCAACACAAGGTATTCTCATTCATGGATGGATTCTCAGGTTATAACCAGATTAAGATGGCACCTGAAGACATGGAGAAAACTACGTTTGTGACGCAATGGGGCACGTTCTGTTATAAAGTAATGCCATTCGGTTTAAAGAACGTCGGGGCAACGTACCAGCGAGCTATGGTGGTTTTGTTCCATGATATGATTCATCATGAAATGGAAGTATATGTGGATGACATGATAGCCAGATCTCATACTGAAGAAGAACATCTCGATCATTTGTACAAATTGTTTGAGAGGTTGAAGAAATACAAGCTAAGATTGAACCCGAACAAATGCACATTTGGAGTAAGATCCGGTAAACTCCTGGGATTTATTGTCAGTGGTAAAGGGATTGAGGTTGACCCGGCCAAGGTGAGAGCTATTCAAGAAATGCCAGTTCCCAGTACAGATAAAGAAGTCAGAGGTTTCTTGGGACGCTTGAATTACATTGCCCGATTTATCTCCCATTTGACCGCCACCTGCAAACCCCTCTTCAAGCTACTGAGGAAAAATCAAGAGATGATATGGAATGATGAATGCCAAGAAGCTTTTGACAAAATCAAGAAATATCTCCAAGAACCTCCAATTCTGGTACCGCCCGTTGAAGGAAGACCTCTAATCATGTATTTGACCGTGTTAGAAAATTCAATGGGGTGTGTATTGGGGCAACATGACGAGTCTGGTCGAAAAGAGCATGCCATATACTACCTTAGCAAAAAGTTTACCGACTGTGAAACAAGATACTCACTGCTCGAGAGAACTTGCTGTGCTTTGGCCTGGACTGCTCGCCGACTAAGACAGTATATGTTGAATCATACCACTTTGTTGATTTCTAAGATGGATCCCATCAAATACATATTCGAGAAACGTGCCCTCTCCGGAATAATAACGAGATGGCAGATGATCTTAACAGAGTACGATATCCAGTATACTACCCAGAAAGCAATCAAAGGAAGCGTGCTAGCTGATCATTTGGCTCATCAAGCGGTGGACGATTACCAATCTATGAATTTTGAGTTCGCAGATGAGGATGTCATGCTTGTTACTGATTATGAAAAATCTGGACCGGAGGAAGGACCCGAACTGGGATCCCGATGGACTATGGTTTTCGATGGATCTTCTAATGCATTGGGCCATGGTATTGGGGTTGTACTTATTTCTCCTGGGGGTTACCATACACCTTTCACTGCTAGACTATGTTTTCATTGTACCAATAATATGGCTGAGTATGAAGCATGTATTTTGGGACTCAAGGCTGCTATAGACCGGCGGGTCAAGTTTTTGAGTGTGTATGGAGACTCAGCATTAGTAATCAGTCAGATCAAAGGAGAATGGGACACTAAACATCCGAATCTCATCCCTTATCGAGAGCGGGTGATGACATTAATCCCATACTTTAAAGAGATTACATTTGAACATATTCCACGGGAAGAGAATCAGTTGGCGGACGCACTGGCTACCATGTCATCTATGTTCAGAGTCAGATGGGACGGTGAAGCTCCCAGGATCACCATTGAACGACTAGAAGAACCAGCATATTGTTATGAACTTAACGCTGAAAGAGTAGAGGAGAAACCTTGGTTCCACGAAGTGAAAAGTTATTTAGAAACTCAGGAATACCCTGAAGGGGTATCCATCAATGACAGAAAATTCCTGAGGAAGTTCTCCGCTAAATTCTTTTTGAGTAATGGATTATTATACAAACGTAATCATGATTCGACTTTGCTTCGCTGTGTGGATAAAAAGGAAGCAGAAAAGATTATGGAAGACATCCATGATGGCATTTTTGGGACTCATTCTAGTGGGCATACGATGGCCAAGAAGATTCTGAGATCAGGGTATTATTGGTCTACCATGGAAGCTGATTTCCATCATCACTCCAGAACCTGTCACAAGTGCCAGATATATGCGGATAAAGTACATGTGCCTCCTGCTCCATTGAACGTGCTGACATCACCTTGGCCCTTTGCAATGTGGGGCATTGATATGATTGAAGAGATTAAACCTACTGCTTCTAACGGGCATCGTTTCATCCTTGTTGCTATTGATTACTTTATAAAGTGGGTAGAGGCCGCCTCATTCGCTTCTGTCACCAAGAATGTGGTGGCACGATTCATCAAGAATAATCTCATTTGTCGATATGGCATCCCTGAAAGAATTATTACTGACAATGGTACTAATTTGAACAACAAGATGATTACTGAACTCTACACGCAGTTCAAAATAAAACACCATAACTCTTCTCCGTACCGGCCAAAGATGAACGGTGCCGTGGAGGCTGCTAATAAGAATATCAAGAAGATCATACAAAAGATGACGGTGACGTACAAAGACTGGCATGAGATGTTACCGTTTGCTCTTCACGGTTATCGCACTTCAGTACGCACTTCGACAGGAGCAACTCCTTTCTCTTTAGTCTACGGAATGGAAGCCGTTTTACCAGTGGAAGTTCAGATTCCCTCTCTAAGAATCATGAAAGAGGCGGGCTTAGATGAAGATGAATGGGTTCAGACTCGACTCGACCAGATAAACTTGATCGATGAGAAGAGACTTGCGGTTGTGTGTCATGGACAGATATATCAGAAGCGTATGACCCAGGTATTTAACAAAAAGGTCAAGAGACGAGTGTACCAAATCGGCGACTTAGTTATCAAGCGTATCATTCTATCACAAGGTGATCCCAGAGGCAAATGGATTCCCACGTACGAAGGGCCGTTTGTAGTTAAGAAGGTATTCTCTGGTGGAGCCATGATACTAGCTACAATGGACGGCGAAGACTTCCCGCATCCCGTGAACGCAGACATAGTCAAAAAATACTACGCATAAAAGACCCGCTAGGTCGACGTGTCTAGGCAAAAGTAAGGGCATCCCGACGAGCCAAAAAGGGTTCGGGCAAAAATTAGGGATAAACATATAAAAATGTACACCCGGCAAGTCGAAAACCTGAAAAGGCGGCTTGGGCAAAAAAGGGTATCCTGGTGGACTGAAAACCTGAAAAGGCGGTCCAGGCAAAAATTAGGGATCAAAGCGTATGACTATGTCCCGTTCTCTGTCAGCTTCAACCAGGTCAAAGGGACTGAACAAGCCAATCACTTCTATCCGACAGCAGGAGATGAGAGGCTTGAAGACATAATGACAGTAGTGGAATTAGAATCGATAGGACTTTTTCTGCATAGCTTTCTCTCTGTTTTCCTGACAATTTCCTCTTACTAGGATTTCTGTCTCCTTGTACTCAAATTGCCTATTTATAGGTCCTCTTTCAAAATCAATACAATTTTATTTCGAAAAAATGTTGTTGTCTTACTTCCTCTGCTTTGCTTGCATAAACGTCCATTGATTTAATTTGAATTGATTTATGCATTTGAATATGATCAATGTTTACAAAAATGCATGCCTAAAATAGAAATAGCGATTACTACAAGACTTCAGGATCGAGGAGAAGGTCTAACCATGCTTTCCAATGAATCCGTCGCTAATTCTATTCCCCAACAAGAATCAGCTATTTCCCAGAAGAGGTTGGCATCGCCAGATAGACTGGTCATCTCTTTCATCTCCAGCCGGGCTCTGTTGAGTGTTTTCCGCCATCAGACAGAAATCAAGTATCCTCAGCTAAGAAAGGATCATCGATACAAATATCTTCGACCAGAAGACTGAGATTTATTTCCCCAGTAGAGTCCCCTGGAAGAACGTTTCAGACGCATAGTGCATTCATTACCTCATTCCATATCATACACATGCATGCAATGTTCGCATTTCTTTTCGGACGCATAATTCATTCATTACATCATTTCACAGCATACGCCTGCATACATTGTTCGCAGTTATTTTCGAAAGCATAAAACATCTCATGCATCATGACATGGCATGAAGCTAACTTTATTTTTCAGGTTAATTATTCCCCTGATACAGTCAAAACAAAGGTCCATTCAGACGGACATCCTCATCAATTACGTTCAGGATTCAACTACATCTTTCAGATATACTCCATGTCAACATTCATTCTGACATCCTCCTAACGATGGCATCTATAAGCCCATCCCAGACATTTATTGCAAATACAACATATACAAATACTATCAGATATAGCCTAGCGTACGGTTCATTCTGATTCAGCTCAACATATGACTCTTTCAACTCAGATGCGATCTAACGTACGGTCCATTCCGACCTTCAACAACTCCAATACGGTCTAGCATACGACCCATTTGGACCTCCAAGGCCTCAAATGCTACCTAGCGTACGGTACATTCTGAAGTGTAGTTTGGCGCATGACTACCCCCTTCATCATCAGGTACAGCCTAACGGACGGCTCAGTCTACAACTCAGATACGATCTAGCATATGATCCATTCTGATCCTTCACCCCCAGTAACGATACAGCCTAACGGACGGCTCGTTCCGCAACTCAGATACGATCTAGCGTACGATCCATTCTGATCCTTTATCCCCAACAGTGTATGACTCATTCGGATTCTTATCTCATTTTGATTCGGCACAACATATTACTCCTCCAACAATACGGTCTAGCGTACGACCCATTCGGATCTTCATTCCTCAGATACTACCTAGTGTACGGTACATCCCGAGGTGTAGTCTATCGTACGACTACTTTTTGTCAGATACAGCCTATCAGACGGCCCATTCTGCAACTCAGATACGATCTAGCGTATGATCCATTCTGATCGGTTATCCCCAGCGGCGTATGACCCATTCTAACTCCCAGTGAAGTCGACGGCCTAATGAATGACTCACTATACGGTCTAGCGTATGACCCAGTGACACCCATGACTTCAGATATCTTCTAACGTACGACGTACTCTGAAGCTCTCATCATCAAACTTCCTAGATGGCATCTTTAAACCCATCTCCATCCAGACTAACTAATTGACAAGTGCAAATTCTTGGGGCGTTCTAAGTGTTCAATAATCTCCCACCTCCAGACCACGAATGGCGTACATACCATTCTGACTCTCTCGGTTCAAGAATATTGAACAGGGGCAGCTGTCATACCCCAAAATTTGCCCATTAATATTTCAAGACATTTTTCAGGGCACTCCGACTCATTTTTATGACACTGATCTTAAAGGAACAAAGGTCCAGCCCACGAATGGCCCAATCCAGAAAATGGCCCAAACTGGCCTGTTCGCTACACGTTCGCTACAGAAAATTTCGGGCTTCATTCTGAGCCCATTAGGTCACAAAAAAGAGCATTATAAATACCAGCACTTCAGTAATGAAAAGGAGAACGAAAAACCGAGACGGAGACGACCGGAAACCCTGACATAGCAACCCCAGAGAGTAGCCCAGAGAAGTCGGAGTGAAGAAACCCTGACGGCCGCTCATTCACACCGAAGTTACCGCCGCCCAACTCAACCCGATACCAAAAGTGACTTGCCAATTCAGCATTACCACTCCATTGCAAACAGGTTTGTGTATCATTATTGTTTTATGCTTCCAATTTGTAAATCTCTAAATACATAATGCATCATGATTGAATTTTTGGATATGTAATTAGACTTTGCATGTGAATTCCAGTACGCCTGAATATCCTGAGTGTTTGACCATATTATTTCTGTAATTGAATGCAATAAGGCATGCAGCATGCTGAGATCATACTGTTCTGAAATTCAAAACCCGCAGCCGCTCGCTAGCACATCGCTAAGCGAGCATGTAGCGAGCATTCGCTAGGACCTCGCTAGGCGAGGCAGAGGCGAACGGGACAGCCGTTGATATTTGTTATGTCCTATGCGTAACCTGATCTATTCTATGTTAATTATGCACTGTTTTGCCTGACATTCATGCTGCTGTGTTTTCTTTTGCGGTGTAATCCTCGATTGCACCCTGATTGGTATTCTAACCCGTTTGCTGAATTTTGTAAAGGTTCACATATCCCAGGAAAAGAGTGTTGTTTAGGCCTTCCACTTTATTTGTGGGATACCCTTATGAAGATCCACTCTAAATTGCTTAATTAATTTTAATGTATTAATTTTAATGTATTGATTTTAATGTGGAGATTCATCCTAATCACCTAATTGACTTTAAAATATGACCTTTAAACATGTGATTTTGGACCTCTCTTTTGCCTTACGATATTACGGTACCACGGTCATGTCCCGCGAATGTGGGGATACACTTAGCAATGGCCCTTCGATTAAATCATCATAAAATAAATCATAGTCCCTCGGATGTTGCCTTCGAATATATGATTTCGTCCCTCGATGACCCTTCGGTGTAGCCTACGGTTAAATGATGATCGTCCCTTTGAATGCTAAGGTATCCTTACAACTGTTGCCTTCAATGACCTGTCGATGACCCTTAAACATCCAAAGGGTAAAATTACTTACTTCTCAATAGTAAGGACAGTTTTACCCTCATAAGGATAGGAAACGTTCATAACGACTTTAGGAAGGTATAACTCTCAATTGCTGGATCATAACCTAAAACATTTCCCACCCCTCACACTTTGCAAATCCTAGAAAATCACCACTTGGTATACATTCATACTAGAATCATTACCAAGTTACATTTTCCTAAGCCGTTTTCAAAATCAAACGAGATAAATACTTTGTATACATTCATACGAGAATCATTACAAAGTTAAACTCTTTTTTTTCGAAACATTTTTTTAACAATTCACGAACACTTTTCAGACAAAAATATAAGTGATCCAACAATTAAGAGCCCATGGATAACCATGGATACAAAGGGTGCTAATACCTTCCCTTTGTATAATGTACCTCCCGAACCCAAAATCTATTGAGGTCTTTCCTGTTCTTTTCCACCTTTCCTTATTGGATAAAAGAAAAGTCGGTGGCGACTCTTGCTATCCGCGACATTGCGATGAAAAGCAAAATACCCCAAGTCAGTTCACCGTATGACACATTTGGTTTGGCCTAAGCATGATTAGCAAAGGTGATTAACAAGGAGTATATATTCCTAATCATAACAGAAAATCGAATCCACAATCACAATCTCAGATCAAAATCACAAATCACCAAAAATTCTCTCAATTTCTCTCAAACTTTTTTCACTTTTTCCGTCTAATTTCATCATTCTTTCTGCTTTCTCTTGAGCTAACCTTCATCTATAGGTGTGATTGAAGAACCGTTGAAGGCAAATTGTGGCAAATCGTGAAGAATCACCACTGTTGGAACCTTGCACCTTTCATGGCATTTTGAGATTTCTTCGAGTTTAAGCATAACTGAGCTGAAGCATTGATTTCATTCATCTTCTCTTGCATCAATCAGCATCTGTTTTGCACTTTGGAGCCTTGAAGCAAGCTAATCAAGAACTGTATCATCACTAAGGTCAGAACTCGATCGATCCAATTCTTGCAATTACTATATGGCTTTTGTAGATCTTGAAACGTAGAGTATTATGCAACTTAGATCTCTTAAAACCATGCAGTATTGATAAAGTTATGATGATTTGAACATTTGAATGTTAGAATTTCTTTTGCTCGATCCGGTTGATATGTTTAGAACTAGGACAAATTGAAGCTAGATTAATGATGTGTGATGCATGACGGTTCGATCCATATGCGGTTTGCCAATTTCTGTGTGAATTTGTTCTTGATGATGATGAATGCTGAAGAACACGATGAGTTCTTCATATTTTCGTTTCCAGATCGCGCTCAGATCCATTTCGCCTTGCCTTGCATGTTGTTCCGTGTTTTTCCGCCATGTGACCAATTACGCGCTGCCACCTCACTTAATGAAACGCAGCGTTTCATTAAGTGAGCGTCCTAATTACGAAAATGCCATTGCGCCATTTATTTCATTTTATTTTCTTAAATGTTTATTTCATTTCACCATCAAACTTCAAAAAATCATAAAAACTTCATGGATGATCCAAATTGTGTGGGAATTTTTGCATTCATCTCCATTTTTCATCTAGTTTTTTATAGGTATGATAACATAAGTTGTGCACGGATGGTTTTTATTTTGGTCTAATGTCTTTGATCATGTATGCTTTTTGCCTATGTTTTGCCATTTCATTCATGAAATCTTGATGCTTGATCCAAAATGCTTGAAATTTTATATGCATGATCTAGACTCACTCCTGGTCATTTTGGTATATGGTTTGCTAATTTTGCATTTCTGGATTAGGAGATATGATGTAATCTTTGAAGGTGTGACCATGTATGTCACACCATGTCTTGTTCATGTTCCTGATTTTATTTTCCATGCTTATGCTATGCCAATTGCCCTGGATTTTTGCATGATAATACTTATGGATGTCTAGTTTGCTTGTGATTTTTCCTGGATTTTTTGAAGGCATTTTCAATTTGTTTGATAATTTTGCCTCTGTTTGGTCAATTGTGAACGTTTCTTGAGTGTCCAACTTCCATGATTTGTGAAATCCTTAATATGTATTGGATGGACTTGAAATTTGGCATGTGTATTGTAGACATCTTAAAGGTTGCCATGGCTTTGATCTCATTCATTTCTCATGTTTGATTACTGTTTTATGATTGCATGAAGTTGATGATTGATTTGATGCCTTGTATGAGCTTGTATGAACATGCTTTGACTTGTTGATTTTAATTGACTGGCTTCCCTGTATCCAAATGACATGAAATTTGGTGTGTTGCTCATTCAATGGGTTCTGGTTAAGCATGATTTTTCCTGGAATTTATTGAGCCATTTTGGTACTGATATGCTTGTGTTCATTCTGTTTACATCATTGAGTTCTCAATTTGCCTAGTTTGACATGATTTGCTTATGAAATGCAATTGGTGAATGTTTTTGATATGGGGCCAACTGGAATTTGTTCTTATTTGATTAATCTTGATTTTGATCAAGTTTCATGTTCTGTTTTAAATTTTTTTCTCCTCTTTTGGCCCTAGGCTTTGGCCTAAGGGTTTACTTCTCACATTTGAGTTTGAGTTTCAGGTTGAAGAAGCAATTACTTTAAGGAGAGTAATTCAAGTTGATTGAGTTTGGTTTATTTGATTATCATGAACTAACTTGGTTTGTTTTATAGGATGCTAACTCATTTGATTTGAGTTTGTGCTTTGCACATGTGATTGATTGTGTTGACTGTTGGTTCATAACTTGTCTGTTTTGACTTTGTGATTGGTATACTGATTATATTTGATTGATTTCAGGTACCACAGTTGCTTTAGTTCCTTTGAGAACTTGCTATTGCTTTGCTTTGCTTAAGCATTGAGGTAGAATCTCTTGTCTCCATGTAGTCTGGAAGACCTGGCTTGTTACTTAGCCAGGCAACTGTCTGAAGTCCTCCTTAAGAGGTGATGTTTGTGATTGTTTAACTTTGTCCCCAAGCAGGAAAAGACCTCATATGAGGAAATTGGTAGATAGAAGAGATAAGTAGCCTATCTCCTACTATTCTGTGAGTCACTCACCTTGCTCACACCATATGTGTTGATGCATAGTGAGTAAAAACCCAAGATCTATCGAGTCCTTAACTTGTGGAGAGAGTTCCAGCTTTCTGAACTCCCACACCTTCTGATATTCAATGCTCTCCCTGACCAGGGATAAGAGTGATGAGGCACACCCCTCATATCCTTTCATCTGCTTCACCTTGGCTCTCAATGTCAAGGTTAAGAGCACCATTTACCCTATTCCAGTTGACTTTTAAGTCTAACCCTTTGATTGAGCCTAATTGTTTGGTTATAGTGGGTGCTAAATGACTTTGTTTGATTGATTGCTTGGTGCATTTGTACATGTTTGCTTGTTTGCCTTTGTGCACTTATCATCATAAATTGTTCATTATTGCATGATCACCATTGCATATCTCTGTGATCCATGTTTGGTTTACCCATTGAGGACAACTGTAAGTCCACTCATTGGCCATTGTTCCTATGATTTGGAAGGGATAGAGTGTAAGACCATTTCATTTGGCCACTCATGTCCATTGCTTAAATGCTTGTTTGATTGTTGTATGTGAGGATGCAATTGTAAGACCATGCTGTTGGCATTTGTACTCCCATGATCATCCTTTGGAGGTTGGTATAAGTCCAGATAGATTGGCGTCTGACATCCATGTTTTGTTTTACCTTAGGAGATTGGTGTAAATCCATTTATTGGTATCCGGTATCCACTTTTGTTTGTGAGATTGGTATAAGTCCATTGATGGCATCCGGTATCATTGTTTTGTTTTAGGAGATTGGTGTAAATCCATTTATTGGTATCCGGTATCCGCTTTTGTTTGTGAGATTGGTATAAGTCCATTGATGGCATCCGGTATCACCTTGCTTTTATTTGTTATTGCTCATTGCTCATTCCTAAGGACACACTTGAATCATCTTCTATATGATCTCAAGAGGTGAACTTTCTAAGAAGTTTTACATTCCACTATCCACACCCTCTTTGTCCTAAACCTTTTCACACTTTGCTTTCAAAAACTTTGACTTGTTGTGCAAACATCTTCATGTCTTTTCAAATTAGAAACTTGGACCCTAAGTCCTTGACTTTTCAACTCCATTTCATAACACTTCTTTGAATTGAACCTTAATCATAACCTTGACCATATTTTGTGAATAGTCATAATCAATTAACTTCACCCATTCAATTGTTTTGGCTTCGTCCATTGTTAATATGTTTTCATACATTAGCCATAGGTTTCAATTACCATAGTGGTTGATGTAAATCTGACCTTATCCTTAGTGAGTTGATTGTAAGTCTTCCATACTTATTATAGGGTTAACCCCTCACTAGTATGTTGAAGCCGTCCTCGCATGGTGGATTGTTGATTCAGGTTGAGTTTTCTCCCATTGGTAATGAAAAGCCTTAATGCTTGTGTTTTAAAATGAACTCACTAATTTTTGGAAATTTTTTAGCCGAACTACGACGTTTTGATCCTTACCTTTGATGGAAGGTACGTAGGCAACGGGTTCATCCGTTCAAACACAAAAATAAAAATTGTACATTCTTTTCTCATCATCCCATTCATGTTTGCACAATATGTCAAAAACAAATAAATATTTTTATACAACAAGTGTGAAAAGGGCTCCCTAGGAGTACCTAGGACGTGATGGGTGCCTAACACCTTCCCATTGTGTAATTTACCCCTTACCCAGACTCTCTGATCTTTTTATTGGTTTTCTACGTGTAAAACTTCTTAGGTTTTTGTTCGCTTTTTAACCAATCCTTAGGATAAATAAAAGTGCGGTGGCGACTCGATTCATTGTATGCTTTGCTTATGGTTTAATCAATAAATCATATAGCAACGAATACACCGCTACAATGCCCCAATTGTCTTGCAGCCAATATAGGATTGTAGGTTATGCATCCTCTTGATTCTATAAGAGGTGTCGCATTACGCGAAAAACCGGCGGGAAAACAAAACAACAGAGCCGCCACCGTGCGTTATTTATCCCAAAAGAGGGAAAGGAAACGCTCGAAGTAAACCTGGAAAAGACATGGTCTCGCGACCAAAGAGAATGGGATCGGGAGCCGGTTATGCGAAGAGAAGATATTAGCACCCCTACGCATCCGTCGTACTCGACGGGATCCACGCACAAAAGGAAGGATAAAGGTTGCTAAACACTGCTCAAACTGCACACACTGGCTGAAAGGAGACACAGAAAAGACAAAAGAAACTAACTCGGTAGGATATCGTATCCTGGGCCTACGTAGTCTATCAGGCATAGACATCAGAGTCGACGTAGTTCGGGACTAGGGGAAAACGTGCTCGCTAGGATGTCGCATCCTATGCATACGTTTCTTCTCGGACTAAAGAAGAATCAAAGCACTCGTAGCTCGGCTAACGCACGCCAAACAAAACCACACCGGAAACCGACTGCCAATCGCTGGACTTACGTCAAACTCCACACAAACAGGCGAACATGGAAACCGAATGCCAATCGCTGGACTTACATCAGACTCCGAACCAAACACACACACACTGGAAACCAAATGCCAATCACTGGACTTACATCGGACTCCAAGCACACAACAAGAGGATACGGAATGCCAATCGCTGGTCTTACATCCCTCTCCTAACACACACAAGAGACAAAAGCAACAGGGCGCCCGGAGAGATCAGCTCATCTCCTGCCTACGTACCTCATCTGGTATGAGGATCAGGGCGACGGAGTTCCCCTACGCAGGGACAAAGGACTAGCCTAACCAGATACAAAGGGAGACACAACTAGGGAGACTATGACTCGAGCCTAGATGTTATCATGCATATCATCCCTAAGTTAAGGTTTCTAGCTAACTTGCACAGGGAGCAAGCTATTTGTCATACCCCAATTTTGTCCGGGCATATTTAAGTTTTCATAAAATCGTTTTCATTTTCATTTTCGCATCATATGCATAGCATGACATACATTGCATCATGAATAAACACCTAAAATGTCAGTCAGAATGAATTTATTTGAGAATACAGACAAATCGGTTGAATCGTTAAAATTCGAGGAAAGACTGTATTTTTTAATAAGTATGTTTTGTCCTGACAATTTTAGTGTGACCGGTTTAATTTTCCGAATAAATTGGTACTCATTTTTCTATTTCTAAGTGGTCAACATTTTTGTTTAGTTATTTAATTAAAATAATTAAAATTTGTTTAAATTAAATATTAGTTAGTTTTTTTATGATTTATTATTTAAATGAATAATAGTTATGGAAAATATATATATATATGCATTGGATCCTCTTTTGTTTTTATAAAAAAAAAAAACAAATAAATAAATAGCAAAAAGAATCCAAAGGGGATCTCACAAAATCCACTCACGTTTTCTCCCAACGGATTCCTCACTCACTCCACTCACATTTCCTAATTCTCTCTCTCTGAAACGAAGAAAAGACAAAAAAAGGGGGAAATATAATGAATCACGCTTCTCTCACCTAAATCTCACGCTACTCTCACAATCACTCAGAAAAAGAAATTTCTCTTCCACTCTCTGCGGCTACTCTCACAATCACTCAGAAAAAGAAATTTCTCTTCCACTCTCTGCAACTACCTCACCCATCATCTTCTTCACTCTCAAAAACCCTCGCCGTCACTCTCGTTCTCCACCATCCGCCGCCATCTCATCTTCTTCCTTCCGCCACCGTCCACAATCGCTTCCACCGCCACCTCAAATCGTGACCTCACCCTTCAAAACCCCCTTCACCACTCCGCCCAAGAACCACCCTTCACCCTCCTCATCGCCGAAACAACACCATCGCTACACACAGTTTCAACAAATCCTCATATCACCACCGGCCAAAACCCTCGCTTTGATGGCTGTTTGAACATTTGATAGGTTGTAAATTCATGTCTATTTTGCAGGTCGAACCATTGCGGCAATTTCGGTCTCGCGAGCCTTGAGGACAGGTCGATGTTCATTGTGGCTATAGAGTCGAAATCAAAACCGGGACAGATCGCAGGAGGAAGCTTTGAATGAGCGGAGGCGATAAACTCCACAACAGTAAGAGCTAGCAGCAACGACAAACGCATCAGTAGCTGGTAGCATCGAAAAAGTCGTCATTGCGGTAACAATCTCAAGCTCTCCTCAAACATGACCATTACTTTATGTTGGTTTGGCTTTAATCACGTAGTTTGTTTTGGCTAGGCTGTTACGAAATTCACTGCCATTTGCCATAGCTTGGTTATTGAGAATTGGTGGATGTATCTGGAAAAATTCTGCTGTGTATCTGTTGTTGCTATTATGGCTTTCAGTTCGTTATAGCTACTTTAACTTAGATGATGTCGTATATGAGTTGTGTTTGTGTGCTGTTACGGTTTCTTTTTTTTTTATTTCAATTTCATTGAAATCGCAGGTTCTGGAAACTAGCACGATTAACCTGTTTTGTTGCGTTTGATTATTCTGGTTATGTGTATATTACTTTAGGAAGTTGATGTTGAGAGTCAAATGTTTTAGTTCTTTAATCTTCTCATAGATTTGTTTAAGTGTTATTCTGAATTGGGAAATCATAACAGCATGTTTCTTCTTTAAGGTTGACGTTTCAAAACCAGTTTTTGCAACGAATGAGTTTCGAATTTTGACGGACTTATTGTGGGTTAGCTTTGAGACCATTAAATTAATGTTGGCTGATTCAGGTTTATGTGTTATTCTAATTCAGTAAGAATGTTATGCTCAGAATATTGATGATTGTAAAGTTGGGAACATGAGGTTTGCTTTGTTGATTATATATTCCCAGATCTTGGTTAAGGAATTATGAGTTTTGTTTATATTTTGGGTTGAACACATTCTTTTCGTTGCGTAAATTCTGGATGTGTGTATGTGTGAACTCTGGATGCGGTTTAAAATACTGCCTTTGGTTAAAGCTTTTTATTCACCCATCAACATAATGTGTGGAAGTTTTTGGTCTCCTTTAGAATAAATTAATTTGATTATTATACTTCATCATGCCATGTAGAATCATGTTCCTAATAGCAAATCGATTTTGATGATAGTATACCTTAAACATTCATAAACATCGAGAGCAATTTGGATATAACTAAGAGGTGGTTAATTGGATTTTAGTCCACGGATCCGGTAACTTCATGCCAATATACCGCCAAAATTCCAAATACATCAATTGTACATTCTTCACCGTGTTTCGATTTCATGCGGATTTCCAATTGCCGCCATGTATAAACCGGTTCCTAAGCACATTTTGTCACCGATTCATTTTTTTTTAATCAAAGTTGTCACTAATTTGTTTTTCATAAAGAATATTATTAGTTGAATTTTTGTTTGATTAATTGTTTTTAATTAATTAACCTTAATTAACTTAATTATTTAAGATAATTAAATAATTTTGATAATTAGTTTTAATTAATTCGATTAATCAACTTAAGTAAAATTTGATAATAATCAAAGGATTTTCTTTTCCATCACCATTTCATAATCATTTTTAATTCAATTTCATTTCAATTCATCATCCAACACAAACCAATTTCAAAAAGCACAATCATGCAATTCTCGATTTAAATATCGAGCCCACTTTCAAACACCCTTATAAGTCGATCGCTCCTAAGCATCGTGTCATACCCCAAAATTTGCCCGTTAACATTACAAGGTATTTTTTAAGGCACCCCAACTTATTTTTCAAGGCATTAATCTCAAAAGAACAAAGGCCCAGCACACAGATGGCCAAACCCAGAAAATGGCCCAAACTGGCTTGCTCGCTAGGCGAGCAAATCCTTCGCCTAGCGAACCCCTCGCTATACCGCTCGCCTAGTGAAGCTTGCGGATATCAGAAAATTCTGGGCTTCATTCTGAGCCCATTAGGTCACAAAAAGAGCATTATAAATAGCAGAGCTTCATTCAGGAAGAGGAGGACGAAAACGGAAGGAAAACCAGAGATAGAAAGAAGGCACAACAAACCCTGGAGGCTAACCAAGAGAATTCAGAGCAACCCTAAAGGAAACCCTGAAGGAAGCTCATCCGCATCAAGGTCACCTCCGTCCAACTCAATCCGACTTGCCAATTCGAGGTTGCAATTCGATTGCAAACAGGTTTGTATTACCATTACCGCTTTATGTTCTTAATTTGCATGTGATATTATAATTAAACTCATAAACATATTTGAGTTTTTGCATGTGAATTTAAGTGTGCCTGAATATTGTGAATGCTGAACCATGTAATTTGTGTATTGGACGCCATAAGGCGTGCAGCAGGCTGAGGTCATACTGTTCTAAAATTCAAAACCCGCAGCCGCTCGCTAGCACATCGCTAAGCGAGCATGCAGCAAGTATTCGCTAGGCCTTCGCTAGGCGAGGCAGAGGCGAACGTGACAGTCGCTAATATTTTGGGTGTTCTGTTCTGTGCTTATTTGATCTGTCCTATGTTAATCATGCGTTATTTTGACTGACATTCCTACTGCTGTGTTTTCCTTTGCGGTGTAATCCTCGATTGCACCCCCATTTGGTATTCTGACATGTGTGCTGAATGTTGTAAAGGTTCACATATTCCCAGGAACAAGTAGCTTGCTAGGTATTCCACTTTATTTGTGGGATACCCTTGTGGAGATTCCTCCTAATTATTTAGTTGATTTTAATGTGGAGATTCATCCTAACTGTTTAATCGATTTTAATGTGGAAATTCACTCTAATTACCTAATTGATTACGGCTATCTAATTAATTGTAAAACTTTGCCTTTAAATAAGTGATCCTGGACCTCTCTTTGTTACCCTACGACTCCGGTATTATGGTCATGTCCCGCAAATGTGGGGATACACTTAGTGAAGACCCTTCGGTTAAATCATCATGTCCCTATAAAATAAATCATAGTCCCTCGGATGTTGCCTGCGAATATATGATTTTGTCCCTCGATGACCCTTCGTTGTAGCCTACGGTTAAATGATGATCGTCCCTTCGAATGCTAAGGTATCCTTACAAATGTTGCCTTCAATGACCAATCGATGACCCTACGATGACCCTTTTACATCCAAAGGATAAAACTACTTACTTCTCAATAGTAAGGACAGTTTTACCCTCCTAAGGATAAGAAATGCCCATAAAGACCTTGGGTAGGTGTAACTCTCAATTGCTGGCTCACAACCTAAAATATTTTTCACACCCCACACCTTTCAAAACATCTTTTAGAAAATCACCACTTGGTATACATTCATACTAGAATCATTACCGAGTTATATTTTTCTAAACATCTTTCAAAATTAAACGAGATAAATACTTTGTATACATTCATACAAGAATCATTACAAAGTTAAACTCTCTTTTCAAAACATTTTCTAAGCAATTCACAAACACTTTTTCAGACAAGGAAAATAACATAAGTGATCCAGCAATTAAGAGCCCATGGATAACCATGGATACAAAGGGTGCTAACACCTTCCCTTTGTATAATGTACCTCCCGAACCCAAAATCTGATCAAGGTTTTTCCTGTTCTTTTCCACCTTTCCTTATGGGATAAAAGAAAAGTCGGTGGCGACTCTTGCTAACCGCGACATTTGCTTTCCAAAGCAAAAACATATAAAGTCAGTTCACCGTATGACAGAACTGGCGACTCTGCTGGGGAGCCTTAAAAAGAGAGGTTACCTTAAAAACAAGATCACTTATTCAAATTGTCTGATTTACTTTTAAGGGATTGCTTGGGTATTTTATGCTTGAGTGAAAGATCCTACACCCGGATCTAGTGTACCTTAGGTAAGTAGCAAAAGATCATCGCGACTATCCGGCATATACTAGAATGGTCAAAACGATGGCTACGGTTAATGTGACACTTTGGATGTCCTGATGTTCCTCATGTTTACTTGAGGAAAAATTTGGCTTCCGCGTGGTGTCATCAAAGCATTAACCAGACCTTTAGAACCCTAATTGACTCATCCTAGCCATTAGAAAGTAGTGAGATAACTGGCTTCGGTTCCGACTGGGGTTGGTTGAGACTCGATACTACACTCTTTGAGATTGGACTTTAGGGAAGCTTCGGTCAACCACTTGGTGTTGCACTGAAGTGGACTTAAAGGAAGGTCAATGATTTGAGATCCTTTTAGAACCCGGTTACTATTCTAGGACAGGTTGAACCAACCAAACTTCAGTGGGGAGGGTATTTACCTATGGAACTCATGCAGGCCTTAAAACCTAAGAATGATTGTTGGGTGACTTGTTTATGCTTGTTACTTGCATAACATCATAACATCATAACATCATAACATTGTACTAACCATTTCAAGGACTTAGGGATTTAGCTTTGCTCTGTTAAACAGGTTATGGCTTCCAGAAAGACCATTCGGATCAATTTTGTAGCAATCTCTCCTCAACTAAAGGATCTAGTGTCAGAGCTTCCTGATCAGGCTCAGTTCATCAAGAAACATGGTTCCCTCCTCAAGTTGGTTACCACTGGTTTCAAAGAAGATATGATGAGAGTTTTATTCCAGTTCTTCGATCCTAAACATCATTGCTTCATCTTCCCGGATTATCAGTTGGTGCCCACGTTAGAAGAATTCTCCAGGCTGCTTGGGATACCTATCCTTGATCAAACACCTTTCAGTGGTTTGGAAAAGATTCCGAAGCCTGAAGAAGTTGCCGCGGCTTTACACATGACAAAGTCCGATATTGAAACCAATTGGGTAACAAGAAGTGGAGTTAGGGGTTTACTTGCCAAGTTTCTGATAAATAAGGCCCGAGAATTCTTAAAGGTTATGGATGTCCATGCTTTCGAAGACGTTCTAGCATTACTAAGCTATGGTTTGGTGTTATTTCCTAATCCAGACCAATTCGTAGATATGAATGCTATTAAGATATTTCTCACTCATAACCCTGTGCCTACCTTGCTTGGAGACATTTTGCATTCCCTTCACACCCGTACTATGAAAAGGCAATGGACTCTCATGTGCTGCATACCTTTATTGTCTAGGTGGTTTATTTCGCACCTTCCTCAATCAGTCTTGAAGAATGAGCAAAATCTGAAATGGTCTCAAAGGATAATGTCGCTCTCCCATTCAGACATCCGTTGGTGTCCTCATCTCAAAGAAAATGTTATCATCATTGACCGTTGTGGAGAATTCTCTAACGTACCACTCCTGGGGATAAGAGGAGGTATTACTTATAACCCAGCTATAGCCCTACATCAGTTTGGTTATGCTCGAAGAGATGGTCCACATGAAGTAATCCTTCAAGGCACTGTGTTTGACTATGACACCGATTCCCAAGGTCTCCGTCAGAGATTTATACGAGCCTGGGGCATGGCGAAAAGAAGCACTTTAGGACAGAAAAACTCTATTCCTATGGAACCTTATCTCAGATGGGTGCGCGTCAGAGCTCGTGAACTTGTCATGCCATACCTTGCAGTCGGACCGCTGATTGTTGAACCAGAGGTTGAAGGAGGTACTCCTCAGATCATTCCTTATCCAGATATGCCTACTGAGGTTGAAGAATTAAAGAGATCCTGGATCCAGTTGAGAGAGGAAAGGGATACTCTTGAGACTCAGTTCGTTGCAGAAAGGAAGAAAGTATTAGAGCTCACCAGCCAGCTTAATGAGGAACGCAGACTCAATGTGTATCTTCGCCCAAAAAGAAGCCGTCCCTGGGAGACTTGAGCTTTCATTGTATTTTATTATTTCCTTTTGTAATGAACATTGATTAAAAAAAATTATTAATAAAAGTTTCCCTCTTTTTGGTGGTTTACGCAAAGTTATATTCCCAAAGTCCTTGAAAACATTTCATACATTGCATAGCATGACATAACATTGCATAACAGGTATTCTAAAGGATCTATGTTCTCACGGTCTTCCTATTGCAAACAGAAAAATGGCTCTCGAACAAACTGTCAAAGATCTCCAGGCTCAGAATGCTCAATTCCTGGAGATGATGCTGAGCTTATCCAAGGGGCAGGAGGAACTGAAGGCTCTCTTGCTCGAGAAGAAAAAACACCAGAAACCTGTGAGTTACATTAACCCGGGAAGAAGGCGTAAAGGACAGGCTGCGGGAATCAAGATTAGACTTCCGAAAGATCAAGAAGAGGAGACGGAAAATGATTCGGAAGATGAGAATGCTGATCCCCTCAACCAGGAGGACGACGACGAAGATTATGAAGATGAACAGTACTCTCCAAAAGAGGATAAGTATAAGTTGTTGGAAGAACGCATGCTAGCTATGGAGGGTCAGAAGGCGCCCGGTCTGGATTTCGAAAGCTTGGGACTGGTCTCTGATGTGGTCATTCCTCGCAAATTCAAGACCCCCACTTTCACTAAGTATGATGGTGCGTCTTGTCCTCAGATGCATTTGAGAGCTTATGTGAGAAAGATTCAGCCGTATACCACTGATAGGAAACTATGGATCCATTTCTTCCAGGAGAGCCTGTCTGGTACACAGTTGGAGTGGTATTATCAGCTCGAGAGCTCTAACATCCGCACCTGGACTGATTTAGCGACAGCTTTCTACAAGCACTACCAATACAATTCTGAATTGGCGCCTACTCGGCTACAGTTGCAGAATATGACTATGGGCTCTAAAGAAAGCTTCAAAGAATATGCTCAAAAATGAAGAGATTTGGCTGGCAGAGTCAAACCCCCTATGACCTATCGAGAATTAGTGGACATGTTCATGAGTACACTGACTGGTCCATTCTACAGCCATCTACTGGGAAGTTCTTCATCAGGTTTCACTAACCTTATATTGACGGGTGAACGTGTTGAAAGTGGTATTCGAAGTGGAAAGATACAGGCAGCTACCTCCGCAGGCACCAGAAAAACCCATCAGGGAAAGAATGAATCAAATGCTGTGTACGGTGAAAGGAGTCATAACAAGAAAAATCGTGACCATGCCGTTGGAGCAGTTACGATTGCAGCACCGCCATCTCAAAATTTCCAGCACAGGCAAGACAGGCCAAGAAGGCAGTTTACCAAGATCAATATGACTTTAGCGCAAGCACTGCAGGGTATGCTAAAGGCGAATTTAATTACCCTCAGAGGCCCTCCTGCGAATGTCAACACTACTTCTCCTCGTTATAATCCCAATGCCAGGTGTGCATATCACTCTGATAGCCCCGGGCATGATACAAACGATTGTTGGTTGTTGAAGAATAAAATTCAGGATATGATCGACGCGGGAGAAATTGAATTTGATCCTCCGGAGACTCCTAATGTCATCACTGCTCCTATGCCTAACCATGACAAGACTGTTAATGCTGTGGATGACAATTCTCACATTTCTAATGTAGCTGATTTAACATCTCCTCTCCTGATCATCAAGAAGAATTTATTGCAAGCTGGTTTATTTCCAGGTTGTACTGAAAGTTGCGACCTTTGTGTACTTCGACCCGATGATTGCCTGAAGTTGAGAGGTGGTATTCAACGGCTGATGGACGATCGTACAATTCTCTTCGAAAAGATTCCTAAGGTGGAAAACCCTGTGGAAGAAATATCTGTGATTGCTAGGTCCAAAGTTCCAGTGAAGATTACCGCTACTAGAGCACCTGTGAAGATTACTGCTGAGCCCAAGGTAGCTCCCTTAATCATTACTGCGCCTGGCCCAGTACCGTATTCCTCCAGCAAAGCCATTCCGTGGAATTATGGAGGTGATGTTTACATCCATGGCGTAAAGCAAGTTGGTAATGCTGCTAATCCTAATGACATTGTTGGGACTAGTAAAGTTACTCGAAGTGGAAGGATCTTCTCTCCAGAAATCTCACCTCCCGCCCCTGAAATCCGAGGAAAGGAACCAGTTAACCCTTCTCAGTCAGGGACACCCGTCGAAGTTACTACTGAAGATGTTGCCAAACAAGAAATGGAAGAAATGCTGAAAATCATCCGCAAGAGTGATTTTGATATGGTATAACAACTGGGGCATACTCCGTCTAAGATCTCGATGTTATCCTTATTATTATCTTCTGAATCTCATGCCAAAGCGTTGATAAAATTCTTGAAGACTGCTCATGTACCTCAGGAGACCTCCGTCGATCAGTTCGAAAACTATGTTGCTCACCTGGCTGTTGACAATGGCCTAGGCTTTTCTGATGCTGACCTGACACCAGCAGGAAAGAATCACAATAAAGCTCTGGATATCTCCATTGAGTTTAAGGGGATCACTCTGTCTCATGTGTTGATCGATAATGGCTCTTCTTTAAATGTGCTACCGAAAGCCGTGCTCGATAAACTTGACTGTAAAAGCATTGAACTGAAGCCTAGTGACATTGTGGTGCGTGCTTACGATGGTGCGAAGAGTGTTGTCCATGGTGAAGTGGTTCTCCCTATCAAGATAGGACCTCAAGTCTTCAACACTATCTTTCATGTAATGAATATTCGTCCTGCCTATTCCTGCTTGCTGGGACGCCCTTGGATTCATGGGGCAAGTGCTGTAGCTTCATCTCTCCATCAAAAGCTGAGGTATCCAATAGAGGGTAGGATTGTCACTGTGTGTGGAGAAGAAGAATATATTGTCAGTAGTGTGCAGGCCTTCAGATACGTCGAGATGGATGGTGAATTCTTTGAGACTCCTTCTCAGTCATTTGAAGTAGTTCCTCCGACCAGCCCTGTCCTTAAGCCAACTCCCCTGGTGCCCAAGGTTATTCGTGCCCCTCCTGCCATGATTTCTCTGAAAGATGCTCAAGCCGTGGTTGAAAACGGTGGTCGTACTGGTTGGGGTCAACTGATCAATGTACCATACAAGTCTGACAAGTCTGGTCTGGGATTTAACTCTGAAAGGGTGGTCAAAGATCAGATTAATGCTGTAGTAGATGCTGATAGCGATTGCGATCTGGATAGCTGGATTTTCCCAACAATTGGTAACGGACTCAATAATTGGAAGGCTGAAGACACTATCCCGATTTCCTTTAGTCAGGAGTAATTGTTATTGTCTGTTTTATTGTTGCAAATTTTTTTAGTTTTACAATTGAACTTCTTAAAGCATTGTGTCTATGCCCGAGGCACAATAGCTAATTTGTTAAGGGTTTTGTCATTTTCATAAGCATATTCACATTCAATAAATCAATGGACTTTTTGCATTCAAATATTGCGCTCTTTATCTTTCCTGTCATCTTCCGAAAAGCTATGTTTTCTTACACACACTCACGTAACGAATTGCAGATCCATACCCACTCTGGATCCTGTTGATAATAGTTCTGCTACTGTTCATTATGACTTTGAAAATCCGATCTACCAAGCTGAGGATGGAAGTGAGGAAGATTGTGAAGTACCTGGAGAACTTGCCAGACTGGTACTGCAAGAAGAGAAGACTATACAGCCGCATGAAGAGTCAATCGAAATTGTAAACCTGGGTACTGAAGTGGACAAGAAAGAAGTCAAAATAGGAGCAGGCTTGGAAAACAGTATTAAAGAAAGATTGATTCAGATGTTACATGACTATGTAGAGATTTTTGCTTGGTCTTATGAAGACATGCCAGGATTGGATACTGATATAGTAGTACATCGTTTGCCAACGAAGGAAGATTGTCGTCCTATTAAGCAAAAGGTTCGCCGCATGCGTCCTGAAATGTCTGAGAAAATCAAAGCCGAGGTTATGAAACAATTTGATGCAGGTTTTCTGGCTGTTACTTCTTATCCTCAATGGGTTGCTAATGTGGTACCGGTACCGAAGAAGGATGGTAAGGTGCGAATGTGCGTCGATTACAGAGATTTGAATAAAGCGAGTCCCAAAGATGACTTTCCACTTCCGCACATTGATGTTCTGGTAGATAACACCGCTCAACACAAAGTATTCTCCTTCATGGATGGGTTCTCGGGTTATAACCAGATTAAGATGGCACCTGAAGACATGGAGAAAACCACGTTTGTGACGCAATGGGGCACTTTCTGTTACAAAGTAATGCCATTCAGTTTAAAGAACGCCGGGGCAACGTACCAGCGCGCTATGGTGGTTTTGTTCCATGATATGATTCATCATGAAATAGAAGTATATGTGGATGACATGATAGCCAGATCTCATACTGAAGAAGAACATCTCGATCATTTGTACAAATTGTTTGAGAGGTTGAAGAAATACAAGCTGAGATTGAACCCGAACAAATGCACCTTTGGAGTAAGATCCGGTAAACTCTTGGGATTTATTGTCAGTGGTAAAGGAATTGAGGTTGACCCGGCTAAGGTGAGAGCTATCCAAGAAATGCCAGTACCCCGTACAGATAAGGAAGTCAGGGGTTTCTTGGGACGTTTGAATTACATCGCCCGGTTTATCTCCCATTTAACTGCTACCTGCAAACCCATCTTCAAACTACTGAGGAAGAATCAAGAGATGATATGGAATGACGAATGTCAAGAAGCTTTTGACAAAATCAAGAAGTATCTCCAGGAACCTCCGATCCTGATACCACCAGTTGAAGGAAGACCTCTAATCATGTATTTAACCGTGTTAGAAAGGTCAATGGGGTGCGTGTTGGGGCAACATGACGAGTCTGGTCGAAAAGAGCATGCCATATACTACCTTAGCAAAAAGTTTACCGACTGTGAAACGAGATACTCACTGCTCGAGAGAACTTGCTGTGCTTTGGCCTGGGCTGCTCGCCGACTAAGACAGTATATGTTGAATCATACCACTTTGTTGATTTCTAAGATGGATCCCATCAAATACATATTTGAGAAACCTGCCCTCTCCGGAAGAATAGCGAGATGGCAGATGATTTTAACAGAGTATGATATCCAGTATACTACCCAGAAAGCAATCAAAGGAAGCGTGTTAGCTGATTATTTGGCTCATCAAGCAGTGGATGATTACCAATCTATGAATTTTGAGTTCCCAGATGAGGATGTCATGCTTGTTACTGATTATGAAGAACCTGGACCGGATGAAGGACCCGAACCGGGATCCCGATGGACTATGGTTTTTGATGGATCTTCTAATGCATTGGGTAATGGTGTTGGTGTTGTAATCGTTTCCCCCAAGGGTTGTCATACGCCTTTCACTGCTAGACTATGTTTCGACTGTACCAACAATATGGCCGAGTATGAAGCATGTATTTTGGGACTCAGAGCTGCTATAGACCTGAGAATCAAGTTTTTGAGTGTGTACGGGGACTCAGCACTAGTAATCAGTCAGATCAAAGGAGAATGGGACACTAAACATCCGAATCTCATCCCTTATCGAGAGCGGGTGTTGACATTAATCCCATACTTTGAAGAGATTACATTCGGACATATTCCACGAGAGGAGAATCAGTTGGCAGACGCCTTGGCCACCATGTCATCTATGTTCAGAGTCAGATGGGACAATGAAGCTCCCAGGATCACCATTGAACGACTAGATGAACCAGCATATTGTTATGAACTTAACGCGGATGAGGTAGAAGAGAAACCTTGGTTCCACGAAGTAAAAAGATATTTAGAAGCTCAGGAATACCCTGAAGGGGCATCCATCAATGACAGAAAATTTCTGAAGAAGTTCTCCGCTAAATTCTTTCTGAGTAATGGAGTATTATACAAACGTAATCATGATTCGACTCTGCTTCGCTGTGTGGATAAAAAGGAAGCAGAAAAGATTATGGAAGACATGCATGACGGTATTTTTGGGACTCACTCTAGTGGACATACAATGGCCAAGAAGATTCTGAGATCAGGGTATTATTGGTCTACCATGGAAGCTGATTGCCACCATCACTCCAGAACTTGTCACAAGTGCCAGATCTATGCGGATAAGGTACATGTGCCTCTTGCTCCTTTAAACGTGTTGACAGCCCCTTGGCCCTTTGCAATGTGGGGCATTGATATGATTAGGGAGATTAAACCTACTGCTTCTAACGGACATCGCTTCATTCTTGTTGCGATTGATTACTTTACAAAGTGGGTAGAGGCAGCCTCATTTGCTTCTGTCACCAAGAATGTGGTGGCACGGTTCATCAAGAATAGTCTTATTTGTCGATATGGCGTCCCTGAAAGAGTTATCACTGACAATGGCACCAATTTGAACAACAAAATGATTACTGAACTCTGCACGCAGTTCAAGATAAAACACCATAACTCTTCTCCGTACCGGCCAAAGATGAACGGCGCCGTGGAGGCTGCTAATAAGAATATCAAAAAGATCATACAAAAGATGACAGTAACATACAAAGACTGGCATGAGATGTTACCATTTGCTCTTCATGGTTATCGCACTTCAGTACGCACTTCGACAGGGGCAACCCCTTTCTCTTTAGTCTACGGAATGGAAGCCGTCCTACCGGTAGAGGTTCAGATTCCCTCTCTAAGAATCATGAAAGAGACAGGTTTAGACGAGGGTGAATGGATTCAGACTCGACTCGATCAGATAAATTTGATTGATGAAAAGAGACTTGCGGCTGTTTGTCATGGGCAAATATATCAGAAGCGCATGACCCGGGCATTTAACAAAAAGGTCAAGAGACAGGTGTCTCAAGTCGGCGACTTGGTGATCAAGCGTATCATTCTACCACAAGGTGATCACAGAGGTAAATGGACCCCCACATACGAAGGGCCATTTGTGGTTAAGAAGGTATTCTCTGGTGGAGCCATGATACTTGCTACGATGGACGGCGAAGACTTCCCACATCCCGTGAACGCAGACATAGTCAAAAAATACTACGCATAAAAGAGACCCGCTAGGTCGACGTACCTAGGCAAAAGTAAGGGCATCCCGGCGAACCAAAAGGGTTCGGGCAAAAATTAGGGATAAACACATAAAAATGTACACCCGGCAAGTCGAAAACCTGAAAAGACGGCTTGGGCAAAAAAGGGTATCCTGGTGGACTGAAAACCTGAAAAGGTGGTCCAGGCAAAAATTAGGGATTAAAAGCGTATGACTATGTCCCGTTCTCAGACAGCTTCATCCAAGTTCAAGGGACTGAACAAGCCAATCAATTATATCCGACAGCAGGAGATGAGACGCTTGAATACATAATGATAGTAGCAGAATTAGAATCGATAGGACTTTTCCTTCATAGCTTTTCTTTATGTTCTCGACAATTTCCTCTTACTAGGATTTCTGTCTCCATGTACACAAATTACCTGTTTATAGGCCCTCTTTCAAAATCAGTATAATTTTATTTCCAAAAAGATGCTTTTGTTTTACTTTTTCTGTTTTGTTTGCATAAACGTCCATTGACTTAATTTGAATTGATATGTGCATTTGAATATGATCGATGTGTACCAAAAATGCATGCATAAAATAGAAATAGCGATTACTACAAGACTTCAGGATCGAGGAGAAGGTCTAACCATGCTTTCCAATGAATCCGTGGCTAATTCTATTCCCCCAGCAAAACCAGTTATTCCCCAGAAGCAATTGGCATTACTAGACAAATTGGTCATCTCTTCCCCCCCCCCCCCAGCCAGGCTTCTGTTAAATATTTCTACCATCAGACAGAAATCAAGTATCCCTAGATGAGAAGGGGTCATCAATACAAGTATCTCCAACCAGAAGATGGGGATTTATTTTCCCCAGGGGGTCGCCAAAAAAAAAAACTTTTCAGACACATAATTCATTCATTACATCATTTCACAGCATCCGCATGCATACATTGTTCGCATTTATTGTCATAAACATAAAATATCTCATGCATCATGACATTGCATGAAACTAACTTTATTTTTCAGGTTAATTATCCTCCTGATCACATCCAAGATTCAGACACATTTTTCAGATAGAATCCAGATGAATATCCATTCTGACAAACGTTCTGACATCCTCCTAATGGTGGCATCTCTAAGCCCACCCCAGATATTCATTGCAAATACAACAACAAATATTATCAGATACAGCCTAACGTACGGTTCATTCTGATTCAGCCCAACATATGATTCCTTCAACTCAGATACGATCTAACGTACGATCCATTCTGACTTTCAGCAACTCCAATACGGTCTGACGTACGACCCATTTGGATCTTTAAATCCTCAGATACTGCCTAGCGTACGGTACATTCCGGGGTGTAGTCTAGCGTACGACTACTTTCTTCTTCAGATACAGCCTAACGTACGACTCATTCTGCAACTCCAATACGGTCTAACGTACAACCCATTTGGATCTTCAACTCAGATACGATCTAGCGTATGATCCATTCTGATTCTACCTTCGTTAGATACGATCTAACGTACGATCCATTCTGATCCTTTCTTCGTCAGATACAGCCTAACATACGGCTCATTCTGCAACTCCAATACGGTCTAACGTACGACCCATTTGGATCTTCAAACCCTCAGATACTGCCTAGCGTACGGTACATTCCGGGGTGTAGTCTAGCGTACGACTACTTTCTTCTTCAGATACAACCTAACGTACGGCTCATTCTGCAACTCAGATACGATCTAATGTACGATCCATTCTGATCCTCAAATCCTCAGATACTGCCTAACGTACGGTACATTCCGGGGTGTAGTCTAGCGTACGACTACTTTCTTCTTCAGATACAGTCTAACGTACGACTCATTCTACAACTCAGATACGATCTAGCGTACATTCCATTCTGATCTTTCATCCCCGGCGAAGTCACCCGCCTAAGGGGTAACTCACTTTGCTATTCAGATACGATTTAGCATATGGTCCATTCTGATCCTTTATCCCCAGCAGTGTATGACCCGTTCTGGTCTTTCATCATCAAACTTCCTGGATGGCATCTTTAAGCCCATCTCCATCAGGAATAACTTCTGATTAACAAGTGAAAATTTTTGGGGCATTCTAATGTTCAATAATCTTCCACCTCCAGATCACGAATGACGTACATACCATTCTAACTCTCTCGGTTCAAGAATATTGAACAGGGGCAGCTGTCATACCCCAAAATTTGCCCGTTAACATTACAAGGTATTTTTTAAGGCACCCCAACTTATTTTTCAAGGCATTAATCTCAAAAGAACAAAGGCCCAACACACAGATGGCCAAACCCAGAAAATGGCCCAAACTGGCTTGCTCGCTAGGCGAGCAAATCCTTCGCCTAGCGAACCCCTCGCTATACCGCTCGCCTAGCGAAGCTTGCGGATATCAGAAAATTCTGGGCTTCATTCTGAGCCTATTAGGTCACAAAAAGAGCATTATAAATAGCAGAGCTTCATTCAGGAAGAGGAGGACGAAAACGGAAGGAAAACCAGAGATAGAAAGAAGGCACAACAAACCCTGGAGGCTAACCAAGAGAATTCAGAGCAACCCTAAAGGAAACCCTGAAGGAAGCTCATCCGCATCAAGGTCACCTCCGCCCAACTCTATCCGACTTGCCAATTCGAGGTTGCAATTCGATTGCAAACAGGTTTGTATTACCATTACCGCTTTATGTTCTTAATTTGCATGTGATATTATAATTAAACTCATAAACATATTTGAGTTTTTGCATGTGAATTTAAGTGTGCCTGAATATTGTGAATGCTGAACCATGTAATTTGTGTATTGGACGCCATAAGGCGTGCAGCAGGCTGAGGTCATACTGTTCTGAAATTCAAAACCCGCAGCCGCTCGCTAGCACATCGCTAAGCGAGCATGCAGCGAGTATTCGCTAGGCCTTCGCTAGGCGAGGCAGAGGCGAACGTGACAGTCGCTAATAATTTGGGTGTTCTGTTCTGTGCTTATTTGATCTGTCCTATGTTAATCATGCGTTATTTTGACTGACATTCCTACTGCTGTGTTTTCCTTTGCGGTGTAATCCTCGATTGCACCCCCATTTGGTATTCTGACCTGTGTGCTGAATGTTGTAAAGGTTCACATATTCCCAGGAACAAGTAGCTTGCTAGGTATTCCACTTTATTTGTGGGATACCCTTGTGGAGATTCCTCCTAATTATTTAGTTGATTTTAATGTGGAGATTCATCCTAACTGTTTAATCGATTTTAATGTGGAAATTCACTCTAATTACCTAATTGATTACGGCTATCTAATTAATTGTAAAACTTTGCCTTTAAATAAGTGATCCTGAACCTCTCTTTGTTACCCTACGACTCCGGTATTATGGTCATGTCCCGCGAATGTGGGGATACACTTAGTGAAGACCCTTCGGTTAAATCATCATGTCCCTATAAAATAAATCATAGTCCCTCGGATGTTGCCTGCGAATATATGATTTTGTCCCTCGATGACCCTTCGTTGTAGCCTACGGTTAAATGATGATCGTCCCTTCGAATGCTAAGGTATCCTTACAAATGTTGCCTTCAATGACCAATCGATGACCCTACGATGACCCTTTTACATCCAAAGGATAAAACTACTTACTTCTCAACAGTAAGGACAGTTTTACCCTCCTAAGGATAGGAAATGCCCATAAAGACCTTGGGTAGGTGTAACTCTCAATTGCTGGCTCACAACCTAAAATATTTTTCACACCCCACACCTTTCAAAACATCTTTTAGAAAATCACCACTTGGTATACATTCATACTAGAATCATTACCGAGTTATATTTTTCTAAACATCTTTCAAAATTAAACGAGATAAATACTTTGTATACATTCATACAAGAATCATTACAAAGTTAAACTCTCTTTTCAAAACATTTTCTAAGCAATTCACAAACACTTTTTCAGACAAGGAAAATAACATAAGTGATCCAGCAATTAAGAGCCCATGGATAACCATGGATACAAAGGGTGCTAACACCTTCCCTTTGTATAATGTACCTCCCGAACCCAAAATCTGATCAAGGTCTTTCCTGTTCTTTTCCACCTTTCCTTATAGGATAAAAGAAAAGTCGGTGGCGACTCTTGCTAACCGCGACATTTGCTTTCCAAAGCAAAAACACATAAAGTCAGTTCACCGTATGACACATCGCCATCAACCTCACATAGCTTACTCTTGGGCTTCCTTACAATGAAACCTACTTGGTTATTGATTAATCGAGTAGATGAAATAATACACTAAATACAATTCATTTCATAAACACGAATTCAAATCATTTTTCAAACCACTCAATTTCAAAAGAATTTCCTCTTTTAACACAAACTTGGGATGAAAAGGAGATAGGAAGCGTACGCTTCACTATTTCTCAATTACTCGAATGATTGGCGTACGCCATATTGCGCGAGTTCTTGTCACCCGATTAAACCTTAATTATACACATTCAAACCATATTTTTTAAATCAATTACAAATTCCAACTCCTTTTAATTAATCTTTGAATGAAAAGGAGAATAGTGAGCATCCGCTTCATTATCTCTCGATTATACGAATAATTGGCGTACGCCATATTGCTCGGATTTTCGTCATTCAAATATAAACCTTAATCATACAACTTTCAAATCACTCTTCAAAATCAAATATAATTTTCAAATTCAAATCATTCAAACCCTAACACTTCAAATCATAATATTTCAAATCATTTCTACAAATTCCAAATCCTTTTAATTCCATATTTTGGATGAAAAGGGGAATAGTGAGCATCCGCTTCATTATCTCTCGATTATTCGAATAATTGGCGTACGCCATATTGCTTGAATCTTCGTCATCAAATTAAAGCCTATCAAAATACAAATTATTTTCACAAATCAAATACGACATCCAAACATATCTTTTACAATTTAAACTTCGGATGATAAAAGATGAGAGGCGTACGCCTCGCCATCTCTCGATTATTTGAATAATTGGCAAACGCCATATTGCACAAATTATCGACTTCCGACTAAAACACGCTAAATAAACTTGGATAAGGGAATAAGTGGCGTACGCCTCATTATTCCTTGAATAAGCAAGTAGGGGGCGTACGCCTCGCTACCGTGCGCATTCAACATCCACAAACAAACTTTCAAAATAATCTGAATGAAAAAGGAATAAAAGGCGGACGCCTTATTATTCCTCGAAAGAATTGAACAATTGGTGAACACCACATTGCTCAACCTTTCGTCGTTCTTCAAAACATCTCAAACAAATCAATCTAACTTCTCGCCCCCGAGCGATCGAAACCAATCAAAACCCGAACACATCAATTCAACTTGTCACCCCCGCGTGACCAAAACACTCTTTTCAAAAAGAACACTATTTAATCATTTCTAATGCGCACAACAAACCAATGCTTAAGCCTCCGCCGAGAGTAGACAAGCCAACGTTTAGCCTTTAGAACGCGATCTAAATAGCTGTTCGGTAAAAGACACCAACCAACCGTAGTCCCCGAACTACGAATGCTCTGACTTCCTTATTGCACCATAAGGATACGTAGGCACGAGATTGCGAGATCTTGGCGAGCACACTAATAAAAAACCTCCCTTTTCTCCCTCCTGAGGTCTTCACCCATATTTATCATCAACCCTAATTACTCGAAGAAAGCAAATAACAGTTAACTAACATTCAAATAGCAAATTGGACTAAAAGGTTCCCGTTGAGTACAACGGACGTGAGGGGTGTTAATACCTTCCCCTTGCGTAATCGACTCCCGAACCCGAATATGGTTGCGACGACCATTATTCTATTTTCTAAAAGGTTTTATCGATATTTCCCTATTCCTTCATTGGGATAAATAAAGTTCGGTGGCGACTCTGTTCGAACATAATTTTTTCCGCGACCATCGCGAGGAATCGTATTTTTCGAGATGCGACAGATGGCGACTCTGCTGGGGATATTGCTCCAAGCAAGAGAGAGTCAAGCCTAACTTAGTCAATTTGCTATGAATGTTAGAATACCGCTTTTTTATTTGCTTATGTATATCTTGATGTATTATTTATGCTATTATATTGGGTGATCTATGGTGCTTGACATATGTTGTGAGATAAGCTCCGTACCCGAGCTTTGAAAAGAACTTAGAACCCGGAGTTGTGTAGTATTGAACCGAGGGGTGTACACCTCATTGGGACAATACGAGAACTCCACCTAGAGTAGATCTGTTCAGAATTTCCATCATAATATGGCTAGCCCATTATTGCGAGGAAACGTTGAACATGGTCCATGACTCTAGGAACCTCGCCTTAAACCGAAGTCCGTCTTCATGACTGGCGATTGTGTAGTATTGAACCGAGGGGTCTACACCCCGTTCGAACAATACGAAGATCCCACTTAGAAAAGATTGATTCTGAACTTTCATCACGATGTGGCTAGCCTATTATTGCGATGGGATGCTGAACACAATCCATGACTCTAAGTTCTGTCTTGGAAAGGAATAACCTTAGGAGCCATCCTTTGTGTGTAGGGTAGAGAACATAGAACCTCCTTATAGGGTGTACCATATGATACTCGTGTTATCCTGGATCCTAACTATACCTGAATTACATTTTCTTTGCATACCTAAATACAAAATTTCATGCATTCTCATCCCATCAGCATGAATTGCATATCATTTTCATAAACAAAAAAACTCATCCCATCCTGTGTCCATAACTCGCAGTTGAATTCCTGACATTCGTATCAGACTTGAAGTAGCTCTGAAAAGATTATGGATTCGTTGGAGCAAAACCATATTGCATTGAGAGGAGATGTGGACTCAATGAAAAAACAGATAGACCGACTTATGGAGGCTATGATAGATTTAGCAAAGAGGGAGGACAACATTCAGCAGACTGCAGTGGTTGAGAATGTGGTGTTAGCTCCAGTAAATAGTCTTACCCAACCTCAGCTTGCGCAAACCCCAGTTAATAACTCGGTTGTACAAAAACGTCATATTGTTCGAGATAAGGGTTCCTCATATCATGATGATGTTGAGTATCATAGCTTTGCATTCTCTGTGCCGGATTCCCATGGGACAAGCCTTGTGGTTAATATTGAACAACCACAAGATGATGAGATTGCTAAAAGATGTTGCGTGCTAGAGAAAAGACTCAAGGCCATAGAAGGACAAGATACTATTGAACAGAGTGCCTTAGACATGTGTTTGGTACCTGGCCTCGTTATACCCTCAAAATTCAAAGTACCAGAATTTGAGAAGTACAAAGGGGATAGCTGTCCAAAGCACCATCTGGTGATGTTTTGCCGTAAAATGACTTCTCATGCCCATAATGATAAGTTAATGATTCACTGTTTTCAGGACAGTTTGACTGGGGCATCATTGAGTTGGTATATGAAGTTAGAAAGGAATCATGTTCAGTCATGGATGGACCTAGCTAACGCTTTTTTGAATCAGTACAAATACAATTTGGACATGGCTCCCGATCGCATGCAGTTGAGAGCCTTGTCTCAGGAAAGCAACGAATCCTTCAGAGGGTATGCCCAAAGATGGAAAGAGTTAGCAGCTCGCGTTGAACCACCACTCTTAGACAAAGAAGTGATGGAATTATTCAGGGATACCTTGCAAAGTCCTTACTTCGAAAGGATGATTAGCAGTGCAGCATCAGACTTCGCTCACTTGGTGTCAATTGGAGAACGCATCGAGAATGGCCTCAAAAGTGGAAAAATCCAATGCGCCTCAAATAGCCAGAGCATGGAGAGTGAATCTATTCCTAGTTCCCAAAAGGAAGAAGAAGCTGAAATTAACGCAGTCTGGGAAGCTCCACAAGCTTCACACCAGACATCATTCTCTCCACATGGTCAGTATCCTACAACTCAAGGACCTCTTCAACATCAACAACAGATTCCACCTCAGCAGCCATACAAATGACATAACACTCCACATCAGCAGCGCCAACATGCTCAACAAAGGCCAAGGAAGCCAGAGAGACATATTGATTCGCTTCCAATGCCATATAGTCAAGCACTTCCATATTTGATTAAGAGGGGATTGATAGTGCCAAAGGAGCTAAAACCAGTCAGTCCTCCATATCCACCAGGCTTTGACGCCAATGCTCGATGTGACTTCCATGCTGGGGCACAAGGGCATTCAACTGAAGACTGCAAGGTGCTCAAGAGTAAGGTACAAACCCTGCTTGATTCCAAGATGTTCTCATTTGCGCCTCGAAGCTTGCAAATAAATAATACTTCTTCGCCTAGCTATGCGGGTCCATCAGTCCAAACCGTGGAAGAGATTTCCGAGAATATGTCTGAAGATGATTGTCATACTAGTCTCGACGAGCAGAACTACCACCACTATGAAGAAGGATAGCCCAACAGTGAACCAAACACGAGAGAGTTTCCTCTACACTGGCAACCATTTGGCTACTCCTCGCATTTCATTTGTATTTTTCTTTGCATGTTAAGTACTTATCTGCTTTCAAGTATTGTTGATTTCCTTTAATGGTAATATTAATGAAATGATTATGCATCTTTTAAACGAATCCTTTCGTATTCACTCGTTTTTTCTATTGATATAAAAAATATTTCTCCCATTCACTTATCAAACTGTTGTTTTAGCAAAAATTGAAGGGAGAATGACGAAAACGAAATACTCATAATTGTTGATTGTATGCTTTCGGATAAAACCTTGTTGATGATGTACAGGCATTGTTTCAAATCCCCAAACACTAGAGAGATAAGGAGTTAATCCCTAGTCAACCACTTCGAGCCTAGAAGTAGGAGTTTCTTTCGGATTTACAAACCCTTACATCTAACCTGGGGCAAGGTAGTGTTCAGTTAATTTGACTACGCATTCAAATTACAAGATGAGATATCCCGTATGTGGATCAACTACATGCCATTCTTCGCACACTTCCTAAAGTGTCAAAGGAACCTTGAAATGTCCCAAGATTGATGTCGGTCGTTCTTCAATGACCAATGACTTGGCAGTCATAAAAAAAAAATCAATGAAAGAGCCCGCTAAGTCGAACACCCAAAAAGGAGACTTAGGCAAAAATTAGGGCAATCCCGGTGGACTAAAAAGCTTCAAAAAGCGGTCCACGCAAAAGTTAGGGATCAAAGCAAAAAATCAAAAGAGGTCATGAAAAAACCTCAACAAAATAAAAAAAGATTCGGTGACCATCATACCAAAATCAAAGGGTCACCAACATCCATGAAGAGAAAAATAAGATGACTGCCATTTCAAGAGATCTTACACTTCCAAACTCTCTTAAAAGTTTAATGCGTGTGTTGACTTAACTGAAGTAGGATTGGAGATCATCATGAAGAAGGGGTGGGATAAAACAAAATTTGAGCCTTATATCCTTTTGTTCAAAAACCGTTAACCATGCCACGTTACAACCCTCAAAAGACCTAATTGAAGTAAGGTTTATTCTGAAAGCATACTACAACAAGGTTGCGTAAACTGACTCCTAAATATTTGCTAATCACCTGTATTGGCATCATATCCCGCTGTATCTTTCACACACTAGCTAAATCAACAATGTGTTCGAACTAATGGTTCATTCATCACACACTATCACATCACCTCAATAAATGATTTTTCAAACCTGCATGAATGTCGCATTAAAATTACCATTGATTGAATAAACAATTTTAAACTACAAGTAAGTACTTGACATCAAGGAGCTTCGAAAAGCAATCAGTGAAGAACTTGATCATTCGTCAATGCTGACCCAAATCAAAACTACTTCCTAACCCTATGGATTAGGGGCATGGTATCCAATGAATATGAATTGGCCAGTCAAAAGACAAACTCCAAGCATCAGTTGATCAAGGAGGCAAATTATTACAACATACTCAGTCAATCTGGGGCAAGCCTTTCAAAATCTAAATCAAGGGAAAATTACAGAAAGACTCGTACACTGGGGAAAATTGGTTCAAGTCATGGTATAATCGTTCCCAGGATTTCCTTTCAAAGTTTAAACCCTGCACACTGGGGCAGACAAGTTCCAAAGAGCCTTGGGGCAGAGCAAAAGCACAATCATCATGCATTGATTACGTCGCTACGCTCACAAAATTATTTTTTAATCATCTACAAGGCATATCAGGCGAAGAAGTTAAGATTCTCTCAAGAACAAATACACAGTCGATCAGCAAATGATCAAACTTGGGGCACCAAAAGCATCCACATCTATCTTCTGATTATCGCATCGTCAAAATACAGAATGTCGGGAAGTCAAAACCTTTCACCAACCAAAGTCCAATCCAAATTGGCAATTACCAAAAAAAAAACAAAGTCCAATCCATATTGGCAGCTACCAAAAATAAAAGTCCACTTTGTTGGCATCTCCAAAATCAAAGTCCAATCCCTATTGGCATCTCCAAAATCAAAGTCCAATCCCTATTGGCATCTCCAAAACCAAAGTCCAATCCATATTGGCAATCACTGAAAGTCCACTTTGCTGGCATCTTCATAAACTCAAATCCAATCAATATTGGTACCCAGAAAGTCTCACCTTCAAAAAGGAAGATCAATCCAGAAACAACCAATAATCCTCTTGCATTACCACATGCACTGCATACAATAAACACGCATAACTTTCCTGCCAAATAAGGAAGTTGCATATCAAGGATCTCTCTCACAAAAATAAGAAATTTTCATTAACATGCATCATACGCATGCACAACATCATAATTCTTTCCCATCAACCCTTTGATGGACGTAACCTGATCCCCCTTTTCCATCAGCCCTCTGATGATGACATTTCACAACAAATTTTTCCACCAACCCTTTGGTGATGCCACTCCATAGTGAAGTCTCTTTTCCGTCAACCCTTTGACGATGACCATACTTTTCCACCAACCCTTTGGTGATGCCACTCCATAGTGAAGTCTCTTTTCCGTCAACCCTTTGACGATGACCATACTTTTCCACCAACCCTTTGGTGATGCCACTCCATAGTGAAGTTTCTTTCCGTCAACCCTTTGACGATGATACTACATATACAATCTTTGCCACCAACCCTTTGGTGATGCCACTCTATAGTGAAGTTTCTTTCCGTCAACCCATTGACGATGACAACTACCTTTCCATCAGCCCTCTGATGATGACAATCTTTTCCGTCAACCCTTTGACGATGACGAATTATTTTCCACCAACCCTTTGGTGATGACTTCTTTTAATTACTTCCATCAACCCTTTGATGATGCTACTCCATAGTGAAGTCTCTTTCCACCAACCCTTTGGTGATGCCACTCTATAGTGAAGTTTCTTTCCGTCAACCCATTGACGATGACAACTACCTTTCCATCAGCCCTCTGATGATGACAATCTTTTTCGTCAACCCTTTGACGATGACGAATTATTTTCCACCAACCCTTTGGTGATGACTTCTTTTAATTACTTCCATCAACCCTTTGATGATGCCACTCCATAGTGAAGTCTCTTTCCGTCAACCCTTTGATGATGAATGATACTACATATATAATTCCTTTTCCACTAACCCTTTGGTGATGCCATCCTTTACTTCTTTCCGTCAACCCATTGACGATGACAACTACCTTTCCGTCATCCCTCTGATGATGATCTTTTCCATCAGCCCTCTGATGATGACAGTTACCTTTCCGTCAACCCTTTGACGATGACAGTCACCTTTCCATCAACTTTTTGATGATGATATTCCCCAATAATTCCAAAAAAAAACCCTATAAAAATCCAAAACTCGTTGCATTTTCTTTCTACATTTCCCCATTGCATTTCAAAGGACAAAATTTGGGTCTTTTCGTATTTAATTACCTTCCACCACGAATGTATGAAGACCGTTGTCATTCTTACCTTCTAGTTCAAGTTAATTAAATAGGGGCAGCTGTCATACCCCAATTTTGTCCGGGCATATTTAAGTTTTCATAAAATCGTTTTCATTTTCATTTTCGCATCATATGCATAGCATGACATACATTGCATCATGAATAAACACCTAAAATGTCAGTCAGAATGAATTTATTTGAGAATACAGACAAATCGGTTGAATCGTTAAAATTCGAGGAAAGACTGTATTTTTTAATAAGTATGTTTTGTCCTGACAATTTTAGTGTGACCGGTTTAATTTTCCGAACAAATTGGTACTCATTTTTCTATTTCTAAGTGGTCAACATTTTTGTTTAGTTATTTAATTAAAATAATTAAAATTTGTTTAAATTAAATATTAGTTAGTTTTTTTATGATTTGTTATTTAAATGAATAATAGTTATGGAAAATATATATATTTGCATTGGATCCTCTTTTGTTTTTATAAAAAAAAAACAAATAAATAAATAGCAAAAAGAATCCAAAGGGGATCTCACAAAATCCACTCACGTTTTCTCCCAACGGATTCCTCACTCACTCCACTCACATTTCCTAATTCTCTCTCTCTGAAACGAAGAAAAGACAAAAAAGAGGGAAATATAATGAATCACGCTTCTCTCACCTAAATCTCACGCTACTCTCACAATCACTCAGAAAAAGAAATTTCTCTTCCACTCTCTGCGGCTACTCTCACAATCACTCAGAAAAAGAAATTTCTCTTCCACTCTCTGCAGCTACCTCACCCATCATCTTCTTCACTCTCAAAAACCCTCGCCGTCACTCTCTTTCTCCACCATCCGCCGCCATCTCATCTTCTTCCTTCCGCCACCGTCCACAATCGCTTCCACCGCCACCTCAAATCGTGACCTCACCCTTCAAAACCCCCTTCACCACTCCGCCCAAGAACCACCCTTCACCCTCCTCATCGCCGAAACAACACCATCGCTACACACAGTTTCAACAAATCCTCATATCACCACCGACCAAAACCCTCGCTTTGATGGCTGTTTGAACATTTGATAGGTTGTAAATTCATGTCTATTTTGCAGGTCGAACCATTGCGGCGATTTCGGTCTCGCGAGCCTTGAGGACAGGTCGATGTTCATTGTGGCTATAGAGTCGAAATCAAAACCGAGACAGATCGCAGGAGGAAGCTTTGAATGAGCGGAGGCGATAAACTCCACAACAGTAAGAGCTAGCAGCAACGACAAACGCATCAGTAGCTGGTAGCATCGGAAAAGTCGTCATTGCGGTAACAATCTCAAGCTCTCCTCAAACATGACCATTACTTTATGTTGGTTTGGCTTTAATCACGTAGTTTGTTTTGGCTAGGCTGTTACGAAATTCACTGCCATTTGCCATAGCTTGGTTATTGAGAATTGGTGGATGTATCTGGAAAAATTCTATTGTGTATCTGTTGTTGCTATTATGGCTTTCAGTTCGTTATAGCTACTTTAACTTAGATGATGTCGTATATGAGTTGTGTTTGTGTGCTGTTACGGTTTCTTTTTTTTTATTTCAATTTCATTGAAATCGCAGGTTCTGGAAACTAGCACGATTAACCTGTTTTGTTGCGTTTGATTATTCTGGTTATGTGTATATTACTTTAGGAAGTTGATGTTGAGAGTCAAATGTTTTAGTTCTTTAATCTTCTCATAGATTTGTTTAAGTGTTATTCTGAATTGGGAAATCATAACAGCATGTTTCTTCTTTAAGGTTGACGTTTCAAAACCAGTTTTTGCAACGAATGAGTTTCGAATTTTGACGGACTTATTGTGGGTTAGCTTTGAGACCATTAAATTAATGTTGGCTGATTCAGGTTTATGTGTTATTCTAATTCAGTAAGAATGTTATGCTCAGAATATTGATGATTGTAAAGTTGGGAACATGAGGTTTGCTTTGTTGATTATATATTCCCAGATCTTGGTTAAGGAATTATGAGTTTTGTTTATATTTTGGGTTGAACACAGTCTTTTCGTTGCGTAAATTCTGGATGTGTGTATGTGTGAACTCTGGATGCGGTTTAAAATACTGCCTTTGGTTAAAGCTTTTTATTCACCCATCAACATAATGTGTGGAAGTTTTTGGTCTCCTTTAGAATAAATTAATTTGATTATTATACTTCATCATGCCATGTAGAATCATGTTCCTAATAGCAAATCGATTTTGATGATAGTATACCTTAAACATTCATAAACATCGAGAGCAATTTGGATATAACTAAGAGGTGGTTAATTGGATTTTAGTCCACGGATCCGGTAACTTCATGCCAATATACCGCCAAAATTCCAAATACATCAATTGTACATTCTTCACCGTGTTTCGATTTCATGCGGATTTCCAATTTCCGCCATGTATAAACCGGTTCCTAAGCACATTTTGTCACCGATTCATTTTTTTAAATCAAAGTTGTCACTAATTTGTTTTTCATAAAGAATATTATTAGTTGAATTTTTGTTTGATTAATTGTTTTTAATTAATTAACCTTAATTAACTTAATTATTTAAGATAATTAAATAATTTTGATAATTAGTTTTAATTAATTCGATTAATCAACTTAAGTAAAATTTGATAATAATCAAAGGATTTTCTTTTCCATCACCATTTCATAATCATTTTTAATTCAATTTCATTTCAATTCATCATCCAACACAAACCAATTTCAAAAAGCACAATCATGCAATTCTCGATTTAAATATCGAGCCCACTTTCAAACACCCTTATAAGTCGATCGCTCCTAAGCATCGCCATCAACCTCACATAGCTTACTCTTGGGCTTCCTTACAATGAAACCTACTTGGTTATTGATTAATCGAGTAGATGAAATAATACACTAAATACAATTCATTTCATAAACACGAATTCAAATCATTTTTCAAACCACTCAATTTCAAAAGAATTTCCTCTTTTAACACAAACTTGGGATGAAAAGGAGATAGGAAGCGTACGCTTCACTATTTCTCAATTACTCGAATGATTGGCGTACGCCATATTGCGCGAGTTCTTGTCACCCGATTAAACCTTAATCATACACATTCAAACCACATTTTTTTAAATTAATTAGAAATTCCAACTCCTTTTAATTAATCTTTGAATGAAAAGGAGAATAGTGAGCATCCGCTTCATTATCTCTCGATTATACGAATAATTGGCGTACGCCATATTGCTCGGATTTTCGTCATTCAAATATAAACCTTAATCATACAACTTTCAAATCACTCTTCAAAATCAAATATAATTTTCAAATTCAAATCATTCAAACCCTAACACTTCAAATCATAATATTTCAAATCATTTCTACAAATTCCAAATCCTTTTAATTCCATATTTTGGATGAAAAGGGGAATAGTGAGCATCCGCTTCATTATCTCTCGATTATTCGAATAATTGGCGTACGCCATATTGCTTGAATCTTCGTCATCAAATTAAAGCCTATCAAAATACAAATTATTTTCACAAATCAAATACGACATCCAAACATATCTTTTACAATTTAAACATCGGATGATAAAAGATGAGAGGCGTACGCCTCGCCATCTCTCGATTATTTGAATAATTGGCAAATGCCATATTGCACAAATTATCGACTTCCGACTAAAACACGCTAAATAAACTTGGATAAGGGAATAAGTGGCGTACGCCTCATTATTCCTTGAATAAGCAAGTAGGGGGCGTACGCCTCGCTACCGTGCGCATTCAACATCCACAAACAAACTTTCAAAATAATCTGAATGAAAAAGGAATAAAAGGCGGACGCCTTATTATTCCTCGAAAGAATTGAACAATTGGTGAACACCACATTGCTCAATCTTTCGTCATTCTTCAAAACATCTCAAACAAATCAATCTAACTTCTCGCCCTCGAGCGATCGAAACCAATCAAAACCCGAACACATCAATTCAACTTGTCACCCCCGCGTGACCAAAACACTCTTTTCAAAAAGAACACTATTTAATCATTTCTAATGCGCACAACAAACCAATGCTTAAGCCTCCGCCGAGAGTAGACAAGCCAACGTTTAGCCTTTAGAACGCGATCTAAATAGTTGTTCGGTAAAAGACACCAACCAACCGTAGTCCCCGAACTACGAATGCTCTGACTTCCTTATTGCACCATAAGGATACGTAGGCACGAGATTGCGAGATCTTGGCGAGCACACTAATAAAAAACCTCCCTTTTCTCCCTCCTGAGGTCTTCACCCATATTTATCATCAACCCTAATTACTCGAAGAAAGCAAATAACAGTTAACTAACATTCAAATAGCAAATTGGACTAAAAGGTTCCCGTTGAGTACAACGGACGTGAGGGGTGTTAATACCTTCCCCTTGCGTAATCGACTCCCGAACCCGAATATGGTTGCGACGACCATTATTCTATTTTCTAAAAGGTTTTATCGATATTTCCCTATTCCTTCATTGGGATAAATAAAGTTCGGTGGCGACTCTGTTCGAACATAATTTTTTCCGCGACCATCGCGAGGAATCGTATTTTTCGAGATGCGACAGATGGCGACTCTGCTGGGGATATTGCTCCAAGCAAGAGAGAGTCAAGCCTAACTTAGTCAATTTGCTATGAATGTTAGAATACCGCTTTTTTATTTGCTTCTGTATATCTTGATGTATTATTTATGCTATTATATTGGGTGATCTATGGTGCTTGACATATGTTGTGAGATAAGCTCCGTACCCGAGCTTTGAAAAGAACTTAGAACCCGGAGTTGTGTAGTATTGAACCGAGGGGTGTACACCTCATTGGGACAATACGAGAACTCCACCTAGAGTAGATCTGTTCAGAATTTCCATCATAATATGGCTAGCCCATTATTGCGAGGAAACGTTGAACATGGTCCATGACTCTAGGAACCTCGCCTTAAACCGAAGTCCGTCTTCATGACTGGCGATTGTGTAGTATTGAACCGAGGGGTCTACACCCCGTTCGAACAATACGAAGATCCCACTTAGAAAAGATTGATTCTGAACTTTCATCACGATGTGGCTAGCCCATTATTGCGATGGGATGCTGAACACAATCCATGACTCTAAGTTCTGTCTTGGAAAGGAATAACCTTAGGAGCCATCCTTTGTGTGTAGGGTAGAGAACATAGAACCTCCTTATAGGGTGTACCATATGATACTCGTGTTATCCTGGATCCTAACTATACCTGAATTACATTTTCTTTGCATACCTAAATACAAAATTTCATGCATTCTCATCCCATCAGCATGAATTGCATATCATTTTCATAAACAAAAAAACTCATCCCATCCTGTGTCCATAACTCGCAATTGAATTCCTGACATTCGTATCAGACTTGAAGTAGCTCTGAAAAGATTATGGATTCGTTGGAGCAAAACCATATTGCATTGAGAGGAGATGTGGACTCAATGAAAAAACAGATAGACCGACTTATGGAGGCTATGATAGATTTAGCAAAGAGGGAGGACAACATTCAGCAGACTGCAGTGGTTGAGAATGTGGTGTTAGCTCCAGTAAATAGTCTTACCCAACCTCAGCTTGCGCAAACCCCAGTTAATAACTCGGTTGTACAAAAACGTCATATTGTTCGAGATAAGGGTTCCTCATATCATGATGATGTTGAGTATCATAGCTTTGCATTCTCTGTGCCGGATTCCCATGGGACAAGCCTTGTGGTTAATATTGAACAACCACAAGATGATGAGATTGCTAAAAGATGTTGCGTGCTAGAGAAAAGACTCAAGGCCATAGAAGGACAAGATACTATTGAACAGAGTGCCTTAGACATGTGTTTGGTACCTGGCCTCGTTATACCCTCAAAATTCAAAGTACCAGAATTTGAGAAGTACAAAGGGGATAGCTGTCCAAAGCACCATCTGGTGATGTTTTGCCGTAAAATGACTTCTCATGCCCATAATGATAAGTTAATGATTCACTGTTTTCAGGACAGTTTGACTGGGGCATCATTGAGTTGGTATATGAAGTTAGAAAGGAATCATGTTCAGTCATGGATGGACCTAGCTAACGCTTTTTTGAATCAGTACAAATACAATTTGGACATGGCTCCCGATCGCATGCAGTTGAGAGCCTTGTCTCAGGAAAGCAACGAATCCTTCAGAGGGTATGCCCAAAGATGGAAAGAGTTAGCAGCTCGCGTTGAACCACCACTCTTAGACAAAGAAGTGATGGAATTATTCAGGGATACCTTGCAAAGTCCTTACTTCGAAAGGATGATTAGCAGTGCAGCATCAGACTTCGCTCACTTGGTGTCAATTGGAGAACGCATCGAGAATGGCCTCAAAAGTGGAAAAATCCAATGCGCCTCAAATAGCCAGAGCATGGAGAGTGAATCTATTCCTAGTTCCCAAAAGGAAGAAGAAGCTGAAATTAACGCAGTCTGGGAAGCTCCACAAGCTTCACACCAGACATCATTCTCTCCACATGGTCAGTATCCTACAACTCAAGGACCTCTTCAACATCAACAACAGATTCCACCTCAGCAGCCATACAAATGACATAACACTCCACATCAGCAGTGCCAACATGCTCAACAAAGGCCAAGGAAGCCAGAGAGACATATTGATTCGCTTCCAATGCCATATAGTCAAGCACTTCCATATTTGATTAAGAGGGGATTGATAGTGCCAAAGGAGCTAAAACCAGTCAGTCCTCCATATCCACCAGGCTTTGACGCCAATGCTCGATGTGACTTCCATGCTGGGGCACAAGGGCATTCAACTGAAGACTGCAAGGTGCTCAAGAGTAAGGTACAAACCCTGCTTGATTCCAAGATGTTCTCATTTGCGCCTCGAAGCTTGCAAATAAATAATACTTCTTCGCCTAGCTATGCGGGTCCATCAGTCCAAACCGTGGAAGAGATTTCCGAGAATATGTCTGAAGATGATTGTCATACTAGTCTCGACGAGCAGAACTACCACCACTATGAAGAAGGATAGCCCAACAGTGAACCAAACACGAGAGAGTTTCCTCTACACTGGCAACCATTTGGCTACTCCTCGCATTTCATTTGTATTTTTCTTTGCATGTTAAGTACTTATCTGCTTTCAAGTATTGTTGATTTCCTTTAATGGTAATATTAATGAAATGATTATGCATGTTTTAAACGAATCCTTTCGTATTCACTCGTTTTTTCTATTGATATAAAAAATATTTCTCCCATTCACTTATCAAACTGTTGTTTTAGCAAAAATTGAAGGGAGAATGACGAAAACGAAATACTCATAATTGTTGATTGTATGCTTTCGGATAAAACCTTGCTGATGATGTACAGGCATTGTTTCAAATCCCCAAACACTAGAGAGATAAGGAGTTAATCCCTAGTCAATCACTTCGAGCCTAGAAGTAGGAGTTTCTTTCGGATTTACAAACCCTTACATCTAACCTGGGGCAAGGTAGTGTTCAGTTAATTTGACTACGCATTCAAATTACAAGATGAGATATCCCGTATGTGGATCAACTACATGCCATTCTTCGCACACTTCATGAAGTGTCAAAGGAACCTTGAAATGTCCCAAGATTGATGTCGGTCGTTCTTCAATGACCAATGACTTGGCAGTCATAAAAAAAAATCAATGAAAGAGCCCGCTAAGTCGAACACCCAAAAAGGAGACTTAGGCAAAAATTAGGGCAATCCCGGTGGACTAAAAAGCTTCAAAAAGCGGTCCACGCAAAAGTTAGGGATCAAAGCAAAAAATCAAAAGAGGTCATGAAAAAACCTCAACAAAATAAAACAAGATTCGGTGATCATCATACCAAAATCAAAGGGTCACCAACATCCATGAAGAGAAAAATAAGATGACTGCCATTTCAAGAGATCTTACACTTCCAAACTCTCTTAAAAGTTTAATGCGTGTGTTGACTTAACTGAAGTAGGATTGGAGATCATCATGAAGAAGGGGTGGGATAAAACAAAATTTGAGCCTTATATCCTTTTGTTCAAAAACCGTTAACCATGCCACGTTACAACCCTCAAAAGACCTAATTGAAGTAAGGTTTATTCTGAAAGCATACTACAACAAGGTTGCGTAAACTGACTCCTAAATATTTGCTAATCACCTGTATTGGCATCATATCCCGCTGTATCTTTCACACACTAGCTAAATCAACAATGTGTTCGAACTAATGGTTCATTCATCACACACTATCACATCACCTCAATAAATGATTTTTCAAACCTGCATGAATGTCGCATTAAAATTACCATTGATTGAATAAACAATTTTAAACTACAAGTAAGTACTTGACATCAAGGAGCTTCGAAAAGCAATCAGTGAAGAACTTGATCATTCGTCAATGCTGACCCAAATCAAAACTACTTCCTAACCCTATGGATTAGGGGCATGGTATCCAATGAATATGAATTGGCCAGTCAAAAGACAAACTCCAAGCATCAGTTGATCAAGGAGGCAAATTATTACAACATACTCAGTCAATCTGGGGCAAGCCTTTCAAAATCTAAATCAAGGGAAAATTACAGAAAGACTCGTACACTGGGGAAAATTGGTTCAAGTCATGGTATAATCGTTCCCAGGATTTCCTTTCAAAGTTTAAACCCTGCACACTGGGGCAGACAAGTTCCAAAGAGCCTTGGGGCAGAGCAAAAGCACAATCATCATGCATTGATTACGTCGCTACGCTCACAAAATTATTTTTTAATCATCTACAAGGCATATCAGGCGAAGAAGTTAAGATTCTCTCAAGAACAAATACACAGTCGATCAGCAAATGATCAAACTTGGGGCACCAAAAGCATCCACATCTATCTTCTGATTATCGCATCGTCAAAATACAGAATGTCGGGAAGTCAAAACCTTTCACCAACCAAAGTCCAATCCAAATTGGCAATTACCAAAAAAAAAAACAAAGTCCAATCCATATTGGCAGCTACCAAAAATAAAAGTCCACTTTGTTGGCATCTCCAAAATCAAAGTCCAATCCCTATTGGCATCTCCAAAATCAAAGTCTAATCCCTATTGGCATCTCCAAAACCAAAGTCCAATCCATATTGGCAATCACTGAAAGTCCACTTTGCTGGCATCTTCATAAACTCAAATCCAATCAATATTGGTACCCAGAAAGTCTCACCTTCAAAAAGGAAGATCAATCCAGAAACAACCAATAATCCTCTTGCATTACCACATGCACTGCATACAATAAACACGCATAACTTTCCTGCCAAATAAGGAAGTTGCATATCAAGGATCTCTCTCACAAAAATAAGAAATTTTCATTAACATGCATCATACGCATGCACAACATCATAATTCTTTCCCATCAACCCTTTGATGGACGTAACCTGATCCCCCTTTTCCATCAGCCCTCTGATGATGACATTTCACAACAAATTTTTCCACCAACCCTTTGGTGATGCCACTCCATAGTGAAGTCTCTTTTCCGTCAACCCTTTGACGATGACCATACTTTTCCACCAACCCTTTGGTGATGCCACTCCATAGTGAAGTCTCTTTTCCGTCAACCCTTTGACGATGACCATACTTTTCCACCAACCCTTTGGTGATGCCACTCCATAGTGAAGTTTCTTTCCGTCAACCCTTTGACGATGATACTACATATACAATCTTTGCCACCAACCCTTTGGTGATGCCACTCTATAGTGAAGTTTCTTTCCGTCAACCCATTGACGATGACAACTACCTTTCCATCAGCCCTCTGATGATGACAATCTTTTCCGTCAACCCTTTGACGATGACGAATTATTTTCCACCAACCCTTTGGTGATGACTTCTTTTAATTACTTCCATCAACCCTTTGATGATGCTACTCCATAGTGAAGTCTCTTTCCACCAACCCTTTGGTGATGCCACTCTATAGTGAAGTTTCTTTCCGTCAACCCATTGACGATGACAACTACCTTTCCATCAGCCCTCTGATGATGACAATCTTTTTCGTCAACCCTTTGACGATGACGAATTATTTTCCACCAACCCTTTGGTGATGACTTCTTTTAATTACTTCCATCAACCCTTTGATGATGCCACTCCATAGTGAAGTCTCTTTCCGTCAACCCTTTGATGATGAATGATACTACATATATAATTCCTTTTCCACTAACCCTTTGGTGATGCCATCCTTTACTTCTTTCCGTCAACCCATTGACGATGACAACTACCTTTCCGTCATCCCTCTGATGATGATCTTTTCCATCAGCCCTCTGATGATGACAGTTACCTTTCCGTCAACCCTTTGACGATGACAGTCACCTTTCCATCAACTTTTTGATGATGATATTCCCCAATAATTCCAAAAAAAAACCCTATAAAAATCCAAAACTCGTTGCATTTTCTTTCTACATTTCCCCATT